>NC_048279.1:6486437-6803104 GCF_009762535.1 Notolabrus celidotus | reverse complement strand
CCCTTCACAGCAAAGTCTGTGAAAATAAGTTAGTGGAGTTAAAAATAAGAGATTAAATGTTTGTTGTGGCATGCTAAAGGAGGAAAGCTGACAATGACACTGTCGATTTAATTAAGAATTTAAGACTCTCAGTTGTTCATCTGCTCAGAGTTCGGCCTCTCAGGGAGTTAAGAGTGTCAAGCAACCACTGCAGAACAGTCAAAGCATGCAGACTTATAGGAGAGCATACATTATTGGATAACATTAAATACAGTATGAAACATCTGGTTATAATTTATTGTATTTTTCTGTATTTTGTGATCAAACCCAGCAAGAACAAATAGAAAGGGTTTCATACTCTGTCAAAATGCTGATCTTCCCCATTAAAAAGCCCACTCCTCTTCTGAAATCTGACTTTATTTTTGATTTCCGTTATCCTCTGCTGGAAAGGAAACGTATGTCTGCACTGTCATTTCATTATCTGGCCCAGTTAACACCTTGCCTTGAGGTTCATCTTGGAGGAACCAATCACAGCACCCATATGGCATCAGCAGTCACTCAACATTGGTCTTGAGAGGCCATTGAAGATCAGATCTTACTTTCCTGCTGACTTTGCAAACTTAAGTCATTCTAAGAGGCTTCAATAGTGAAAAGGCGTGATGCAGACTTGCAGTAGTGACAGAGGGTTGTGGAAACAAACAGATGCAACAAGATACGAAATCTGCCCCATAGTCCTCGTCACAATGGCCGTGGGTTCCACTCCTGGTTTCTACCATCTGATGCATGTCTCCCCCGCTCTCTGCTCCCCACATTTCCTGTCTCTCTCCAGCTCTCCTATCCAATAAAGGCAAAATGCCCCCCCCATAGTCTTCTGGTGAGCGGTTTATTGGTGCACGGGATAACCAACACTGTAAACCAGAGTCTCAGAGCTAGATCTGCATTTAACCTCTCCTCTCTGTCACAACCCGGCTCTTAGACTATAGACAAAAAATGTGGGGGTTAAAACTTACAAAAACAGGCCTAGCTGTATAAGCGCCTCCCCCATATTTAGAGACTAAAGTCCTAGGCTTCAACTCCTGGCCACAACCCTTGGCTGCATGTCTCCCCACACTCTCTTCAACTATATCTAAAAACAACAGGTAAAGGTGCAGAATCTGTAAAGACAATTGTGTAGAGTCTGAATGAGTGGAAACGTGCTGTTAAATGAAGGACAAATGAACAACACCAAGAGCAGAGGTGTGAGGTCAAAGAAGGTCCCAGGTGATCTTCTCAAAACGTTCTGCTCCTCCAGCTCTGTACATGAGGCACACACCGGGCCCAGGTGAGTCTTATCCTGCTGGCTTCCTGTTCACAAGTCTGCAGCCCTGCAGACAAAGAGCAGACATTAGTGACGAGTACCAAGCAGAGTGATCAATATGAAGATGGCTGTTTCCTCTATGAAAGTTCACACACTGCCTGTATATCATCAAAAACTATGACGACCTGGAGATGTCCTCTAGTGATTGGCAATAACATGTCTTTGTTCATGCCAATAAAGCAAAATTGAATTGAAATTGAATTGAAAATTGTTTGGTGCATGCTAATTTAAGGCTCACACGGTGCTTCAGTTCCTTCAGTTTAATCTTTCTAAAGTTATAAAGAAGGGACTGTTTTTGTGTGCCACTGTTTCTGAAAATTAAAGTCCCATTCATGTTTTCCCATGGATGTTGTCATGTGACCCAGAAGTGAATCTCTTCTACAGCTTGGATGAGGCTGTAAGTGTCTGTCAGTTCAAGAATAGAACCAAGAAGGACAGACAGACTGTCAAAATATCAATTAAGTTTCAACCAGCTTTCCGGCTGTGTTGGATTCCGCCCTCTCCCTGTCAACTGCCTTCCGCTTCATGAGATTACACTCACTAGCCAATCATAAGCGAGTCTGTAAAACTCTCTGCTTACAATAAAGCTCATTTATTCTGTTGTGAAAGTTGATAAAAAAATCATTGGGACTGTCAAATCTGTCACAACAAATAAGTTGTTCCTCTGATTGATTTGTTGATTTACTAACATTTGGAAAGTCTCGAAGAGTTAGAGTTGTACGTACGTAACCTCATCTCCTGAGTGTTTTTTCCTCGAACACCCCAGAGCACATCCCAAAATACGACACTTGAATGCAGCTGCTTCAAAGACCAGAGCACAAAAGTCAGTGTCACAAAACATATCACCGCATTGTGAAACAGATGAAGGAAAGCCTGGAAAAATATACTTAGTACCTTGGTATAATTACTTTTTATGTTAATTTTTATAGCTCTTCCTGAATTATTAATCCCCGTGTAATATTCTCCTAAGCAGTAGAGATTTATGTTTGTATTTGTATTGTTTTGGTACCGAAAATACTAATTACTTCTGCTCATTTTTAATCTGCTTTGGAGGCAGGGGAGGAGTTTTAATTTTTCTGGGACACACACACACAAATGCATAAACAAAGGGAGTGAGACGCACATAAACATGTAGGGCATACATACACTCAAAAACATACCCGCCTCACACAGAAAGAGACACCCAGTGTTTACCTTATGCAGGAGTTTTTAATTTCCCTCTCATAAGCCAGTCGTCAGTGACGGCTGAAATAAATGAATTTTTTCGCCCCCTCATTTAAACACAAGGACACAGAGTCATTGACTGAGCTATGTGCAAACACAGCATCCACTTCTTCTGAGGTAAGCTCTCCGTTCATATCCTGTCCTCTGCTTGTCACTCATGCACTCACAAATCACAGATACATTCGTGCCTGCAGGCAAACGCAGAAGTGGTTGTGTGTTTCAAAGTAAACACACGCAGTCCCATATGTAATGTAATTACTCTGTGTGTGTGCGCGTGTGTGACACATAGACAAATAACTACATTACCACCTAGAGAGAAGGGAGGAAAACAGTTTGTCAGTGCAACCCTGATCAAAGAACAAGCATCACTTTTACATGTACACTGATGTTTTCATCTACAGAGCTTGTTTGCAGAGGAGAAGCACAGTCACCAGTCTCAGGTCTTGCAAACAAGGAAGTTTTCATCCCCAGGTAGGTGCACACACTTTTGAGGTAAAACAAGTTCCTGTAAAGAAACTGAAGCAACTCAAACAGAGGGGAGAAACAAAGGAGGATCTGGATGCTAACACTGCTCCACTAGCCTCACCATACTTACAAGCTTAAATTACAGCTGGCTCTGGTCGTCTCTTGCCAAATACTTGTGTTAACAATTCTCTCTGGATTACTTCACCATTAAACAGCCACCTGGTTCGCTGGAGGAGTGGAGTTTCTTATTTAAAGAGCAAGGGCCCAGTACCAGAGTTTATCATACACTTTGCTTCTGACGGCCAATTAGGGTGATAATATTGCATTATTTTGGCCTCATGGAACATCTATCAGAATACCAATATATATACCAAATGACCCAAATTTACCAGCAATAAATAATGAAGCTATTAACCAGCGCACACACACACACACACACACACACACACACACACACACACACACACACACACACACACACACACACACACACACACACACACAAAGCTAGACCAATGAAATCATCCAACAAATACATTTTAAAACAATGTATTTAATCATCAGTTTGATCATACACTGTGAGCCTGAGCATCAATGCCCACCTGCTGCACTGAGAGGGGGAGACCCCTGTTGAAACTGGGGTTGGTAGTCAGATTTAGATCCACTTTTTGTTACACTGGTTAGAATGATCTTTATGTCAATACATAATGTGTTCTTAAAAAAGAGGTAAAAAAAAAGCTGCTATCTATAGCCGGAGTAAACCTGGGAAAACACCAACCAATCCCTGCCATCAGGAGCCAAAAGATGAAACCAATCAAATCCCGTCCTGCCGTTCTGCCCGCCTCCTGCAAAGTGTACATTTCATGTTTGTTTGTGTTTTTAACTTTCACTATGAGAATGTTTTGGTGTTTTCTTGCCTCTGAGTGAGACATGAGTTGACGTAGTGCAAAAACCAAATGATGTGCTGAGGACCGGTTTTGAATCAGTCACCATCATATGGTCACGAATCAGCGGCGCTCATGCATGTGAGTGGGAGCGTCGTTTTGGAGGAGCTCTGAGGGGAGGGGGGGAGGGGTTAGAAAATGCTACATTCAAATTCATGCTATTGTGCTTGACTACCAACCCTAGCTTATATAGTGCAGCACATGCAGCAGAGTCCTCCCCGTCCCTCCTGTTACTCACTGTGGTGTCCATTTCTCCAAACTTCATCCTTTTCAGCTCATAAGACACTGTCGAATCCCTCGTGTATATCACGCTCCAGCTGATCGTTAACCCTCCTCTTTCAACCAAATCATCTTTGTCAGACATAAGTACAATTTGGCTTTGTTTCCTTTCATTCTTTTAAACTCAGAGAAGTGTTTTCCTGCTCCTTTTGTTGAGCAAACTTGACACCTGACAGTCTTCAGGTCCTGCAGTTTTCTCTGTGTCATTATGTTGATCAGTTAATGTAGTATATTTCAGCTCAAAGTTAAAGAAATCTGGTCCTTCATTGCACCGTTGTGACATAAGTTGGCATGTAAAGGTGTACGCCCTGAATACAGAAAAATTCACTTTTTCATATGTATTTCATGGGAGAAAAGTTAATGAAGTAAAGGTAATATTTATATCACAAAGATTGATTCATATTGAGTTATTGTCAGAGTTTCGTTGGCGCTTGAGCTCTACAGGGAGATAAGTTGATCCAAGGGTGATCAAAGGGGGCCTGTCCTGAGCAGCAGCAAAACCTACCCCCCCTGTGGAGCTCAGACCCTGGTGGTGGAGGTGTTGCTGATGAAGCCATCAGAGGTTGATGATTTAAAAAGCTGATCATAACTTCAAAGACCAGGCGCTGATCTGGAGATGGTTGATGAAGTCGCCCAGGGCTGATGGAGCTCTGATACTGGGCAGTGATGGAGAGGTGGAGGGTCACACGCATCAAATGAATGAATGAACTGAAGGAAGAGAGAGGGATATTTAAAATGGACGGCAGCAAAATGATAGGTTAACGATGAGGGTGTGTTGCAGTGCGATTGGACAGATATGAGCAGGTGATGAGAACAGCTGATCACTACAGGAAATAAGAGTGAGAACAATGATTGAAGAGGAATGAACAATGAAGTAGCATGCAGGGTAAAGTCTTCCTGACTGAACTTACGTTAGAGCTTCACAACTACACGTGGAACCAGTGAAACATAAACCATGCTTGTAATTTGAATTAAACATACACGGGACATATTGTTGTCTTTGAAGAGATCATACTGCTGTGTTTAATAAAAAAGGGGGTAAGATTTTGTACACCCACCTCTAGGATATGCACAGATCTTCAGCAGATTTGAAAATGAACTCTTACTTTGCGGACATCACTCTGAACAGTTCAAACAACATAGTGCTCAAACACTGAATATTGTTAATGAAATAGGACTCTAACATATTGTGGCAATAATCATATTGATTTATAAATTGATGGAGAACTGTAGCAGGCAGAGAAAGAGGGTGGATGACGTCCATTTAAGTCAATATGAAGTTACGCAACATTGATTGAATTATTTCTCACCCCTAAGCAGGAAGCGTTACTGCAGCTTTAATGGCGTCGTGCAGTCTGCCGCGTATAAATATAGTTTTATTTGTAATGCAGTTTGTTTATCTTTTTCCCATTACATGCTGGGAGTATTTTTCTCATCGCAACCTTTCAAGGCTGTTTTTCTGATGCTCACACCTACTAATGTGTCTGTGCATTAAAGCCACCAACTCAACCAAGTTGGAAGTGTGTATTGTATCGCCAGCATACTCCTACATGTGTTTACACGTCTTTGTTTGGGATATACAAACAAAAGAGCCACCTACACATGAAAACATTACAACTCCTCAGGGTTCCTTCAACACAATACTTTTATTCTAGCAGCTCTGATAATTAATCGTCACAGGTTCCATGACATTGAAATCACTGACAAGCTGTGCACATGTTTGCACCATGGTTGAGTACATGTGCTTAGATAATAAATGCAACATGAGCTTCTTGATGAAATACTGACATTTTCAGGTTTATTTAATCATGAATCATTGTTACTGTGTAGGTGTTATATATTACCATGTTACCTTGAACAGGGTTTTTAAAATCCTATTATATGATGACTCATAATTATGTGTAATAGCAGATATACACTACAAGTCAAAAGTTTGAAACACGTTCTCATTCAAGGGTTTGTATTTATTTTAATTATTGTAAACACTGTAGATTAATACTGAAGACATAAAACTATGGAAGAACATATATGGAATTATTGAATGAACAAAAAAGTGTTAAACAAAGCAGAATGTGTTTTATATTTTAGATTCTGTAAAGTAGCCCCCCTTTTTCCTTCATGACAGCTTTGCACACTCTTGGTATTCTCTCAGTCTGCTTCGTGAAGTCAATCAATCAATCAATCAAGCTTTATTTATATAGTACCTTTCATACAAATTAAATGCAACTCAAAGTGCTTTACAGCGATTGAAAAACCAAAGAAACAGAAATGAAACAATGGCAAGACATATTTGGGGACAATAATAATAATAATAAGAAAAACAATAATAATACAAATAAAAAAATAGAAACAGCATACAATAAAATAAAAAAGAGACCAATGCACACAAAAATAAAATATGTGTAATTAAAATAATTTAAAGCATCAAAATTAAGAATAAAAAATAGCTAAAATAAATAGATTTAAAAAAAAGGGTAAAGATAAGAGTTGAAAAATAAAACTAAGGCTAAAAATATCAATAAAACTGAGTAGATAAATACAAATTAAATAAATGAATGAATAAATACATCAAATAGAATAAGGTAACAGTTCAAATTACTAAAATAATAAAACAACATTTAAATCAATATTACAGTAAAAAGGTAAGTAATAAAATTGTTCAACCCTACATAAAAGCCAGACTGAATAAATAAGTTTTTAGTTTATGTTGAAAAGTCTCAATATCTCTGTGAGCTCCTCTCAGATCCTCCGGCAGGCTGTTCCATAGTTTAGGAGCGTCGTGACTGAAAGCAGCGTCACCAAATGTTTCTGTTCTACTCTTAGGAACAGCTAAAAGAGAGGAGCCAGAGGATCTGAGAGACCTTCCTGGTTTATACACTAAAAGCATCTCTGAGATGTAGTCTGGTGCGAGGCCACGCAGTGCCTTAAAAACTAGTAAAATAAATTTAAAATCAATACGAAAAGCAACAGGCAGCCAATGTAAAGATTTTAAAATAGGCATAATGTGTGCTCTCCTTCTGGTCCTCGTTAAAACTCTAGCTGCTGCATTTTGTATTAACTGCAGTTTGTTTATTGTGTTCTTTGAAAGACCAGAAAGGAGAGCATTGCAGTAGTCTAGCCTGCTGGTTATAAAAGCGTGCATTAGTCTCTCTGTGTTGCTCAGAGAGAGAAACGGCCTCACTCTAGAAATGTTCAATGTTGAAGTGGTCTCCTGGAATGGTTTCTAATTAACATGAGCCTTGTCAAGAGTTCATTTGTAGAATGACTTGCCTTCTTAATGTGTTTGAGACCATCAGTTGTGTTGTTCAGAGGTAGGGTTCGTACACAATGGATAGTCCTATTTGACTACTGTTGTAATCCAGATTATGGCAAAACCAGATTATTTCATAGTTTTGATGTCTTCAGTATTAATCTACAATGTTGAAAATAATTAAAATAAATACAAACCATTGAATGAGAAGGTGTGTCCAAACTTTTCACTGGTAGTCTATGTTTTCAAAGTAAGTCTGATATTGAAACTTCTTGACCTAAGGAAGACTAGCAACCCCACTGGTGAAGCTAATGCATAAAGCATAAAGAATGAGCTGTTTTACTTTGAACAAAGTGATGAAACTGCACTTCAGTCCGACTCTTGTAACCTTTGTGTGTGATTTAACACTCGTCACTGCACCATGTTCTCGTTCGGTGTGTGTGAACATGTGTGAGTGTAAAAGAGACTTTTAATGTTGGTGCTGACCAGCCAGCTGAAGAAGACATAGTGCTTTTGTAATTAAGATCTGAGAACTAATTTAAATCACATACCTTTTCAGCACTATCATTAATCACGGTGTGTATAATACCAATGGCCCGTTCACACTATGGCTGATGAAAAAACGAAGGATTGATCGCCCGACTTTTCATCAACAAGTGCTGACATATACAGAGAAAGTGAGGGATCAATTGTTGTCACACTCTCAGGAACACACAACAAACGTGTGTGATGAAGGGTGGTCAGTACTTCTTTTTCTTCACTGGTGCATGCAAAGGTTAAACACCCATCCCTGCTCTGATATTCAGGAGATACACACCATTTATAATTCACTCATAAAGGTATCACAACTTTTGTTGTATCACAGCCTCAGCTGAGCTCTGGTGGATGTAACAGAGTATGAAGAAGCAGACTACACGTACAGCCAGGCAGAAAACATTAGCTTGTATAGATCTCCTAAAGTCTGTTTATGTGCAGCATACAGCATACCGTGGGTGGTAATAGAGGCTTTAGCCTTGACTGTGCAGAAAAGTTCTCACTACACACCTCTTCAGCAGCTCTCTGTGTGAAGCATACTTTCAAAAACAGAGTTGTTCTTTGACATTGCCGGGATGCTAAACTGAGGTGTTAACAGTTTTCTTTTCAACACATGCATCCCTCTTCCAACATTTACTTTACCTAAATGTGGAGCAAAACTTAAGAGTTGAGCATCGATTCGGCTGACCTTTCCCCAATGCACGGAGAGCAGCTGTTTTGAGGTTGGGCTGTGTATTGGTAGAGAATATAATTATTGTGTTTGCAGATATTTCTGGGAAGCAGCAGTGCTTTTCCTCACAGCACCCGCCCAGTTCTGCTTCACTTATTTGTTGGCGATATTTGTTATAATTTGCATTTAAAAGAGGTTGCATAACAGATCAAGAGCATTGAACCTTCCTACATCTTTTTAAAAACTGATCCAGCTTTGGGCTTTAACAGTTTTCAGTAGGAAGATATATTCAGACAATATTCAAAATGATAATATCAGAGGAATAGTCATGCAAGATAAGAAGGTTTGCTTTGGCTCGGGTTATCAATATCAGGTCAGAACATTATCCCAACCCTAGCAAGTTAAAAAGATGCAGCTCTGTTTTTTAATAGCTGACAGGGGCTTCAGTCAGTCATGTTTGTGGCATTAAACCTCCTCATTTCTAATTAAAAGTCAAGGGACGGTAGAGCTGTGATGTTGAGACTAAGCACTTTCTATCATCTGTCCAGTCTAGCCCAGACCAAAACGTGAACTATGTTTAGATTCACAGAATAAAACCCACATATTTCAAAGAACATTGAGGATCAACCAGTGTTGCCAACTTACTGACTTTGTCGCTATATTTAGCAAGTTTTCCGACTCTTCTAGCGACTCTTTTTAAAAAAAACAACTAGCAACAAATTTAGCGACTCTTTCTGGTGTGATTGGAGACTTTTGGAGGCTGATGTAAAGGCATTTGTCTTTCTTACTCTTCTCAACGAGCAGCGGGTGCTGCGGTGAGTCCCTCCTAGCCTAGCTGCAGTCAGAGCAGGAGGCCTTCATTCACCCCTCTGTGTCCAGACTGTAAATGTATGGCGCATACACAAAGCCGCCACTGGCTGGTCCTGCTTATTGTCTTTGTCTTTTTTTTTTGTCCATTTAGATTGTTAATGTAGATTGTATACAAAAAAATATGTTGAAAATGTTATTGTAAAAAATTTTCATTTTTTACTGTGACTTGCTGTAGGCTCCTAAGTGAACTATAAAGTTAAAAACTAAACCAAACTTAGGAAAACTTAATTAAAATGTTTTTAAAATAACCTACATAACTCCACCAGAGTGTCTATTTTGGGTCACTTTTGACGGTCTCAAGCCCAGATGGGAGGAGGGTTCGAAATGTGGCATTTAAAGGTGACATATCATGCAAAATCGACTTTTTAATGGTTCTCTACCTGAAATATGTTTCCCTGGCATGTCTTCAAACCCCCCTAAAATGAAAATGTCTTCCCCTGTTTTGATTTCTCCACCTTTCTGTAAATGTGTGTGAAACGAGCCGTTTCAGACTTCAGTGTTTTTCATACGTCACAACAAAATCCGGTCTGTCACGGAGTCAGAGCTCTGAGCTTGTTCAGCCCATAGACTGTATAAAATACAACTCAACTCCTCCTCTGTTTTTCATTCCCTGCACAAATGTGTGCTAACAAGGAGCTTAGGAGGGAGGCATGCTAGTTGTAGGCTGTCTTAATAAACACAAAGGTCGGTTTTACTCCCCACGTCTGCAGATTTGAAGATCTAGTGGATGATTTTTATTTGTCATGGAAAAGTGCTAGCGCTAGTTAGCATAGCCACATAGCTACATGTCAGTAGCTGTGGGTACACACGTCGACATACTGACAAATAAAACAACAAGAAACACTAAATCTGTGACCAATCGTTCAGAAAGGTCCTGCTGCCTTTCTTGCAGAGGTCGGTTTTACTCCCCACGTCTGCAGATTTGAAGATCTAGTGGATGATTTTTATTTGTCATGGAAAAGTGCTAGCTCTAGTTAGCATAGCCACATAGCTACATGTCAGTAGCTGTGGGTACACACATCAACATACTGACAAATAAAACAACAAGAAACACTAAATCTGTGACCAATCGTTTAGAAAGGTCCTGCTGCAGGCGCCTCTCCGTTAGGATCAGATTCTGGATCCGATTCAGAGGGTTGAAGTAACGCGGGTCTGTGAGCAGCCGTGTATATTCAGCCAACATGTAAACATTAGATGGGGGGGATATCCACTTCCTGAGGGGGCGTGGTCAGATAGAAAACAGCCTGTTCTGAGGAGGGCTGAAGAAGAGGGCTTTTCAGGCATGCCAAAATCTGATTTCAAAGTGTTTTTTTGAGCATAAACTTTAAAGACATGTTTTGGGAAACCTCTTAGACCAATATATATTGATGAAAAAACCGTTACATGTCACCTTTAAAAAAAAACAAGAATCAACAGAAGAAACTTTTAGGACAGCCAATGACTACTTTCCTTACTGAAGGTGAGTGAAAGCTGGTGATCAATGCTTGTTACACATCAACTTTTCAGTTGATGTTTGACTGCATTCCAGACTGAAGGCTTCTGAAACTCAGGTCTGTGGTTTTCATTTTTTATTTAAGAGAAAATGTCAGTTATAAGATCTATATTAGAGCGGTTAATTTAAAGCATTTCCTAATTTTATGAAGAAGAAACATAATTTGGTCAACATTCTAACTCCCAAAAAATGTACAACCAAACCAACAGAACTGCCCATAAGAGTGATCAGCGAAGATGGGATGTGTGACTCTATCTCTTCCTGTAGGCTGAGCCCAACTGTTGTACCGTTAGCGAGCAGGATTTCAAACTCCACATGGAGAAACAGATGGTACTATAAAGAGCTACACAATCATCACACAGGAGGACAGTTTACAGCCTTTTCCCCTGGGAGACCCTCAAAACAGACTTCATCCTGTATGCCTCTGCAGTCAATATTCTGGATTTTACTGTGTAAATAAAACAACTGTAGGGATCCAAACAATTTACAAGACACACTAACTGAGACATGAAGCATGAGTGAACAAATGGTGCGCAGCGAAAAATTACCCGGTCAAATTTGAGGTGTAAAGACATGCTTTTTCCGAATTCTCTCCTCCTCTTTGTCTGTTTCTCATTGTCTCTGCCTCACACGCACACTAACACACAAACTGTCTCTCACACACGCACACAGCACTTCAGCAATCTCTGAGATGGCAGAGGGTTGAGGAGATTAAAGAAAGACTAACTGTGAAGTCTCAATTCTGTCTCCTCTGATAAAGATCATTCCCAGCAGCTATCAAAAGACGGGGGAGACGGGGGGAGATGGATGGTGAAGAGGGAGACAGTTTGCGTAGAGTTCAGAGAGAAATCATAAGAATGTACAGTTTTTTTGAGTCACAGGTGACGTCTACTGTTCTAAAATAGACACTCAGACTAAAGAGAGGAGGGGAAGAGAGACATAATTATCTTGGATGTAAGAGGGAAAAAAAACAGGGACGGATATGAAGAGGATATGAACAACAGAGATGATGAAATATTGATACTGCTGTAGAAAAAAACCACATTTATTGGTCCCTTACTGTAACAGATTATCTACTGCTCTTGCAGCATATGGTGAATAAGTATTGTATTTCTCAAAGGCCCATTTGAACCCAGCATTAAATTTTAAACAGTCCTCAGAGGCAGTGACACGAGTGGAGCATGAAAAACAAGCACAGAAACCAAGAAGAGACCGAGTAACTTCTACATTATATTTAATGCCTTGAGCTGATGATGATGATGTGATCCACAGTAATAAAGTGAAGGAAGAGCGGGACATTTTCAAATATGATTCTAATCACGGCTACATCTAAACCAACAGCCACCATGATGAAGTCTGGTACCTGATACAGGTCGGATACATAATGACTAGGCCAGCTGTGATAGTTTTATACTGGTGTTAGCCACAACTCTGTTTAACAGAGTCTGAGTGTCTCTGTTAAACAATAACTTTATTACTCCCCATTTGATTGTAACTGCCTCAAGTTAGCTGTTCTTTGGTTCAGTATTAAAAGGATAGTTCAGGTTTTTGAAGTGGGGTTGTAACATGTACTGTACATGCAATGGTGCTATAGCATCACTGTTTTCGATGGATCCACGTAATGCTCGTTTACACAGCGACTGAAGGGGTTGCGTTTTTTAACAACAAAAAAAAAAAACCACTCAGAAAGCCGTTTTCAACAGTTTGGGTTTTCAGTCGCCCAAAGTGCAAGGAATGAAAACATCCATCCATCCATCCATCCATCCATCCATCTTCTTCCGCTTATCCGGGTCCGGGTCGCGGGGGCAGCAGTCTCAGCAGGGAAGCCCAGACACTCCTCTCCCCGGCCACTTCCACCAGCTCTTCTGGGAGGATACCGAGGCGCTCCCAGGCCAGCTGAGAGACATAGTCTCGCCAGCGTGTCCTGGGCCTTCCCCGTGGCCTCCTCCCAGTTGGACATGCCCGAAACATCTCCCCAGGGAGACGCCCGGGAGGAATCCTGACCAGATGCCCGAACCACCTCATCTGGCTCCTCTCGATCCGGAGAAGCAGCGGCTCTACTTTGAGCCTCTCCCGGATGTCTGAGCTCCTGACCCTATCTCTAAGGCTGAGCGTAGACACCCTGCGGAGAAAGCTCATTTCGGCCGCTTGTATTCGCGATCTCGTTCTTTCGGTCACTACCCACAGCTCGTGACCATAGGTGAGGGTCGGAACGTAGATTGACCGGTAAATTGAGAGCTTTGTCTTCTGGCTCAGCTCTCTCTTCACCACGACAGACCGGTACAGCGCCCGCATCACTGCAGACGCCGCCCCGATCCGTCTGTCAATCTCCCGCTCCCTTTTCCCCTCACTCGTGAACAAGACCCCGAGATACTTGAACTCCTCCGCCTGGGGCAAAGACTCCCCTCCGACCCGGAGAGGGCAGGCCACCCTTTTCCGACTGAGCACCATGGCCTCAGACTTGGAGGTGCTGATCCCCATCCCCGCTGCTTCACACTCAGCTGCAAACCGTCCCAGCGCGAGCTGGAGGTCACCGCTCGATGGAGCCAATAGGACGACATCATCTGCAAAGAGCAGAGACGGAAATGAAAACATTTCTGTGTAAATACAGCCTTCGTGAATCCAGCCGTGTACGCTCTTACTTTTACAGGATTTTAAACCAATCAAATTCCGTCCTGCCATTCTGCCCGCCTCCTGCGTGTACATTTTCCCGGCATTCACTCCCCATCTCCTGCCTCTGCTTCCCCTGACTCTATTTACTGCCCCTCTCACTCGACCTCGGGCCTGTCCCCTCTGACCTGATGAGGTGCTTTGCTCAGGACTGTAGTCCGGATCAGAGTCTAAAAAGCTCTCACCACGGGGGCTCTGACAAGCAAAAGAATTAATGACATTTAGTAAGTCCTACAGAAATGTAGATGTACTGTAGCGTCCGTCCGGATGCTGTAGGGATGACGAGTCGATTCGTGAACACGTTGAGTTTTAATAACCGGTCACTGTCGGCCGTGATCACGACAACCAACAAAACAACAATCAATGTTTGAATGAATGAAGAACTTCTCCTCTTGTCTCTCCTCTCTCCCACTCACACACTCTACACCTCAGTCTCCTGATGCCTTCACTGACTGTCAACACTGTAGGAATTAAGAACACCTTCACTGAACACGTTTAACAAACAGTAGAGCTGTTACAGTATTACATGTATTCTAACTTTCCTCCTGATATTGTGTCACCAGTACAACTGGATAATGCTAGCATGATAGTTGTGAGTACTAACAGCAGCCATATTTGTTTGTGTTTTTAACTAATGTTTTGGTGAGGACCTGTTTTGAATCAGTCACCATCATATGGTCGTGAATCAGCGGCGCTCGTGCATGTGAGCGGGGGCGTCATTTTGGAGGAGCTCCGAGGGAGGGGGGGAAGGGCTAGACGGAGACATGAGGAAATGCTACATTCAAATTCATGCTAGTTTTCCGAGAGTACCAACCCCAGCTTTAAGATGTCATTAAAAGCTTCAAACTGCAGAATGAAATGAAAAATGCCTTGATAGTGAACAGTAAAGTGTTACAAAGTCTTAATCCAAGTCAAATCTTTTAATCTGACTCTGACATAAACAATATGTAGTCAAAGTAAATGACGAAACCAGTTGTCTCTGAAGTAAGACGAGATGTTCTAAAGTCAGGTTTGGTGGCTCTATTTGGAGTGAATTTATAGTCAGCTTCCAGGCCCGGATTGCCAGCATTATAACCAACAATAGAAAAAAAACTGCAAAGGTCAGAGCTGTAGCTCTCTACATGAAATGGAACAAGCCAAGACCAAAATAGAGATTAGGCCTGAGAATGAGAGATTGAAAAAGGAGAGAGAGGTACAGACGGCTGCAGAGACTAGAGGAAAGAGAGAGAGATGAAATGAAATGGAAATCCAGGGAGCAGGAGTGTAAGAAGGTTTGGCTTGATGATTCATTTATGTGCTTAAACCTATTTTACACCACCGCCCCTGTTCGTTCCTGAACAACAATAGGTGGTAATTTCCCATGCGTTGATAAATTACATGGCTCTCTGGAGGCAGAACACACTGCTGTACTGTTATGACAAAAGGCAAAATGCTACATGAAAAAAAGAAGGATGGAGCACTAAGAGGTTTGAGAGAGCAGCGGTGGAAAGAAATACACGTTAAAAATAGAAATGGAAGGATGCACGGTTAATTATTGTTCTAGAAAACAAGAAAATAATAGGCTGAATGCTGCGTTGCAAAATGGTGCTGGGAAATGTGAAAGGGGCAAATGCTACCTGTAGAAGGAAAATAATTCATGGGCTAATGTAAAGAGAGTGAGGAAGAAAGGAAGGCGTGCGCTGGCTGTTCATGTGGAAAAAGAAAATGAAGGAGAGAAAGAAAAAAGAGGGAGAAATGTGCCAAATTGTGCGGGCGTGCTAATTACTAACTACTCACTACCAGGAACATCAAAGCATGAGAGACAATAGCAGACAACAGGGACTATTTTAAATCCAACTGTGATTCTGAACCCCCCACGCACAGATACACACACACACACATACACACACAGGGAGACTTTTTATGAAGGCTAAGAGCATAATTAAAACGCCCTGAGGCAGAATCCGTCAGGAAGGTGTTGGTGTCGTGGTGTTGTGGTGTCGTGGTGTAGCCTGATGGGCCCGTGGAGCCGGCTGTTTGTCCCTGACGCTGTGAGATAATGTCTGGAGGTTTACCTTTGCTGCCTGTTATGCACCACCGCCCACCTCTTACCCACGTTAGTAACACCACGCCCCCTCACAGCGGACAGTCAAAGAATAAAGGATAAAGAGAGTGTGCGTTTTGGGGATACAAAGCTGTATGTTGTTGGAAAGAAGAAACACTGTACCAAGTGGAAGCCTGAGAAAAGTGAAGGCTGCAAGCTGCACACGAGCACAGGAGATACAAGACTCTTCTGTGGGAGTACTGTCACTCAAGGCCTGTACACTGAATGTGATCTTTCTTCAGGGACTTTAGTAATTTAAAGGGGCCTTGAGCTGCTCTAATACATACACATATTTCTCCATTTTTAAAATGATTTTTTTTTACTAATGCAGTGTTTCCACACAACCTCGTCTCCTCTCTGCTCTGCCAAAGACACGAGTTGAGTCTATTTTTGAGGGAGCCCACGTCCGTGTCCACATCAAGCTGAGAAGAGCAGATGACCTGAAGAGGAAGTCAGACAGGAGAATGGCATATCTTTGAAGTATGATACCGTATACAGACTCTTGGTTGTATGTTAGACTCAGATAGGACAGAACTATGAATGTTGAATTTATTGTAAGCAACTTAAAAACAGCCACAAATCTGTGATCCAAAAGTTAGACTGCATACATAATGGACTTAGTATCCTTGACGTCACCTATTTGTTCCTGAAGTCCTGTTTTGAAACCAATTGTCGGCCAGTGCCATATTGGAAAATGTTGAACTCAACATAACTTTGTCCGAGCTGGTGTAGGGTAAAGAGGCGGGCCTTTAGCCTCCTCGCTAACAGCTACAGTGTTCCCGCCTGTCAATCAACCATGTCCTTATTTGGGCAAAACTCGTAAGTTTAATATAAGTTTAAAAAATAGCGAGCTATAAAAAAGCAGAACGGCAGGACAGGATTTGATTGGTTTCATCATTTGGCTCCTGATGGCAGGGATTGGTTGGTGTTTTCCCAGGTTTACTCTGGCTGTAGATAGAGGCTTTTTTCACTCTTTTTTAAGAACACATTATGTATTGATTGCCATCGGGACATAAAGATCATTTTAACCAGTATAACAAAAAGTGTATCTAAATTTGACTACCAACCCCAGCTTTAACTAATCAGTGTACTCGCCCATGGTAGAAGGGCCAAGATTATGGACATCCAAATGAACAGATATGCCTTAGAATGGCACAGTAACCTTTTGTTCCCTGTATACATTGTTGTTATTATGTGTTCTCAATAGTCCTGCATGATCACGTGGAGCTCTCGCATTATTCTGTGATCAGCTGCTTCAGGCAGCCCTCTGCTACCGTACACTTCAGAGATGGCTCCAGTTGGGTATGGAGTACGCCATCAGACAGAGCTAAGCCTGGCACAAACAGAACATGGCACACACACTGAGAGCATTTCTGACCATCTCTACCAAAGTCTTGTGCTTGAGTGTTACGTGCTAAACGTTGCACTACAGCACACAACACTTTTGTGTCACTTTTACTTTACATTGTGATTCTCAAAATCCCTGTGCTGGATGCTTTCTGCTCCACATGCTAAGAGCTCTTTGTTAGCTTAAATATCGTCATAAATTTTATTCTGATGGCCTCAGAGATGCACTGTGGTCATTTCAACTAAATAGATAACCAATCTGTCAGCCGTTTCCTGATTTGATGGCTCCATTTTCATGAATTAAAACTCAGCTATACTGAAGAATAACAACAGTATTTTGATATTACATTTTCTGTGAGCCAGAGTAAAAAAGTTGAACACACAACATGCAAAACCTGTCTGTCTGTGTGTTGCTTCAGTCACTAAGCAGCAGCTCTCCAGCCTTGAAACTGATAAAGTGTTCTTCATTAGCATCTGGTCTTAAAGAACAGAAATGCAGTGTTATAAATATAAATAAATAAAGTCAGATATTTTGTCTTACTGTGACACTTTTGTTTTTATGAAGAATATCTTCAGTGAGCAGACTCATGGATCTCTGTCTCCATTACATAAAGGCAGCTGCACTTTTAAAAATGAATGATGACTGATGATACTGTTTTATTAATATGTGAGCCTTCAATCCCTTTGCCAGAGTGAGAGCTTTAAAACTTAAACCCCTCTGAAAGTTGGATTGTCTCCACAGAGGTACTGTATGGATCTGGAGGGAGACAGGATATACTGCATACATTTTTATCTATCAGATGGCTGGCCTGAAGATAACAGTTTTGCAAAAATTCACAGCCTCCCCCAAATGAGATTTCAGCAAAGGTCTAAATCTGTCATTACAACAATACTGCCAGCTATACTTCTCAGCGGCTCCTCACAATGTGTCACTGCCTTGTTTTTTCTCATGGTCCCTGTGGTTTATGAGTTATTATTACATGATAAACTGGGACAGACTCCAAAGCAGAGCTTAAAACACGTCCTATAAAGGTTATGCAATGCATGCACCGAAGTCTTACAGTCTCAATATGCTCACATGGGCCAACTATCAGTTGAAGACACTTCATTGTGCTGGATTTATTTTGGTCTTTATCACCATTATGGTGGCAAGCTTCATCAAACCATAATTGACTTCTGGAATATCCTTGTTCCCTATTACTTATGCTCTTGGGAGTCCTTCATTCATTTGTTACATTACTTTTCTGTGTCTACTGCGTTTGCCCTTGACACCAGACTTTCTTTGGGAACATCACATTGCTGAAATAATAGTGTGTCTTACTGCTTAAGTGCTTGGCAGAGTGCGCTCTTAGAACATTGTCTCTCTAATGTAATGTTTCTGTAGCTCGAATACATCAAAGAAATCTGGCTAAAAGGTTGCTCATACACTTAAAGGATGAATACACCTATAGTCTTTACCAAACAAGTATATATATTGACAATTGGTTACCAGTCTGTTGGCAAATGTTGTGGAGAGGTGTAGAGTGTGTGAGCAGGAGAGAGGAGAGACAAGAGGAGAAGTTCTTCATTCATTCAAACATTGATTGTTGTTTTGTTGGTTGGCGTGATCACGGCCGACAGTGACCGGTTATTAAAGATCAACGTGTTCACGAATCGGCTCGTCATCCCTACAGCGTCCAGACGGACGCTACAGTACATCTACATTTTCTGTAGGACTTACTAAATGTCATTAATTCATTTGCTTGTCAGAGCCCCTGTGATGAGAGCTTTTTAGACTCTGATCCGGACTACAGTCCTGAGCAAAGCACCTCATCAGGTCAGAGGGGACAGGCCCGAGGTCGAGCGAGAGGGGCAGTGAATAGAGTCAGGGGAAGCAGAGGCAGGAGATGGACAGGGACGATGAGTACACGACGGGGAAATGTACACGCAGGAGGCGGGCAGAACGACAGGACAGGATTTGAATGGTTTAAATTTTGGGACCCAAAAAACGGTGATTGGTTGGTGTTTTCCCAGGTGTACTCCGGCTGTAGATAGCAGCTTTTTTTCACTCTTTTTTGGGAACACATTATGTATTGATTGCCATCAGGACATAAAGATCATTTTAACCTGTATGACAAAAAGTGTATCTAAATCTGATTACCAACCCCAGCTTTAAGTTGACTTAAAGGGAAACTATATCGTCCTGATGTGGTCTTGTATATTAAGACGACCTACATAACGCTCGTCCCAGGTCTGCTCCTGCTCAGGGAATGCCCGTGACTGTATTTACCGTAGCATGACGACTGAAGCTACAGCAGGAGAATGGCCTATAGAGCCTGCAGCTGATATTTACACACAAATTAGCAGGGCACGGTGCAGCAGGCTGCGGTGTGGAACACTGGCCTGAGGTCAGTACATCAGAGAACCGTGCTGACACTGAGCTGAAAGAGGGCTTAAGTGAGTCTGTGAAGTTAATGCTAATAAGTTTAACATTATGTACCCTTAGTATTCTTCATAAGTACTTCAACTCTCTGCTTCTGCTTGACTGAACTCATCAGCTGATTCCTCTGACCAGATAAACAAACATAGATGGATACATGTTTATGTAGGAGTTATCTGGATAGAGGATTATGACTTGTCATTTCATCATAAAAAATTAGGATGTTACTACACTACTGATAAATAATGCAACACCTCCCTCTCATGTAGATGAGTGGTGAATATCTAAACATGTTGCTGTGCTGGAGAACATGTAAAAATCAGAGGATCAGGACAAACATTTTCAACAGTACGTTAAAATATGATGTGATTTAATTTTGCAGTTTTGGAGAGCTCAGTATTTTGGTGTGAAGTTTAGTTTTTCAGAAGATTTGAATGAACTTGAGTCACTGTTACTGTCTGCTAAGTCTTCATTCTGTGAGGTGACACCCATTATCATTGCTCTTCTCAAAATCGCCCTCTCTTTGGATGTCAGTTCTTTATCGACTGCTGGTCATTGGAGTGGTCAATTCGTGCCTTTGGATTCAAAAGGTTACCCTGTTATTCCACAGATGACTTGCTTCATGCCTTCCTCCCTTTGTTTCGGTCTAAACAGTTCTCAGAATTAAAACTCCTAAAGTGTCCTTTGAGATTCTGTCTCTGGTGGCCTCTACTTCATGTTTTATGCAGAAGTTAAATACAACATTTCCTGAGCGAGTTGGAAACAAAGAGGCAGCATTTGTGTGCTTTGCAGGTGTGTGTGTTTGCAGGTGGTGTGTGTATGAGCTTATGCACTTGTGCTTACAATATGTTAATTGTGCCAACACTTGTACGATGTAATGCCATGTGACCACTAAGGCTTGTTTCAGGTGAGTAGAGAAATTCATGTTTTAAAGATGAGCTTCATTCAACAGTGTAAATGTGTGTGTGTGTCTGTGCGTGTTTGAGCGTGTGTGGTTTGAAATATTAATGCAGAGAAAAACACAAAAGCTGTCTGCAGGAATCTCCCCGCGGTGCTTTAACACACCTCCTCAGGGGAACGATTGCATATGGAACCAGAGGAGGTAAGTATTTGAATGGAAATATAAATCTGATATAATGAGTGAACAAACTGAAGCACACATTCTCACTCCAGCTTTGTTTCTGTCATTTACCTTACATGCATGTGGATGCAAATATATCAATTTACATGTAAATACATATTTAAAATGTTGGAGAGCAGTGCATTCAGCTCAACCCTGTATGACCCTTTACCTGAGAGTAAACATTAGAAATGTCATGTTTAGTTTAATCTTGCTGTGGGACTTGACTGAGGTCTTTAGGGGCTCAGCTATATATTTGTTGACATGGGACTGGACTGGTTAATTTGACTCGGGACTTGTCTTTGAATATTGAATTGATCTGGTGGTGTTGGATTTGGATTTGAATTATTTTCATGGGATGTGTTTTTCTCTGAGCAGCAGACTTGCTCTTCATGACTTTAGACATGACCAGGACGTTGATCTTGTTTTGATGCTTTTTTGTTTTATTATGATTATTTATTTATCTATTCATTCATTCATTCATTCATTCAATCATTTATTTGTATATTGATTTATCTATTTATCTATGCATGCCCCGTTGATCTTGGGTTTGAATCCTCTTGTCCACATTTGCCTTGAGCTGGACCAGAACTGGGTCTTGTTACTTGTCCAGGAACTTACTGTCCTACACTTCAGACATATTTCTCTGAACTTAATACTCAGCTTGGAACACATTTTTTAAATCTGAAACTTTATTTGACCTGTATGGAGTGCAGCACTTTTTTGATTTTCATTTTTGTACTTGGTTTTTGCTTTACATGACTCTGGACTTGACTCAGGACTGAGTTTTCTCCAAAGGCTTTCATTTCCTGACTTGGGTTTCCTGATCTTGACACTGGACTTGATTTAGGGCTTGCCTTTTCATACTTTGACCTTTAAAGGTCTTGAAATTGACTTCCGTCTTAAAGAGGTGTCTGACCTTCAGCTTAAAAGGGTGAAAACTGAATTTGGCTAATTTCAAAACACATTTTTTTAGGAAGCCAAAAAGTAAAGACAAAACCGGGAAGTTTCTACACACTACACACACAGAAATAAAAATTGAGATTCACTTTGTTGCAGGGAAAAATAGCCGCACACTGGTTATTAAGTTAGTGCTCCCCACTTCTTAAGGGAGTTTCTGAGTGTGAACCTGACACTGTTTTTTATGATGAAGAGAAGTTTTTCTAATCTTTTCTTGTGAGTTCCCTCTCAAATGAACATTTTACTGCGAATTTTGAACCATATGTGTGAATGGTTGTTGAGTCTCCGGGCCTCAAATCATACCCAATCAGAATCAGAATCAGAATCAGAATCAGAATCAGCTTTATTCGCCAAGTATGCTTGAACACACAAGGAATTTGACTTCAGTAAACTGTGCTCTCTTTGTACAAGGCATAAGAATAAGAATAAGAATAAGAACTACAATAAAAAATAAACTAAAATATAATAACAATAACCTTAGCTATAAATACAAAGAAACAACAAATAGGCTTGACTAATATGTACAGGCTAAAATAAAGTGCAGTGGTGAGTTGCAGAGGTAGTTTTACATTATTAAATAGTAGTTAAATAATACAAAAAATAGAAATATGGAATTCTGCTTGGAGAATTGTTGCATTGTATATCTACATGTATATTTACAGAGAGTATTTATCTGACAGGTGTGACACTGTTATGGTTTAGTGTTCATCAGAGTGACAACCTGGGGGAAGAAACTGTTCTTATGGCGGGTTGTTTTGGCGCGCAGTGATCTGTAGTGCTTGCCGGAGGGGAGGAGTTTGAAGAATTTGTGTCCAGGGTGTGAGGGGTCAGCGGTGATGCTACCTGCCAGTTTCCTGTCCCGGGACCGGTACAAATCCTGGATGGGGGGCAGGTCGACACCGATGATTTTTTCTGCAGTCCTTATAGTCCGTTGCAGTCTGTGTTTGTCTAGTTTGGTTGCAGATCCAAACCAGACAGTGATGGAGGTGCACAGAACAGACTGGATGATGGAGGTGCGAAGCATCTTGCCACCAGTACAGTTTGATTGCTTCTGTCCGACCAATGCAGTCATCCTTTTCATGCCCGGGGGCTTCCGTTGATTAAACAGCAAATCAACTTGCACCCAAGTTAGCCCCCATGGGCTTGTCAGTCTCTAATGGAGGCCTGATTAGGGGCACAGGTGTTGGTTACTCCACTTAGGGTTGTTGAAACCGACTAAGTTACAGACCAGCAAAAAAATGGTCTAAAGTCTGTATTGCAGGATTTTGCTGCTATCCAGTGAGCACATTATATTAATTGTTACCTTTTACAGGCCTGCTTCCCCTGCTTCAGGGAGGTTCCTGCTCCAACCCAGCATGAACTAAAAACTCCATGTAAGGCCAACCCCAAGCTCATTAATCATGCTCTCTTTGTGACGCACTCTCTCCGACACAACACACACTAACACGCAACACATAGCTATATTTTTTATTACCCTCAGTCATATCTAGATCCACAGAAAATCATGCTGACATATATAACAGACAGACTCTCTGATGTCCATTATGAATGCAGCCAATGGATTCTAACAGCAATAAATATGTTCAGTCAACCCTTCTTTGCTGTTGAGCACACTGAATGTCAGGTAACTGCAAATCCTGTCTGATACTGTCAGTGCATAAGTGACACAGTGTATAAATTAGTTTGGAAAGGCACTCATTATGTCTGATGTTTTTGAAGTACTTCAGCGGATGTATCTTCAGTCCAAGAACAACATATTGAATACAGTGGGATGTGTGTCCTGCATGTTTGTGGGGCAAAATGGAAGGAGGGACGTTACACAAGACAGCCTGAGCTACTTCTATCTGACAACAATGACAGAAATTCTGCTGTGGCGGGCACACCTGGTTTTTATGGGGAATGAGAGAAGACACTCGCCCAATACACACCTATGAACTATCAAGGACATCATCCAATGCATCTCACCTAGCCCCCAGATTGTTTGCTGCGTAACCAGCAAAAAGTAGTTGGAAACGCCCAGACATAGCAAACATGGGGTCCTTTGTAAGCGCTGTGACAGACCTGTACCCTCTCTGGCTGCTCTCTGCCTCACCCCTCACCCCTCACCCCCTACTTATGTGCTAAGATGTTGACAGATGATGTGAAGGGAGAGAACACACATCAATATGACAAGTAACATCTGTCATCATGACATATCTGTGATCATCTCCCAAACCTCAGCCTGGAATAAAATAACATATAAATGCAGTGTTTATGTTTTTATGATGGACCATGCTGTTCTGCAGGGAGCCCTTATCTGTAAATCTGAGCCAGGGACATGGCCGGGGTACGAATTTTATTTCCTCCAGAGAGAAGGACAAGCTCAGAGTGTTCATAAATATCCTATAGAAGTGTACAGAAAGCAGCTCTGTGCTCTGTATCCTGGCTCACAGAGAGTAATTGCACATTTGGATGCCTTTTAAATTGGTGCCAACCTTTAAAAACATCCTTAGATCCCAGATAGATAACATGATCTAAATCAGGCTCCGGCAGCCTTTATTAATAAACAGCCATCATCCTATCCTCGGACTGTGCTTTGACCTGCGTTACATCAAAAGCACGATGCCTGAGGGACAGTTTGGAGGCAGAGAACTGCTGCATTTATTATTTACTTATGTAAAACAGTGAGTGTATCGCAAGCTTGAAACCTGAGTGAGCAGACAGCCAGCAGTATGTCAGCATCATCATGGGTATGTCAGCACACACTGGAGTATTGAATGTCAAGGCTCGGTGAACCGCTCATGATGAATGATGTATATGCAATAACTGTAAATTGTTAGGCTCCCCTCGGGCAGAAACATCAGCAAACAGAAGACAAGGTGAACGGATGTGGGGGAGGCCATGTTGTGTCCAATGGGATGGTTTGTGAGAAGATTGGCTGATGCTGAAGGTGTGGTGATGGGAGGGGCCTGTTTCAAAGGTTTCATGACTGACTTAAAAACAAGAAAGACACTAGATAAGAGTCTAAAGAGAGTAACAACAGAGTAAATTACTCCCAATAAATACTTGTGTATTAACAACAGTGTTTAAAAGCTACCAAATATTACCAAAATATCTACAGTGTACTTGTCCTTTGAATTGACATGTAGTACTTTGTGTTTGCATACACTTTCATCTTCACATTGAGTTTCATACACCACAACACAACCTTCACATTCAGCTGAACTCAGCTTTGTTTATACATTACCATTCATACAAACAAGAAACCCAACTACCTGCACATATGAGAATTACTACAACACAGAGGGAGAGTCAGAACAAAAATTGACCTCTTAAGTAAAGCAATACTATAACTCAATTCATAAAACTCAATACAGATTTTAAAAGATAATACTGTGTTCATATAATGAAAATAAAATGAGTAAATGTACGTGGGCAGACCTTATAAATTTACACACAAAAGGGAAGAACATAGAATAACACTCAAATTTGAACATACCTCTCAGATGTGTGCTGCTGTGGCTGCAGCTGCAACACTTCACATGAACAGCAGCTTGTAAGCAACATTGCAAACAAGAACAAAACTGATATCAAAATATTGTCATATTTTACAAACTCAAAGCAATCTATCATGCCAAACAAAAAATGAAGCAAAGCTCGTAATTCAGACTAAAATCAAAACATCTGTCTTTGTAAAATGAAGAACTGGCAGGTAAGACAAAAATACTGAGGGTCAACGCCCAAATTATGACTGACTGTATCACTTATTCTACATTACTGCATGTCAGAGTTAACTAAACTAACTCCTGTTTATTTCCTGAAGCATGTGTTACTGTTTTAGAGGTAATATTCAAAGGGATAACAATGCATATTTTCACATCTGAAGTGACAGCTTGAAGGCTCTGGTGTTAGTCTACTTTAGTCTCTGTTAAAGTATGATGTTCGGGGAGCACAATCAATCACTTTCATTCATAATTTTAACATGTACAATCAAACATACAATCCTACCGGGCTCTCTGTCTCCTCCCTCTTACAATCAGCTCAGAGCTCCACAATCAAGCAAACTGATTGGTGGATATAGGTAGATAATTCTACAATATTTTCTGCTCTGCATTTCCTTCCCTCCTCTGAAAAATTCCAGCCAGCCAATCAGTGCAGAGCCTCCTTTTCATAGCATCCTTACCCACTCAGATCACTACATTAGAAACTGAGAGGCTGCAGATCCTCCATTGAGGCTAAATATGTGATGTTTTTGCATCTGAATTCAAAACCTTGCTACAAAGTAGTGATGGGCAAATGAAGCTTCGCGAACCAGTAGTTGTATTTTTTGACTCCTCTAGATGGCGCTCTTGGTTTAAAAATAAAGGCTCAATGAATGGCAATTCAGTGTGCTTCCAACCCTTTGTTGAACAGAGAGCGCCATCTAGAGGAGTCAAAAAATAAAACTAGTGGTTCGCGAAGCTTCATTTGCCCATCACTACTACAAAGACAACAATGACATGTTGTAAACAGCTAAGAGTACCATTAGAGGGGAACTCAAATACATGAAAAGCTTATTATAACCTTCAAACTTGGTGATTGTACTTTAAACATTTTTCCCCATTTTAGCTCAACTTTGGGCTTCATTGACCTCTGAGAGAAATATATTGTTCTTGACTGCTAAAAAAAAAAATCAAGTGATTCTCTGTAAATTAAGTTGTTCAAACATCTCCTTCAACATAATTGTCAGGGTTTTGTGTCATTTTTAGCAATAAAACATTAATTAAAGTATATTTTAAACCTGTGACCTGGTCTGATTTAGTATTCCTCTCCCATCAGCTTAGCAGTTATCGCTGAGTAAATAGAAATAAATTCTCCCTCCACCCTCCATTTCTCATTCCCAACCTCCCCTATCTTTTTCTCATTTTTCTTAGCTCTCCTGGCTGTCCCTCTCCATTTTTGTCATTCTTCTTTCTCTACACTCTATACTTTCTAACTCATTGCAGTTATCATCACATCGTCTCACTTTTTTCTATCAGAGTGAAAGTCTTTTTTCACCTCCTCTGTCACTTCATATCTCTATCTTCCTAGCTGTCTTCCATTTCCTTGTCTGTCCACATCACACAATTTTTCTCTTGGCCTCTCTACCTCTTTTCATTTCACACGGCCAGAAAACAGCAAAATCAATCTCGAGGTCTCTGTCGCTCTCAGAATATCTGAGTTTGGTTCATTCCCTGACTTTGTCACTCTCTGCACTTCTAATGCAGGAGAGAACCGGCCGTGTAGAGAAAGTGGCATAATTTAAAGTATGCAATTTGAAAATGTGACGACATTTCAGAGTTTATATTCACACTATTTTAGAATAAATGAAGGAATGGAAAACAGTTTGTGTATGGGTGTATTAGTCACACATTTCCCCCTCAGGCTGTGGCATTTATCAGCATATTGGCGAGTCAGATATGTTATTTGCTTCAGTGACATATCCATAGTTTACAGTTGCCATCCTGCTTTGTGTTTGTCTCTCAGTCGAAGCTGAAATAATTAAGTTCAGCTCAGTTCAGTTGGTGCATCATTGTTATTATGACAGTGCTGTCCCACAGACTGCCATAGCAGAGTGTGACAGACTGAATTACACTCACTGCAGAACAATAGCAATCAATTACATACAGATTATCTACATTCAGTGTCATTCTTTCACTATTGTTGGCCTTTTCCCTTCATTTACACCAGTAATTAAATTTTGCAGCTGGAGCTGGAGCTCTTTTCTGCCACATAAAACTTAGCGTGTTGACAGCATGCATCAGGCAGATAAGTGATACTGGAGTTAAAATGAAGGCTTTGACTCTACTTAGGGAACATTTGGCAGGTGTGCTGCTGATGGATGGCAGATTGATTTGAACTTAAGTGTTTTATCCATGCTCAGTATGAACATGTGTACCGCCTGATGATAAAAACATTTTAAAAAATGAGGAAATTACTGACTAAAATATTTGGTTTTCATTTTATGTTTTTGAAGGATGTCCAAGGACTATCAAAGCTGCTTTTGGTAGTAATGATACAAACATCATTTGGGAGAGAGATTTCAAATGTCAACACTACCCCTCCCCACCAGATTTCATCTCCCTCCCCTCTCTGCTCCTGTAAGCCCCGCCCACAAAAGATCATTGTGCACGTTCATTTGTTTTACCATTGTTGCAACAAACATTGTTTACCTCTCGTGCTATGAGGAAGTAGTGCTGGCTTTACAACCAATCAGGATGGTGTAGCAGGGACCGCCCCTCAACCAATCAGGACGAAGGGTCGGACAGTAGCTCTGATTGGTCCGTGATAACGGGAACGAGGGGAATAATAACATTGCTTGATACAAAGGCATTAGAAAACAGAGTTCGCCATAATCTCAAATTACTGAAGAATACTGATTGGTATTATGACTTTTTTCCCAAACCCAGCACAAGTACAGTTTTTTCCCCATTCCTACCAACTGTACCTTTAGATAAAGTGCTGCAACATTGAAACACTGAGGCTCTTATAAGTGTCTGAAATATGTGCAAATGTTTAATTTAAATGATGAACTTTGATCCAAACAGCAACATATCTAACCAGCTTGTTGAACTAATGGTAATCTGAATTTATCGCCTCCAGGCTTCAATGCATACCATCATCACTGCATAATAAAACTTGTGACTTATTAGCCTTTAATTGTCAGATGTTTAGTCATCTATAGGCCCGGGGATAAGGAAGCAACATACAGCTGCAGCACTAAGGCAACAAAACCATACATTGTTCAAAAATGTAAATTAAAAGAACCCAGAGTTTATACGATATTGGGGATACTAAGATATGCAGCAAAAAGAGAAGGCTGATAAGGCAAAGTTGAAAATGTACAGCAGTAAAAAGACGAATTAGATTAAAACTTTCTCAATACACTGAGCTTACCAAACCGAAACAAAAGTGCACAGTCAGCAGCCACCCATACACTACTAATGAAATTACCTTAATGTGGTGCAAATCCAGAATTTAAGAAGAATCAGCAAACTGAACCTAATACTCAATCCCCAAAGAAAACAAATGCAGTGCCACATTTTGAGTGAACAATAAACCACACAGAAATAAAAGTTAACAGACGCTCACTGTCAAACAGAGTTAAGGGAAAAACTCCCAGCAATGACCCACCACGAGAGGCTCTTTAAAGATGACCTGGAGGAACGATGATGACGGATGAATGAGGGGAAGACTGATTGACAGTCAGAAGTCATTCAGAAAGTTTCCAGTCATCCCGATCCTTCATGATTGTGATTGCTATCTGTGCCAGAATGTCTTTTGAGAAGGTCCATGTATGATAATGCAGGATGCACTTGTGGTTGATGCTTGTGTGTTACCTCCTACAGCTCTGCAGCCTGTTGCACCAACTGTGCGTAAGCTGAGTCCTAAGTTAGGGTGTAAAGTCCTCACTTAACCATACGTTGAAACTCGTTAGCTTGCAGCTTAAGTTGTGTCGTTGTTTGGATTCAATACAGAGACCTAAGGTTCAACTTAACAAGTAGACAGTAACTTCCAAACTTACCAGAACATTGTCGCAGATATGACGTTTACACTTCCAGCAGCCAATCAGAGGAAAGCACCAATTTTTATGCAGGGGTTGTTACATTGTTATCTTTCATGCCTATTCGCCTCAGAACTGACTAACCGCTGAAACAAACTTCCACCATCTGCTGCCACTGTTGCAAAAAAACAACAGTAGGTATGGGGCAGCAGTAGTTCAGTCCATAGGGACTTGGCTTGGGAACTGAAGGGTCGCCGGTTCGAGTCCCAGCATGGACGAAGTTTGGCAAGTGGACTGGTGGCTGGAGAGGTGCTGGCTCACTTGCCTGGGCACTGCCGAGATGCCCTTGAGCAAGGCACCAAACCCCCAACTGCTCTGGGTGTGCTGGTTGACGGCAGTATCCTCACTCTGACATCTCTCCCTAAGCATGTTCACTGCATGTGTGTGCATTTGTATGTATATACCAAAAAAAAAACCTGTATGTGTAGCATGTCCAAATATAGCATGAGTGGAAAACTTGAATTTCCCCCCTGGGGATTAATAAAGTACCTTTAAAAAATCTTGATAAAGTGTCATAGTAAGGTGATAACTATAGCCTAAATCCTTAATCTACGAAGTGTATATTAAAAGTGACGTCAAGTGGTGAAATAATCAACTACAACACAAGTTAATACTCGGGAGGGCAAATCTTGGTCGTCATATTTTTCCAAAGGATGCAATCTCGTGGATATCGCATTGCCGACATACTTTAGCTGGGTGAACCCTCTATCTCCTCATCCTCCAAATCATCCCACCTTTCAACCACGCCATGGCAACCGGTACTCTATGGAGGACTTTACACCTACTAAAAGTGTAAGAATTAATTTGTAACTTTAGGCTTACGTTAGAACTATCTCAGCTGGTGCAACGCCCAAAACATTAGCAGTGCCTAAACTCCGTCCTAAAAGAGAAATTACATTCAAACTAGGCTACGTTTGAACTCACACACAGCTGGTGCAGCAGGCTGCTGGTGTTCAGGCTGGGAGCTCCCAGTGTCTCTGGTAATGACCGGCCAGGCTCATCCTCCTGTAAAAGAGGGCAGTCCAGAGACATTGCCTCCTTTGAGGACACAGACCAGGCTTCACAGAGACCTACTAACACAGGTAAGAGAGTTCACCACTAAAGGACCCATACACAAAGAATCTTATGTTTCAGTAGTCTACATGATGGGCTATGTATGCTGTGTTTTTATGTGGGTACCTTGAATTTGCATTACCTTTGAGTCAGCGCTGAACCTTTTCAATATGCATCTGCACAGAACTGAAGGGCAGTACCCAAGATAGAAGGCTAAACACAAGCAAATACATACTAACAAACAAATAAGCACAGTGATATGCAGGTCAGGTATCAGAGCTGAACCCTGCAGGCATGTTTTCTCACCTGTTCCTCTCTGTGTTTCTACAGGGCTCTTAAGGTGCTAGTTGGCAGTAAGCTGTGTTTCTTGAAAAAGTTGTTTTATGCCTTAGCAACAGAAGAGGAGATAAATAAAACTTTGAAAGACAGACTGAAAGACAGACAGGGTGAACATGTGAGTGAAAGAGAAATGGATTCAGTGAGAAGAAGGAGAAGAAAAAAGAAGCGCTACACAACAAACCGTCCCACTCTGTTTCTTGCTGAGTGAGATATCGGCATCTGTCCATTTAGCTTCAGCCGTGGTCGACACTAAGATAGCATCTGCCCTTTCTGGAGGCCGGCACAAATCCATAGAGCACTGCGACAATTATCAACAATCAATGTCCATTTACCTGCCATTCACAGTGAGTGAATACTGCTGTCTGAATAAAGCCAATGTCTATCTCACTTTTCTGAATAAAAGGGCAGGAGCGTGTGGGGGAGCTGTTTTGTCACAACAAGGGCAAATGTAAAAAGTAATCATTAAACTGAGTGCAGGTATTGTGAACGGATGACACTTGTGAAATGAGGTCATTCAGTCATTGTGATCACATTCAGATTCATTTTGAAAAGTTCAACCTTCTTTACGGTAAATTAAAGTGACATTTAATGGCATTTCTTTATTGTGTTCCATGTGTTCACCTTTTTCTTAACCTGAGGCTGATTTGGGTTTACACAATACTTTAAAACCAAACTCCAGAGGGGCAGGAGGAACATTTTCATTGCAAAATTGTGATTACAATGAAAAAAAAAACAATTGCTGTAGTGATGAGGAAACATTGGCACCATTTTAAAATAAATCCCATTTAACCATTAAACACCCAAGAACAGCTTCACAATACAATTTCCATACAGAGGGAGTCTCTCCTGGTTAAATCAAACACAATATGCACTGGTTTGTCCTTAAAACAGAGATGCTCCTTGAACAGCTGATAATCCTGCTGGACAAGGAAACTAAATGACTTACCCCCTGTGCATGTGGGCATTACTTCCTTTATGAAATGCATCCATCTTCAAACAAATCAAATCAAGCTTTATTTATATAGAGTATCTTTCATACAAATCAAATGCAATTCAAAGTGCTTTACATGATTGGAAATACAAAAGAAGCAGAAATAAAATAATGGCAAGACATTAAAAAACAACAATGGATTTTAGAATAGAGACTAATGCACACAAACAACAATAAAATATGCGTAAATAAAATAAGTGAAAGCATCAAATTAAAATTAAGAATATACATAGTTAAAATAAATAAAATGAAAAATAAAATAAAATAAATAAATAAAAAATGGTAGGGATAAGAGTTGCAGATAAAATACCAATAAAACTGAGTTGACAAATTATTATAATAATAGAAAGTAATAGTTAAAATAAATGAATAACAAAACAACAATAAATCAATATAAAACTTTAAAGTAATACAATTGTAAAACCCATATAAAATCCAGACTGAATAGATGTACATTAAAAAAACTAACTAAAGAGAAGGGTGCCGAATAAATTAGAGAAGAAAACATCCTGATCAAATCTATGTGTCTCTGTTTTCAAAGTATACTCTTTTTTTGTATGTCTGCGTTAAAGCTGGGGTTGGTAATCAGATTTAGATCCACTTTTTGTTATACTGGTTAAAATGATCTTTATGTCCTGATGGCAATCAATACATAATGTGTTCTTAAAAAAGAAGGAAGAAAAGCTGCTATCTACAGCCGGAGTAAACCTGGTAAAACACCAACCAATCACCGGTTTTTGGGTGCCAAAATTTTAAACCATTCAAATCCTGTCCTGCCGTTCTGCCCGCCTCCTGCGCGTACATTTCCCCGGCGTGTACTCATCGTCCCCGTCTCCTCCCTCTGCTTCCCCTGACTCTACTGGCTGCCCCTCTCGCTCAACCTTGGGCCTGTCCCCTCTGACCAGATGAGGTGCTTTGCTCAGGACTGTAGTCCGGATCAGAGTCTAAAAAGCTCTCACCACGGGGGCTCTGACAAGCAGAAGAATTAATGACATTTACTAAGTCCTACAGAAATGTAGATGTACTGTAGTGTCCGTCCGTACGCTGTAGGGATGACGAGCCGATTCGTGAACACGTTGAGTTTTAATAACCGGTCACTGTCGGCTGTGATCACGCCAACCAACAAAACAACAATCAATGTTTGAATGAATGAAGAACTTCTCCTCTTGTCTCTCCTCTCTCCAGCTCGCACACTCTACACCTCTCCTGATGCCTTCACTGACCGTCAACACTGTAGGAATTAAGAGCATCTACACTGAACATGTTTAACAAACAGTAGAGCTGTTACAGTATTATATGTGTTATAACTTTTCTCCTGATATCGTGTCACCAGTACAACTGGATAATGCTAGAATGACAGTTGTGAGTACTAACAGCAGCCATGTTTGCTGCCAACCCCAGCTTTAAAGTGCTACCTCATAGCTTATAGAAGAAAAAAAGGCTGAGTGGCATTTACAAAAGCCGGAAACATCACAAGTTTTGGTATTACTAAGTATTGCTGACTCAAGGTGTAAACATGAAGTAGTTATATAAAGAAAAAAAGTGTACATAAAAAATGTTTTCTTTGATTTGTACAGAGCTCTAATTCAATCTCTGCTTGTCATATTTAATTAAGTTGTAAAAATTACCATTTTAACGTCACATCTAACAGGTCACACTTTGATTTTTGTAGCAACTACAGTTTTTTGTACATCCCTGTTTCCTTCATTTTTTATATTTCAAGGATTGTTCTTTTGGTATTTCAGAGCCGTTATCAAGAGAACAGAACAGTGGATATACTGTGAAACAGGGGACACGGAGTGGGGATCACATGAAGCAAACAGCTGCAGGTCAGAATTTAATCCGCGTCGCCTGCTTTGAGGACAATAACCTCTGTTCAAGGGACGTTAGATTCAACAGCTAAGCTCAACCACTGGTGTGCTTCCTGTCATGTGCTTTATGTGTTTTGGTAAAAGACTTGTTCTACTAGTGTGTATAGCCTGATGCAATAACAAAGACAAAGGTACACACATGCAGAAGGAAAACAAAAACGGATCCGAACACCCAGAGGAACAGACGCAGGTACACTTACTCTGACATGTGCAGTGGTTTCTAAAATAAGACACACTGTCACAAAAGAACTAATTCACACAACAACGCAGCAAAACACATGTGGAAACATAAAAAAAAAAAAGCACATGCACAAACAAACACACACAGAGGTCTACTCCTTGGTGAAAAGTGCTGCTGGCATAAACAAAACCAGCACACAAAGTACGGAAAGGAGTAATGCACGAGCATGAAAACGGGACACTGACTAAGTTTGACAGAGCAGAGAATGTGTGTGTGTGTGTGTGTGTGTGTGTGTGTGTGTGTGTGTGTCGAACCTGCTGTGAGTGCAATTGAGATTCTAAGGTCACAAGCCTTGTAGAAATATTTCACTTCAGACCAAAGACACCCCTCTGAGAACACACACACAAACACACGCACGCACACACACACAAAACCTTAGACGGCTCAAAAGCCAGTAGACCTCCACATATAGGACACAGAGGAGAGGAAGAGAGGAAGATGAATTGAAGGAAAATAGTGGCGCAGGGGGCAGAGAAGTGGAGTGGAATTGAGCAGGATGAGACGGAGGAAAGTGAAGGGAGTGAAAAAGGGAGGGATGATGTGCAGGAGGAGGAGGAAAGGAAAGGTGAAGAGCAAGATGGGAGAGAGGACAGCATTTGATAGTACAAATATAAGTTTCTTGTACCTCACATATCGAGAATGTGCAGAAGGAGACAAGTTACCATCCTCACCTAGCCAGCAGTGACATCATTTAAAGTGTGTTATCAACAACGACTAATTTAGAATACTTTGAGATTATTGAGGATGATGGAGGAGATCATTTCAAATTAAAATAAAAACATCTTGTTTCCTGTCAGAGATGTTTGCACCACAACACACATCATGTGTCCAATTTAGCCTGCTGTCTTATCACAACCAACATGCAAGATCAAACTGTTTTAAGGGATCATTTTAACAATGAGTCATTTTTCATATTATAATGATAAATGGACTTGTACTTCTAGATCTCTTTTTAGTTTAGTTTAGTTTATTCACACACATCATCACAATCATCAGTAAACATTTCACAATGGTTGGATGTGTGGAAAGGGGTGACCCCAAGGAAGCTATTTAAAGGTGACATATCACGCTTTATCATCAATATATATTGGTCTAAGAGGTCCCCAAAACATGTCTTTAAAGTTTATGCTCAAAAAAACACTTTGAAATCAGATTTTGGCATGCCTGAAGAACCCTCTCCTTCAGCAGTCCTCAGAACACTCCGTTTTCCCTCTGACCACGCCCCCTGAGGAAGTGGATGTGGCCTCGGCTCTCCAGCATGTTGATCAAAAGTTTACATGTTGGCTGAATATACACGGCTGCTCAGAGATCACGCTACTTCAACCCTCTGAATCTGATCCAGAATCTGATCCTGACGGAGAGGCGCCTGTAGCAGGACCTTTCTGAACCATTGGTCACAGATTTAGTGTTTCTTGTTGTTTTATTTATCAGTATGTAGACGTGTGTCTTGGTACACAGCTACAAACATGTAGCTATGTGGCTATGCTAACTAGCGCTAGCACTTATCCATGAAAAATAAAAATCATCCACTAGATCTTCAAATCTGCAGACGTGGGGAGTAAAACCGACCTCTGCCAGAAAGGCAGCAGGACCTTTCTTAACGATTGGTCACAGTTTTAGTGTTTCTTGTTGTTTTATTTGTCAGTATGTAGACGTGTGTCTTGGTACACAGCTAGAGCTTAAGCTACGACATGTAGCTATGTAGCTATGCCAACTAGCGCTAGCACTTATCCATGATAAATAAAAATCATCCATTAGATCTTCAAATCTGCAGACGTGGGGAGTAAAACCAACCTTTGTGTTTATGAAGACAGCCTACAACTAGCTTGCCTCCCTCCTAAGCTCCTTGTTAGCACACATTTGTGCAGGTAATGAAAAACAGAGGAGGGGTTGAGTTGTATTTTATACAGTCTATGGGCTGAACAAGCTCTGAGCTCTGACTCCGTGACAGACCGGATATTGTTGTGACGTAACAAAAACACAGAAGTCTGAAACGGCTCGTTTCACACACATTTACAGAAAGGTGGAGAAATCAGAACAGGGGCAGAATTGATTTTTTTCACTCTCGGGGGGTTTGTAGACATGCCAGGGAAACATATTTCAGGTAGAGAACCATTAAAAAGTCCATTTTGCATGATATGTCACCTTTAAAGCTTTTAATAGGGGGCCCAATTTCCCACAAATAAAGTGTCAACAGACAAGATACAACAACATACTAACAGACATGTAACAAACACACAACAGACAATCCCAATATTGTGGTTACATAAATAAATGAGTGGGTGCATTGATATGATCAGTACATTAATCATAAATTGCCAGAAGTTGTAATTTTAGCTTTTTCTTGAAGATGGAGATGGAATGTGACATTCTTAACCCATGTCAAGCTCATTCCATATATGTGGCCCTCTGCATACAATGCTAAAGCTGGTACATTTTAACCTTTGTTTTTTTTTTTACCAGTAATTAGATTTTTATTCCTGGTGCTATGTGTTTGCATAGGTAGGTAGATTGGAATGAGCTCACACAATTTCTGGTTCAATTTGTGGACTGTTTGGTACATTACACAGACATTCTGGAGGTAATTGTACTCGGTTAGCCTTTTTTAGTCTTTCTGACCACTAAAAGCTCTTATACCCTACTCGTCACATTCACCCATTCACACCACATTCACTCACTGATGATAGAGGCTGCTATAGTAAGGGACCATCAGTATTAGCCAAGCGGCAACCTCCGGCCGCAAGAATTGAAGCCAATGTGGAAGTGTTAAAAACTGCAGTTCATCGAGTGTCCCCTTGATGCTGGCTCCAGAAACACCAGAAACCACATACACACCAGTTCAAAGAAGACGATCTTTACAGCAGAAATAAACGTGTTTACAGCCTGGTTCAAAAGACGAGTGCAGTCTGGATAGCTCATTTCTCGATCGGCACACACTGTACGGGGGGTGGATTTTTTCATAACACCGCAATTTTTAATATATTAAGATTACAAGTTTTCCATTATGAGAGGCAAAGCTGACTTGATTGACAGTCGGGAACACTGTAGCTGTTGGCGAGGAGGTTCAAAGCCCACCTCTTTACCTCACACTAGCTCGAGTTCAGTGTTACCAATATGGCTCCCACCGACGATTGGCTTCAAAACAGCGTTTCAGGAACAGATGGGTGACCTCTAGGGTTACCACCTTGGATTTGTGGAAAAAAGGGACACTCAACCAATTGTTTGGGGCGGCTGGCTCGACCACTATTACCAGTTCAGGCTGACCAAATGAACATACAATTCGGACATAGGCCACTGGTAAGCTCTGCCGCTGCAATCCTGTCTAATGTATTGTAACTAGTTACAAAATGCATTATTTGTGTGCTTCTAGTCACAGAGGATGCAATTTCTCCTAACGGTCTGACAGACCGGTGGGGGCGCTATAGGGGGGTACTGGAATGTTGGTGATCCTAGAGTTAAAAATAGTAAAATAAGCAGCAGTATACTGTGACTAAAGAATCCAACATGTTTTATAAATGAGTCAGAATGTGCAGGAAAAGACAGAGCAGATACAAGTCAAACACAGAAGAGACAACATTTTTCCAGCTGTCCTGTCAAAACGGCAACTGTTTACTAAAACCCCCTCCTGCAGTTCTTCATCTACAACGTCCCGTCAAGACTAAAGATGAGGTAAATCAAGGAGATTGCAGCGTTTACCTCATTTCACCCACTCAGTATCTTTCAGGAGACAAGTGGGTGTGACTGTGATAAATAGAGCATCTTGAAAGTCGGTAGTTCAGCAGTCTCAACAGATTAGCAAACAAAATGTGTGTTTATTTTCTTCTTTATAACTCCATGGGGTAGATTGGAGATGACAGCAGTGTGTTGCAGAACTGATTAGACTGACTTCTCTTGGCTTTCTTCACTCTGATTGACAGATGATACTGCAAAAATGCAAATTATGTGACGTACTGCAAATCTTGTGATTTGTTTGTACTTGAACTGAAAAAAAGGAGCATGCTCGAGTTCCCCAAGGCACAAGGCAACCTTTCAAAAGTCTTATTAAGCAATCTGAATTAAGTTCTGAAATCCTGAATTTCTGCCAAGTTCTTGAAAGTTTTTTATGCTGCAGTGCCGTGGTACAACCATTGTTCTCTAATTTGAGACAATCCGGGAGGCAGGCTAGAGTTAGCCCATCTTTGAAGTGTCATTTACCAGCCCAATCTTAGTGTCCATTCAACTGGTAAATGACACTTCAAAAGCCAGAGAGATGAGAGAAAATGAAATCTGCTGTTGAAAGTGGCTCAGGGGGATCTGCAGCGCATCATTTTAACATTTCATTTGACGTTGAGTCAGTTGGTGGAAATCCTGTGCGTGACTTGGAACCTGAATGAGTCACTCACAGGCTTGAACATAACTAATGGGTTCTTCCATAACAACACAGATGTTTGTGCACTGTGGAGCCTAGGATAAGAAAACAGCTCTTCCCAGCAGCCAATTGACCCTCGGGATTCAAATGTAATATTCTATCTCCGGCTGGCCAGCGCCGTCTCTCTCTGAAATGATCTGTTGGTTCCAGAAGAAGACAGAAGACAGTCATGCAGTCAACATGGTCTCATTGACCTGTCCTTCACACGCCACATATCAGAGTCCAAATAATGCATTTGTGAAGACAGAACATCCACAAAGATACAAACACACAATGCCACATTTTCCAATGAGAAGAAGTGGATTTCAGTAGCATCTCATCCAGTCTGAATTAGAAATCCTTCAAAATTACCTTGAGCTGAATTATTCAACATTTATCTGTATTCAGCTTTAATGACAATGGAAGCACTGATCAGTCTTGTGTGTGCTCTTAGGATACTTTCAGCTTGATGTGATTCATCTTGTGAAAGGTTGTTTGCAGGGTAAAAATGAAGACTGCAGCTGTCCTGCAAAAACAAGACAATAAAAGAGAAACACATTCCGAGGCACACTACGCTTTTTGTGTGGAATTAAAATGCCTTTGTTGTACATGAAAGCGTGGACACATTGTAGCCAATTCAGGTCTTCATCAGCAGTGGTTTGCACACCAATGTTAAGTCATACTGATCAGTAGAGTGGGAGGACCATTGTCAGTGATTGTGCAGGCCTGTTGGTTAAAAACAAGGAGTGATACGTCAGAGATGTAAGAGAAGTAAAAGAGGAGGAAGAAAGTGGACAGGAAGAGGGAAAGTGCAGGAAAAAAGAAAGCAACAGATGAGAAGAAAGAGACAAAGAAAGAAAGAAGATGAATAAAATCCACAGGTTACAACAGAAAGCAACATGGAGGTGGAGACAGATAAATGGACAAAGGAAATGCTTATTGATTTTCATCAGAGCCAACCTATCAGGGCACAGACTGTCATCAATGGATGAGCTGCAGAGGAAGTGAAACTGCATAAAAACTTGGGCACAATCCTTGATGACAATTAGACCTTTAATGCTAACACTGATGGGATTTACAAAAAGGCCAATCAGAGATGTCTCTTCTTGAGGAAACTGGGGTTTTTTAATGTTGATAGATCACTTTTAAAAATATTTCATCTATCTCTTATTGAGTCTGTTTTAACTTTTGTGATGATCTGTTGGTTTGGTAACCTCAGCACCGTTAACAAAAAAAGACAGGGTGATAATAAAACAACAAATTGATCAATCAATCTTTATTCATACAGCACCAAATCACAGCAAACGTTATCTGAAGACATAGCAGATCTAGACCTTACTCAATGTTATATCATTAACAAAGACCCAACATCAAGACAGGATAAGATCCAGTTCCATCTTACAAACAGGACTCAGTCTGGTCTCATCTTAATCCACCATGAGCAGAGCACTTTTGCTGTTAGATACACATCTGCTGAGACCGTGTTGGGGTTGGAAAGAGGGATAGTGGAGATGAAAACAGACAGAGAGAGGATAGTTGTGAGGTGTATACTAGTAGTTGTAGCAGCTGGAGTCTGGAACATCAACAGCTGCAGTCCGCTGAAAGATTGTCGGCGTTAACCTTAATGATCAAGTCAGAGCCACTTTGAAGGCAAGGCCAACCTTGAACACCCTCACCACCGTCTTCATGGAGAATTTAGACTTTTGCCAAAAGGGAGGAGGATCACTTATGCTAGGAGGGCTAAATCCAAACGATATCTTCTATCATTTGTGCCATCGGCTGCTGGGTTCTTAAACAAGCTGTAGAGTTGTAAAAAATTGATGTGATCCACAGGAGATATGTTTTCAAATGATATGTATGAAGTTACAGTATGTTTATTTATTATATGTATTGCCTGTGTTGTGTATGATGCATTTGGGGACTCCAGTTGCAAATCAAACTGCCCCTTGTGGTCAATAAAGATTTCCCAATCCAATCCTTATCACTACAAAGTCCATGAGGACCCACTGGGCCCACACCTGATTAACTTCCACATCAACATTTAAAGTGAGGATCTGGTATGAGATTGTGAGGTTGGCAGACGTCAGCAGTATTCCAGGCATTGCACCAGATTACTGCGGTGAAGAGGGAGCTGAGCCAGAAGGAAGAGCTTTCCATTTGCCAGTCGAGCTACGATCTGACCCTCACCTATGATAATAAGCTCTGAGGTAGTGAAAGAATGAGAAGATGGATACAAGCAGAAGAACTGAGCTTCCTCCAGAAGGGTTACTGAGCTCGGCCTTAGAGATATGGGGTCAGGAGCTCTGACAGTCAGAGGGAGCTCAGAGCAGTGCCTTTATCACTTTGCATGGAAATGAGCCAGTGGAGGCAGTGGGAGGATCTGATTAAGATGGCACCTGGGAACCCCTCTTTGGGGGTTTTCTGGATACGTCCAACCGGAAGGAGACCTTGAGGTAGACCTTTTACCTGCTGAGGGGTTTATGTAATCTATCAGGCCTGGGAACACCTCAGGAACCCCCAAGAGGATCTGGAAAACACTGCTGGGGAGAGGGACGCTTGGAGCAACATGCTTAGCCTGCTGCGAATGCAGTCCGGCAGTTCACCAGCGTGCTTGTAGTCTAATAGTCTTGATTTAGCAATACCACACACTTCTTTTGCCTTGAAACCTGAAAGCATTATCACTCCTCTGACTCTCACTGCTGGGGGACTTCCAGGGCCCAACTAGACAGTCTGAGTTAATAAGGTTCTTGGTGCTTTAGAGAATCAGGCTGACCTTGGCTTCACACAATGTAACAACTGATTGTTACGTATACCTTTGAGCTGAGTTTAGTCTGTCATGCAATTTCCAAGGGTCAATTAATCAAATATTTAAAGATAGAAGATAAGATATAATTATTTAGCATCAGAGTTTAGCCTACCTGTGGTTCTGTCGACCTCCATCTGGTTCCAAGAGAAATCATAAACCTCCATCTGCCTGTTTTAGTCACTCTCATTTTTTCATTTCTTCTCCAGCTTGCCTTGAACCCTGTAAACATGGTGAACGACTTCACAAAGGGAGGAACATGCTTCACACTAAAAGCTTGATTGTAGTAATAGTCACGCGCACCGGTCAAAGTGCTACACCGACATAAATCCAACAACTCTTTTCTTTATTTCTGACACTCACTAAGCCACTAGCTACTGGAATTTTCTCCATCATGCCATTAACTCTTTTATTCTATGTCTTGCTCTCTCTCTTTCCTTCTCTGACTCGAGCTCTCTCTCCACAGTGGCGGGTAATTAAAGTGGTTAGGGCCATTCCATTGCCCGAGGGGCGGGACACTTATTCAAAGGCTGCCGAGATCAAAATGAAAACCAATTAGTGCTGGGGTTCTGTCCCTTTATAATGCAGGGAGAGCCAGCGAGCTCATTGGTTGGCCCTTGTCTTTTTTTCTTAATGCAGAGAGTGCTCGCTTACAGGCTCAGGTTGGATTGGGGTTAAAACAGGAAAGGTGGAAATGCACATGGGAATGGAAAAGCTGTCTGTATCAGCTGTCACCCAGGAGGTGCTTGTAGGGGCTCGGGCATACAGAGAGGACTCACATTAAGAGCTAATCTGAGAGCAGATTCATTGTTAAGTCAGGATGAGGTGAGAGGGATGTTTAGCCTTGTTCATACTCATATCCATAAAGAATGAGAAGAGGAGGAGAGAGAAGGATGTAGCTGTCTGTAGATGAACGCTAACGGCATTGTTGCATTCAAATGGCTAAAGGCTATTATGTCTTACATTGTTGAGTATGAAAAATTCCAATTTATTAATAGTATAGTATAGTATGGTATGGTATAGTATAGTATAGTAAAGTATTGTATAGTATCAAATTTATAATCAATGATGAATGTGATTGATTTAGGGCCATGTCCACTCACAACTTCTATTTTTAATTTGTGCTGGCAGCGCCCAAGATCTCAATTTCAGAGTGTTTCTCACAGCATGGTGTCAACTGTAGCTAGGTCAATGAAGTTGTCCAAGGGCACTTCCCTCTGTTATGTCTGTTTTAAAATGCTCTTTATTCTTTATATGCTTAGCGCCGCTCGAGTGGCTGCTTGTTGTAGCAGCTCTCTTCGTTGTTCTTTTTTTCGACTCTTTTTTCATATCTGTTTAGTTCTCTTTGTATTTGGAGCCTGTCATGACTTTTAATGACTCATTGTGTAACCATGGTCGCATTGTTTACATACGAGATCAGCTGTTAGCTGCCCGTAGCATGTTGATGCTAAACAATACTAGGCCCGATGTTCCCTGCGAGCTGAGGAGAAGGAGGCAAGGACGACGTGCTGGTACTGAGGTGCAAGCTAAGAAAAGACGACATGGACCTGTCCTTCCACCCACCGTTATGGGGAATGGAAGATCTATCTACGATAAGGTGGACGAGCTAACCCAGCACCAGAGGGAATACTGGCAGAGTAGCATCATGCTAACAGAGCTAACACCGGACACTAACGCCACATTGGAAGGATTTCACCTGCTGTGGGCGGACAGGATACAGGACAGCAAGACTGAACACACTGGTGAAGAAGGCCAGCTCAGTCCTGGACCCTGTGGAGGTGGTGGCTGACAGGAGGATTATGGCCAAGCTGTCGTCTTTGATGAACATTTTTTTTCTAGATATATTCTTGTTGCAATTCCTGTACTGTTCCCCTTCTTGTTTGTTGCTGTAACTCCATGAATTTCCCTATTGTAGGACAAGTAAAGGAGTATCTTATCTTATCTTATCTTATTTTTATAGAATATTGTCTTATATTCAATTAAATGTTACATAAAAAATGTAAAAACTGTAAAAACAGTAAAAACAGAAATCAATTTGTAGCAAAATGATACCCAACCAAACAAGTGTGGTCAGTTTCACCTTCCATACTCACCTTCAGCGTGAGTGGTGACAAAGTTGATATCAGAAGTCCCAGCCCTTCTTGATTTGTATTGTTTGGTGAAGAAAACAACGTTGACAAATAGCAGAGGAATTCTAAAAGTTAAACTATTTTTAACTGAGCGTTCTGTGATTGCAGCAACGAAAACAGCTGATGCCAAGCGTGATTTTGCACTTAAGATGCTGGGCACTGAAAATGCATTGGTTTTGTTTAGAAATAGGCGCTGCCAGAACAAAACAGACAAACAAACAAAATAAAATGCCATTAGTGGAAACAGGCCTTGACCCCTTGGACCCTTGTAAAACATTACAAAAAACCCAACAAAAACTAGGACATTTCTTGCATTATAGTGTTTAACTTTGAACCAAAATCATTACAAACCCATGAATCAGCCTTTAATTAAAACAAATTATGTATATAATAAATATAATAAATTTTGGAATTTCTGGAAAATAACAAAAATATATAAAAAATAAAATGACTAAAATATCCATATGAGCAGATTACAACCTACAGTAGTGTCCCATCTATTGGTTTACCTTGGTCTACATTATATGAATTCAATAACTGTCATTATGTCAAACATTTAAATGCTTGCAGTTCTTGCAGGGTAAATATTCATCTGAATGATAACATTTTTAATTGTCAAAATTCTGAGTCTACCAACACAATAGATCCTCCACAGGACAGTGCAATGACTTTGAAATGATACATAATTTCCCCCTCAAACATACAGGGTAATGTCAGAAAAACAAACACTGTGCATCTGTAGCTAAAGACAAGATTAAGACTAATTCTCATGGTATGTGGGAAAAGTGAAGTTACTCGATCATTTCTTTCTTACTGGTGTTCAACATATTGGTGCTTTTTCAAATTGTGGGTACTGATGAAGACTTAAACTATCACCCCACAAAACAGGGATGTAGGCAATCCTCCTATTCTCTTGATTTGTTGGCGCTTGCATCAGCTTGTGAACAGTGCCTGAGCCGGGCTCATCATGTGGGCAGTGTGAAGGCTCTATCTCCTTAACATGCATGCCAAAAAGAAAATCATGAAGGTCTGAAACCGACACGCACTGCTCAGGAGGGCAGCATGAATCAGCAGTTATTTGTTGTTCGGAGAGGTTTATTTTGAAAGGGCACAGTGAGAGATGTGAAAACAACATTTCAAATGGGCTCCTCTTGGTGCCATTCCTCAGAACATACCACTGTTGTCCTTTACAATTCAGTAGTTCCTACTTTCATTAGACGTAAGGTTGGGTGGATTCAATAAATGTCACTGTCACACCCTAAACTAAATTATACTTTTATAAAATTGTGTTTTCAACATAGTAGTCTTCTTTGGTGAGCAGCTGTGACATTGTAGCATAATGGTTAGAATCTAAGTCCAAACAGACTCCCCTCTACCTTTAAATGTGTCCCCAATGAGTTAGATAAGTGGTTTTATACAACCCTCACCGCCTTCAGTTTACAGTCAGACGTAAATCAGCTCATTTTTGCATAAAGAAAGGAGACAGGATAAGGTAACAGTACAAGCCCGTACATCTTGTTTGTTCACAAGCATACAAAACTTCCTTTTAAAGCCGGCTTAAACATTGTCAGAATCCACATCATAGGCTCATTGTAACTGTAGACTGTAGCTTAGCTATATCGACTACAGGCCAAAGCCTGGCTTTGACCCCCAAATAATTGTAACTACTTATAGCAGTGACACATATTGCTTGACTGTGGTTGGTCTTTTTGGTCATATTGCACTGAAACTAAATATTAAATCATTCTTGAAGCTAGTATTTAGCCATTCAGCGTCCACTTGAAGCAGAACCCCAAATGCTGATTGCCTGTCCTATTGTCTTTATGTGCATATTTTCTATCCTATAGTAATCTCACTGATCCACCTCCTCCACTAGCTCCACCTCCAAAATGTTCTTTGTTTCACTTTTAGTTCTTTATGTTTGAAGTACACAAAGATGTCAGAAAAGCTCCACAGACTCATTGAAACCCTCCTTCCAGTTACATTTTTGGAAGCGTTCAAAACCACAGGTATACATTCTCACAGGTGCATAGACCACTTCCTGCTATGAGGATAATACTAAGGAGTTCATCATATTCCAATTGTCAAAGACTGAAGGTGGAAGTGCACCTTTTTGGGCTCCATCTAGTGACCCAGGGTTTTTCTTCTGGCTCTTATGTGGATCGTTTGTTGTTGTCTCAGTTTTAAATTCCCTGACAGGACTTCAATTGAGCAACAAACGTTCTTGGTAGGCTGGTTTGCATAATGCATGTTTGAGATTTGACAGGTGTCTGCATCAGCTTCACTATGTGTAGAATCCTTCTCTTATTAGTCTGCATTGAGATTAGTTTGAACTTCATTGGAAGCAGAATTACAGTTTAAAGCAAAACCCTGTTTTCTATACTATAAGAGCTAAAACATGCTAATATGGTGTAAAAAAGCCTAAACCTATTTCATTTATTTATTCAGATAGTCATTTATGTTTCTTCCATCTCTACTCACAAAATGTTGTTACTACTGCTCTGATTAGGAAAGTTTAAATCCAATAGAGTTACTCTTTAGATTTGCTGTTTTCTGATGTTCCTTCCTTTTTTGATTCATTCAGCAGAACTCAGAAATACAATAAAAATCACATAAGATGTAATGACTGTTTAAGTGTTGATACTGTAACATAACAGCTGACATAAGAACATGTCTAAATCTGTAAGAACTTGAAGACACCACCACAGTAGTCATTCTATTTAAATTAGTCTGACTTTATTTATACAACAAGTTAATGCGTAACGATTTTTGGGGAGTTAATTTTGCTAATTGTCTACCAGTTTCCCTTTCCCTTTCCCTTAACAACTTTAATTGATAATGCTTTGTTTATTTTTCATTAATTATCTGTCTGATTAGAGTGAACGCTCATCTCTGCTCGTCTTTACTGTAACACATTTAAGATTAAAGATGTGAGCTCTCTATTCCTTGTCAGCCATGTCTCAACAGAGAGACTGCTCAACACATAGATGATTCAACCTACTGCTCATTTCCAAGACTGATGGTTTGTAGATTCATTGGTAGAAATAGAGAATGGTACCATGCCAAATAAGAAACATTGTATTGACTATTGTATCTTCTGTTGTTAAATGGCATTTGATTTGCACAGAAACTTCTAAACTGTGCACTTTCAGAGATAAGATACAAAGAGCTGAAAGATAGAGGGTGTCGTGTCTCTCTGTGTGGTTTGACCCATCAGGTTCAGTTGATGGAAATAAGCCTTTTGTCCAGCAAGTATTCAATTACTGTCTCCTTCCTCCCTCAGGCTTCATTGGAATCAATAGCTTGGAGGTTAGTGATCAGCCAGTCTGTAGTAATCAAGTTGGGTTTTGTGGTATGACTTGAGACTCAAAGCCTAGACGGATTCTGTTTAAATCCATCCAAATGAGCAATGGGAGTACCTTTTCTTCTCTTCGGGGGTCAGCGGTTCAACCCTTCAGGTCAATGCTGTGGTCTCTGTCTTCATTCACCCCCCATCCTGTCTTTCAGGCGATGTAAAGATCAATCTATAGTGTATAGGAAGAGTAGTGCCAATTAGATCTGACTAACACAGTTTGAATCCACACTTTGCATTTTTTTTATTCCTCATAATCCAACTAATCTGCCACAATACAGACTGAGCTGTAAGCTCTTATATGAGAGCCACGTGGCAGCTGTTAGTATAATAAACACTAGTGATGGACATGACTTTCAGTCCATCACTTTTATTTGTTGATTTATTTCTCAAGTTCTTGAAAAGGCACTTTTGTTTTTTTCCAGAGATTAAATGTACTTCCCTATTAAATGAAAAGTAGTAATATAAATGGTCTTGTCTGCCCTGAAGGGACTCTATTCTGGAGCCAGCTCCTCAGGCCAGGACTACATCGAGGATAAGGGACACTCTTTGAGGACAGCAAGGTTCAGATTTTGGACAAAGAGGGGTCAATGAAGCCATCTATCTTAAACCTCTTGAACATCCTCTTCCAACATACAAAGCTGTCTTGAGTTCTTTACCACTACAAGTAAGGCCACAGTCACACCAGAGATCATGTGACCCCAACAACCCACAGCTGACCCATCACCTGACCGACTGTCAGGGACTAAGTCAATGACTCTACTAACGACCCCATGTGACTACCTGAACACACCAACGACTGTTAGAGGCTTATATTTTCTAGCTCTTCCCCAGTCTGGTCAGAACTCAAGAAGCCTTTCAGAGGAAAGGTGAAACGTCTTCAAGATTTTCTACCAAGTCCAGTTGCCTTTTTTGGGTCAAGCTTTCAATTATCATGAATGAGAACTTTTATAGATGTGCAGTCACTCCTCTTCGGATTGAATTGATTTATGTGGTGTGTGTGATCAGGTTGTCTTTGCTATTCAGAATTATTAACCATTGTCAAAGGGGTTTCGACCAATCAGAAGCAAGTATTTAACTTAGCTTGGTGTAGCCAGGAAATAATGAAATCAAAGATAATGGACTGTGAACATTTGGGGACACACTGAGACACATTTCAACTGAAAGGCAAATGTGATAACTCAGTAGCTACCCTAAAGTTAGCATCCAGCTGGCTAATATTTTTTGAAAAGTGCTCTATAAATAAAGATTATTATTATTATTATTATTATTATTATTATTATTATTATTATTATTATTATTATTATATTTAAATTTCACAATCACTGCTGTAATTGTAATTGGGTTGTAGAGTTGGAGGTGAAGGTGAAGGGGAGCAGCGTGTTAAGGGGTCTCACAGCATGGGGGAAAAAGCTGTTGCAGAACCTTGGGGGTTGGAGGAGTCCTTCATGATGGCAGAGGCTCTGCGTTCACAACGTGACCTGTAGATGTCCTGGATGGAGGGGAGAGAGACCCCTATGATCCTCTGAGCTGTCCTCACTGTGCGCTGGAGGGTCTTCCGTTCTGCAGCTGTGCAGTTTCCAAACCACACAGTTATGCAGCTGGCCAGGACGCTGTCCACAGTGCCTCTGTAGAAGGTGGTGAGGATGGGTGGTGATAGGCTGACACCAGAAGTCTTCCCTTCATCATCATGGGTGTAAACTGTCAATCAGTTGATGTCCATTTTAAAATCTCTTACGGATCCTGAGAGATTCATCAGCCCATTTGTTGATTTGATTGTGGAAAAGTGCTGCTACGAGTAAGGTTTCTCATCCATTCAGCTATTTTCACACGGACCTCTTTAGTCACTGATCACATTACCCACCCTGACCTGAAGATGCAGTGTGGATATGGTCTGTTCAGATTAATGAAATTAATTAAATGTTTCTATTATTTCAGTTTCAAATAACATGAGGAGCAGAGCCTAAAATCTGCATGAGCATCAGTGTCCACCATGTTGAAATACTTGCTGTGCTGCATTGTCCTCTGAAGGGGTCAAAAGGGTAACCGTCTAAAGCAGCTACGTGTCAATCTGTGATTTAATGGACTGTAGAATCATATGTGTTGAAACACCTTTAAGCCACCAGAAAAGAAAGGTCCATTTATTGGGTCTGTGGGGAATTACTGCTCTTTCTGTCACACAAATCAGCTGTTTGGAGGCTAAGCTAATGAGAGACCATTCCTTTCAGTCCTAGACCTCGCTAAAATGGACTTGAAAGCAAGAACTCAAGGTGAGCTGCAGAAATGTTCTCTATTCATTCAATCACATTTTCAGAGCCTAAAATTGACTCGCTTTTGACTCAACATTTACTTACATAAATTCCCAAATTGTCTTTGATGTGAAAATCTGCTCAAGAATAAAGGTGTTTTAAATTTTTGGGGAAACTGATCGACGTGGGAGTGAATAAACTCATTGCGTTGAAGGCAAATTAAACAGGGCCAGGGTTATTATAGAGATTGAGTCATCAGTCTTCTTGTGTCTGTTCTGTCCCCCAGGCGTCCTGCAAATCAATCCGCAGCTGAAGTGGTCAGTGGTCAGCACTGCTTTCAGCGGGAATGGGGATTGGTAAATGAGCCCAAACATAATCTGTAATGGATTGAAACTGGAAATAAGCTAGAGGTCATGATGAGGAAGATAGGGTGCTAATTCATAAGGTGGCTGTCTTGGGAATTACTGTCCCTTCGTCCTCTCAGACCTCTGGTAGAAGAAACAGATGACCCATCTGTCTGTGAATGAGGACACACAGAAGACTTATGGACTGTGGAGCACAAAACAGTTGTCCTTTAACATTGAATAGCTTGAGTATATGTTTTACTTATACTGTATTAAGAAAAATAATCATCCTAGAAAGGTTGACTTTAAAGCTCCTGTGAGGAGGTTTTGACTGGTTATGAAACAGACTGAAATGAACAGTGAGGCCTCTTTATGAACCACTAAAGCAAACAAGGCTGTCAAAGATAAGAAATGACAACTGTAATATGCAATGCCTGTAACCTCTCTGGGTGAGGGGAGGGAGGAGGGGAGGTATCAGACGACACATTTCACAGCACACTGAAGAAAGTGCCTTCCTTTACTATAACAGCAAATATTTGCAGTGTGTAAAACATTCTATTTTTAAAGGAAACCAGGACCTTGGGTTTTTTTCAATCAGAAAATATGGCTTGCATTTGTTCAGGACGAAATCAGCAAAGATATGGGAGGTTTTGCTTTGTCCACAGGTGGCGCCAAAATAAACACAAATAGAAAGTTCTTCACTGGAGCTTTAGGTAACCCTAGGTTCAATAATCAGCCATTCTTTCATTTTAAGGTAGTGGATATAAATAAGGTAAAAGATTTGGGTAAATACAAATGATAACATCAATATAAACCTTGTATTTTCATTCACTAACTACACATATAATTATGTGCAAATGTTGTGTGTTTATTAAAATAAACTTAATACAGTACATTAAATCCACATGGTGTCTCTGTCTGTTTTTGAAACTGCCTACTATACTAGCAGTACGTACTGATTTGGCCAAAATTCCGTATTGAGTATGTTAACAAGAGCAAAATCTGCAGTATGCCAAAACTATTTGGATGTCATGCTGATTCAGGAAAATGTTCTGCTTCATCTTTTTCCGGATATGTCGGAGGGAACTCAGTTTTTAGATGCTGTGTAAGTTATTAAATTCCACATAAACCACTTCTTAACTTTATAAATCATAAGTGATGCTAAAGAAGCAGTTTCACTATCAGCTTTGCCGTTGTTTACTTCCGCTTTCTGAAACCTAAAAATCCAGCAATGCTTGACCCAGCATCCTGCAGAACAGATCCAACAGAACAGTCATACTACAGACAACCTTCAAAAGTTGTATGCAGTACGTTTTGTTTACTACATTCGTAGGTAGTATGTAGCAGGTGGTTTTGAAAACAGCCTTTGTCTGGCTCTGCTGTTTGTGTGTGTTGCAAGGGTCAAGGGTCAAGCCCAGGGCAATGCTCCCCCAAGCCTCTGTCTGACTCTGTGGCACTTTCGCTTGCTCTGAGAATCCATCTTCCCTGACAGCCCTTACAATATTATTTGACACACAAATTCACACTCACTAATTTATACACACATCACATGACTCAAACTAATGACACGTTCTGTTGGGTTAACTCTTGTTTGTGTAAAATAAATTTACCCTTGTCAATGCCAGCTCATAATCTCCTTATCTTTGAGCAAGATTGTGGCTACATATTTGCATAAGAAAATGGAAATGCATGTTTTTATATTGTATTTCATTTTAAAACCGAACATGATTTTTTTTTAAATATGGTGTGTTAGGTGGCAGTGTCTCAGTCCATAGGGACTTGGCTTCGGAACCGAAGGGTCGCCGGTTCGAGTCCCAGCATGGATGAAGTTTGGCAAGTGGACTGGTGGCTGGAGAGGTGCTGGTTCACCTGCCTGGGCACTGCTGAGGTGCCCTTGAGCAAGGCAACGAACCCTGCAATGCTCGAGGTGCGCTGGTTGACGGCAGTATCCTCACTCTGACATCTCTCCCTAAGCATGTTCACTGCATGTGTGTGCATTTGTATGTTTATACCAAAAAAAAAAACTGTATGTGTAGCATATTCAAAAAATAGCATGAGTGAAAAAATTGAATTCCCCCCCTGGGGATCAATAAAGTACCTTTCTAGCCTCCTTCTCAATTATGGTATCTCTCTCCCTCTCTCTCTCACCCTCTTGGCATTGCACCTTTTCAGTATGTCAATAAAACACAAACAAATTTCACACGTTCTTTTTCTTTTCTTTTTTAATTCAAAACAGTATTTGATATGTTTCCTGTCAGACAGAAAAGAGGGAAAATATGTGCTAAATATGTGGCTATTCAATGATGTAATCCTATGTGTTAAAGTCAACGTGTCAGGTCACCGTGTACGGCTCAGGGTCAGCAGGAGCAAACAGGAGCTAATCAATGGTACAGAAAACATATTGGATTTCTCCTTAAAGCACAAACCAAAACAGCAGCAGTACAAGTGTACACGTGTCCAGTTGCTGTGTAAGTGTATCTACACTTTCCCTTTCCGTTTTGCTGCTGTGAGCAGTCAAAGCACCCGAGCGTAAACCACACTAACAGTAACAGGATGTTTGGACAACTGTAACAGTATACTGCTGAACTGCAGCAGTGGGATAAAACTGGGCCACATGGAGCACCAAGGTGTAATGTTTGGTGGTCCCAGGGTAACTCTCTTTTGACCATCCAGTCATGATATTTTAGACCTCACACTTTCAGATAATGTTTTAGGATATGGTGTTTAGTGCTAAGCCTGACCTGAAAGGAAACATGAACATTTTCCTTGAGATGAATCAGGTGCATAACCCAACTAGACAGAGGTCATTCCTTCTTTATACTCTGGCACATTCAGCGTGTTGATTTATGGTTTGTTTGATGTTACTAAGTACTTTTCCAAGTCTGTTGATAATGCATCTTCTAGAGTTTTTCAGCCAACAACACACAAAATTAATTGCTATAAGAAGTTGTTGAAGGGTCAGGAGCGGGCTTCATTTGTGTGCATGACCATGAACTGCAGATAAACGGTTAAGGTAACATGCTTTACAACAGGGGTGCCCAAAGTGGGGGTCGCAAGACACAAATGGGGGGTCGTGAGATGTCTTCTAGAATGTTTTTTTTTAGGTTATCTAAAAATGTACATGTAACCCATTATAGTAAAACATATTGAAAAAAAAGTAGCTAACCTTGAAATAAAACCTTGAAAATAAAAAATGTGATAAGTTTTATGCTATTCTTTTTGCCAGATGACTATATAACAGTCATCTGGCAAAAATATACCTATGTGATATTCTCATATAGGTTTGTTAATTTGAAATGAAGCCACATTAAAACACTTTGAGGGACAGTGGGGGTCGCAAGTTTTTTGCACTTGTATTTTGGGGGTCGCAGGATGAAAAGTTTGGGAAACCCTTGTGTACAGAGCTCTGCATGGACAGGCTCCTGAATGCATCGCAGACCTGCTCCACCCCTACCTTACCAGTAGGTCACTCAGGTCTTCTGACCAGGGCTTGCTGGTTGTCCCTCGAGCTCGACTAAGAACAAAAGGTGACCGTGCTTTTGAAGTTGTGGCACCAACATTGTGGAACACTCTTCCTGTAAATGTTCATTCAGCTGTCTCTGTTGTCGCCTTTCAAAAACTTGTGACGACACATTTATTTAAACAGGCCTTCGTCTCACTGTGTTCAGACTAATGTTTTATTTATGCTATGGTCTGTTTCTTTTAATGTGTTGGGTATTTTCCTGGGAAGCACTTTGTGATTTTATTCTGTGAAAGGTGCTATACTAAATAAATTTACTCACTCACTCACTCACTCACTCACTCACTCACTCACTCACTCACTCACTCACTCACTCACTCACTCACTCACTCACTCACTCACTCACTCACTCACTCACTCACTCACTCACTCACTCACTCACTCACTCACTCTACATCGGGCTGCATGGTGGTGCAGTGGGTAGCGCTGTTGCCTCACAGCTAGAAGGTTCCTGGTTCGAATCCCCGGCCGGGCGGGTGCCTTTCTGTGTGGAGTTTGCATGTTCTCCCCGTGCATGCGTGGGTTCTCTCCGGGTTCTCCGGCTTCCTCCCACAATCCAAAAACATGCTCAGGTTGATTGATCACTCTAAATTGCCCGTAGGTGTGAGTGTGTGCATGAATGGTTGTCTGTCTCTCTGTGTTAGCCCTGTGATAGGTTGGCGACCTGTCCAGGATGTACCCTGCCTTCTGCCCGAAGCCAGCTGGGATAGGCTCCAGCCCCCCGTGACCCCTAACGGGATAAGCGGTCAAGATAATGGATGGATGGATGGATTACTTACTCTACATCACAAACCACACACAACTATTGTTTGAAGTGTTTGGGGTTTCTGCTTTCAGAACAGTCGAACCAGAGAATACAAATGTATGCACCATAGACTATATAACTAATGGACATAGTATCCGTGACATCACCCATCTGTTTCTGAAGCGCTGTTTTGAAACCAATTGTCGGCGGAAGCCATATTGGTAATGCTGAACTCAACCCAACTGCTGGTGAGCTGTAAAGAGGCGAGCTTTGAGCCTCCTCGCCAACAATTACAGTGTTCCTGTCTGTCAGTCGAGTCAGTCGAGTCAGTCATGTCCTTAAATGGGCAAAACTTGTAATCTTAATATCTTGGGAACTGTCGCATTAGAAATAAATCACCCCCTGTACAGTGTATGCCGATTGAGAAATTAGCTCTTCGGATTGATGCCGTTTTTTGTACCAGGCTGTAAACATGTTTATTTCTGCTACAAAGATCGTCTTCTTTGAATTGCTGTGTATGTGGTTTCCGGTGTTTCTGCAGCCAGCCTCAAGTGGATGCTTGATGAACTGCAGTTCCCCCTTTGGCTTCATATTTTGAGACCGGATGTTGCTGCTTGGTATGCACACTGCAGCGAGCCTCTGTGCTGCTGTTATTAAACTAACAGTGTGCCCATAAGAGACCTCTCTTTATGTCTCAACGTCTTCTTAATGGTACAATGACTGTCACAACTGCTATCAAGATATACAATGTAAAATTAACTATCAAGAGTGGGACCACTTATGTGAGGAAATAGTAATTATTGAGAAATAAGTGGGGACTTATGAAGGCTCCATATACCAGCTGTTTAATGTTGAATTTTAAGCTCCTCTGCACTGGGACCACAGCTTCAGTGCTTGTTGATATAGCATGGAAATGAATTTTAATGTCTGATGAGATTTGATTAATGTAGTATACTGTCTGATTATTTAAATGCTGCTTTTAAGGAGCTTCCATCATGGTTTGGCCTCTTGAGCTGGGACTCATGATTACTCATTAACTCATGAACTGACAATCTTCTCATTTGAATCAAAAATGTAATTTACATATACCCAAACAATCTGAGAGCATTACACACGATGAATAAATATGTGCTGAAAGTAAATGAAATGCACAAACACATCAAATGTTTCAGAAAGCATGGATTGTAAACACTTTGAGTGCTTTGTTGGACCTCTAGAACTGCAACATTTATGTGACCTTCACACATGAGCAGTCGAAACAGCTCAGGGTCAAATCCTACACAACTCACACAGGCTACAGGGCGAGTGTACTGTACTGCAAGAATGTGAAAGCCTGTTCGGGCACAAAAACAAATCATACACACAGAGACATGTATCAGTGAAATATACTCATACACACAAACAAACACACACACACACACACACACACACACACACACAGTGATGCAGGCAGAGAAGGCAGTAAAATGTGCGTTGCTCAGCGGTTGCTGCTGCCTTTGGCCTGCAGACATGAAGAGGTTGAAATTCAATCAGTCACACTCTGGCAAGAACCTCAAGTGTGTGTATGTGTGTGTATTGTGTGCATGTGTTTGTGTGTGTGCATGGTCTTGTGAATCATTTGTGTACACATAATTTGTGTGATGCTATGCAAAGCCCTGCATGAGTGTGTACTGTATCCAATGGCTGCTTACCTGCAAGTGCCAGTATGTGCACGTCTGGATTAGTGTGTGTGTGTGTGTGTGTGTGTGCATGTGTTTGCGTGCGTGTTTGCATGCGTGTTCATGTGTGTTTTATTGAATCTTTTTTTTTTACTGTGAGTGCATGTGTGTTTACATGTGTATGAAGTGTATGTGCATATGTGTTGCATAAGGTTTGTAGAAAAGTTACCACAGCACCAACAATTATTTTTCAGCGTGACTGCAAATTAGAAAAAAACATTAAAGGTAAAGTCAAATTTTTTTAAATATTAGATGCAAAAAAATATTTTTTTGCCTCAAAAACCATCCTCAACTTTTTTCAACATTCTGAGATTTACCGTACTATTTGTTATATAAGATGCACTTTTACAGCCTCTTTTTTTCACCTAAAAAGTGAGCTGCTTCCTGGACACTGGTATGAATAATATACCAGTATAAATGCAGAAACCAGTATTGTATGGTGTTGCAGTATTTTACCCAGAAGATGGTGTTTGAAGTATCAAGCTAGCTTTAACGTGCAAAGCATGCTGAATACAAAGCGAGAAGGACAAGTGTTGTCATTTTTAACGCTGTCCTCCCTTATAAGGTCGTAATCATGCATTTCAAGAAAGCAGTAACATACTTCTGTGGGAATAAACCTGGGAGAGTGTTTGTTTGCTTGAAAAGACTCCTCAATGTAAGACAACAAGTGACCAACATTGGGGGATGGCGTGAGTCCCCACAATGCTAGCTAGCAGGGTGGTGTTAACAGATGGTACGATAAAGAGCTTCATATCTGCATGGAAACTGCACATTGCTTAACAGAAGTGAGGCCTTCACACAGTAACACAGTTTAATCCTTCCCCCCTGGGAGCTCTCCATAATCGACTGCTTCTTAAATACCTGTGGGACTTACAGTACATTCTCGATACTGTTAAAGGAAATGTAACGTTGTGACTTGACTCATTAGTCATGTCAAGGCTCTGTCCTGTTCTTCTGTCTGTTTGACCACTTTAATAGATTAAATCCTGGGGCAATGGCACACTAGAATCCTTTGTTTATGTTTCTTGTTTACAGCACAGAGCAGATCTCCAAGTCATTTCATATACTTAGAGCTTAAATTGATAAAAGTCAGGAATCAAAGTCAACTTGATGAAACTTAATGTTTGCGAGCAACTTTATCATTAATAAATTTGTCTAATTTGTGCAACAGGGGAAGTTATTCTCCAAGTTTCTTGTGCTTGCATTCCTTTGTTTAGGCAGGCTCATTGATATCTTTTTAATAATATATGACAGAAAAATCAATTAAACTTCACAAACAAGACAAAGGAACTGCTGAACATGCTTAATTTTAATGTGCAATCTATAACTGGATAATGAAAAAATTAATGTTTAAACAGGAGTTAGTACACAGAGAACAGAGAGAAGTCAGACCTTGATTGTTTCGCCCAACACGCAGGTGGAGGTTGGTTGATGCTTGCACTGTGATCAGATCTCAGGTAGGTGTTTTTTAAATGTAAATGCTGTAGATACAGATGGCTCCACCTCTGCACTGGAAGCTTCACTACAGTTAATCATGCAAAAAACAAAGTTTGTCGCCAGGGCTCAGGCTTCTACATTTACATATCTGAGGGCAATTACAATTAGCTGAGCTGAGATGATGAGAATGTGTATTATTACAACATACAAATGCATAGATCTGCATCAAATAGTACAACCCGAAAGGGAACGTTAAATGTAGCAGTCCAGTTTTCTACAGTAATTCTTCTGGGTTGAATATCTTGATTTCACTGTTATTAATGCTCTTTTCCCCAACCAACACACTCCTGTTGAGTTCCCCTAAACTGTGGAACTCTCTGCATCTGGACATCAGGATGGCGAGCTCTCTGAGGGTTTTTAAAGTAAACTCAAGACATACCTTTTTAATCTGGCTTTTAAATTGGAGTGATTTCTTTGTAGCCCAGGAGTGCATTATCACCGGTATGACCATTGTTTTAGCATCATTTATATGTATTTTATTTTATTCTATCTTATTATATTTCATTTAATTTTTATATTATTTTATTTTTCTGGTATTTATTAGATTTTATTTTATCGATTTTATTGTAAATATTGTATTTATTTGTTCTGATATTTCATTGATTTTATTTATTTCTATTGGAATGATTGTATTTATTTTTATTGGAATGATTGTATTTTATTTTTCTGGCATTTATCTGATTTAATTTTACTGATTTAATTGTAATGATTTTATTTTTCTGATATTTATCTAATTTTATTTTATTGATTTGATCGTAATTATTTCATTTTTAAGTATTTCATATCACTTTTTTTCCCCACTTTTACCCATTGCTGTTGTTTTCTGTCTCTCTGTTCTTTTGTGAAGCACTTTGGGCTGCATGCTTGAATGGATGAAAGGTGCTTTATAAATAAAAATGAGTTGAGTTGAGTTGTTTGGCCTAAATGGGACAACATGCCGAGACCTAGCCAATTTTTCCTGTTTCGAATGGAGGCAGCATATCAAGCTCAACACAGGCCCCCTGTGCATAGGGTGCTTTGTTTGATGAATAAGGGGTATATGCCAATGCATATATTCTGGGTTAAGACAAAGCCTCTTAAAAGTCCACTTTGAGCCAAAGACCAGCGAAGTCTACTTTACCCTTGTCAGGACTCTCCTTATATGAGTTGGCAGAAATGGTTGCTGATCATCCAATCTTGTCCTCTGGAGCCTCACATCAACAAATACATATTTAATAAGAATAAAGAGCAGTTTAATGACGAGAACTGGGCTAAATGTTATCTACAACTATCACTGCCTAAGTTCAGAATAAAATAACAGGGTTAAATACTAATGGTTGAGTAGACTACAGGGAAATATGAGAAATCATGGTTACAAGCACATGATCTTAAAAAGACAGGCTGGCAGGAAAGTAATAAACTGATAGTCAATGGACAAGAATGTTTTAGTTTTGAGTCAGTCCATGCGACGTGTTGCAGTGAGACTTCACCCTTAGTTCAGGGTTGTGTTGAGTGTATTTTTGTACAGCTAATGCAAACATGTGCTGTGGTGTCTATGTGTTGACAGCTACTATTACTGCGAGTGTGGAGATGTGCCGGACTCTAATGCCAGCTTTAGTTTTCTGTCAGTCTGAGTGACCCTCTTTTGCAGATTCAGTGAATTTGTCTCTGTGTATATTTGTGTGAGGCTACATGAGCCTCTGTTTCATGTCAGCGTCCTCATGTGTGTTTTTGTGAGTGTGCATGCTTGTGTGTGTTTGTTACCAGGGAGTTCTACCTCAGGCTGTCACAGTGAGTCTGTCTTCTATACGCTTCACAATAAAATAAAGAAAAGGTTACTGAATCGCTGAAAAAGGACTCATAGAATAGCCTATGTCTTCGAAAAGTACTTTTACTTACTGTTTTATCCACAGACTACATAAAACATGGCTCTAGTCTCAGTGATGTCACCCATTGGTTCCTGAAGTAAAGATATTGATAGGCAAATTATACATTAATCATCAATAGGTAATAAAGTAATTTTTACATAGATGTGAAGACTGATTGATTAAGGTAACTGAAAGGAGTGCTGTTAGATATCTATAAATGAGTACAACTAAAAGAGGACCTTAAATGAGAGCTATGAACACCACTGTAGTTTCTTAATGGGGAACTATAAATCCCAGGTTTTACGCTTAATTGCATCTACCCTGGAATCTCATAAAAGGCCTTTAAAACACTAGTGTATCAACTTTGATAGCACTGGGAGAGAGGGGCAAAGATACGCCAACTCAGCTACTGTTCAACTATCCAGTTCGCACATGAGAATTGCGTGTACCCAAGACGTGAATTTTTGCCAGCGGGGGAGGGTGGGGGGGTCTCTTCAAACGCCACTCCAGTCTGTTGTCATCAAACAAGTTGGTTCTGCTAAAGGGGCGGTGTAACTTCCTAATGCAACCAATAGCTGGACTCAATGGACAGGCTGGCAGGATGGTTTTCACAATTTAGCAGATAATCTGACCTCCTCACTAAATTTCCTCAAAGTGAGCTCCTGTTTATTCCTGTTCAGGGAGTCCAGGGAAGCCACACAGGGATAGAATCAATTTGTTCTATATATTACAGGTGAATGGATCTCTGCCTGGTCCACAAGTCACATCATATAGTCACCAAAGGATCTGCATACTGATAGGCTATCGCGGCGCTAATTATTTGAGTTCAGATTTTTCAACTGAGACTGTTTCCACACCACTGGCACAACCACCAGGGACAGTTTGGGGTTTGGCACCTTGCGGACAGTGGGACCTGGGATGGAACCTAATTAGCTACACTGTGCTCAAGTACCAGAACCAAACAAATGAACAGCACTCCTAAACCTTGAGCTTGTAGCATACCATAATCCTATGTGATGTGTTTACATGTCCCTAAAACTAAAGTATTACCAGGCCCGGTCCATGGGAAATAGAAATTGAGTGCCTCTAAAAAGCTAATAAACACAGTAAGAGTGCTGCAGCTCCAATTCACTTTCTCCCACCAACCACACATGTTAATACAATAACCAGCAGGGACGAAGAACCATAAACCAACATACACTCAAACATTTACGTAACACTCTTAAACAGAGGTTAGTCACACAAACAGTGAAGGGGGATACACATATTAAGGAAATGGTCTATTTTTTTTTTACATGTTTTGGTCCCAATAATGGCACAGCTGTATTATTACTGCCACATTAGATTGTTTCAGTGGGTTTCAGAGAGGCAGTAATGGCTGCAACATTATCGTCAAAGGCTCAAAGTGCTTTTTTACCACTGACATACTCTGATTGATTTTAAAACTGTCCTTTTTTTAGTAGGATCCAAAAGATTTGAAGATGATGTCATGTGTAATAACAATCAGATCTTGACAGTAGCAACAAAAGCACAGGCAGAACTGGACACAATGGTAAGGCACATTGAGCTCATTCATGTTCTTGTGAGTCTGTATGTTCCTATGCATTTGTCTGTGTGTATGTACAGTATATGTGTCAGCTGGTATCATTAGTATGTGTATCAGCTACTCCTGTTCTTTGCTCTGCATGCTCTTTGAATTATACACCTTCCCAGTTAGTTTGGCCTTGGGAAGACAAATAGCTCCCCTGCCCTTTACTTCAATGCTCAGTGCTCTTGAGGGCAAGTGGCTAATTGGCTAACACCATTAATGCTGCTAATTACCATTTGCCTTTTCCAGGTATATACTGTATACACACACATACACGCTCACTCTCACACACAAACATTAACATAATGCAGACATGTTGGCATGCTTGCCCGCACAAAAGCTTAATTTAGCACACATGGCCATATATTTACATTTGCCACATATGCATTTACACACACACACACACACACACACGCACACACGGGCACACACACTCTACATGCAATCTTACCTGCCAATAATGAGCCACAGGATAATTGCTGGAACAAGTCAGCCATGTCACCTCTGTTATTACGCCCTGGTCATCAATATGGACTGAGGCAAGGGACAGTGTGTGTGTGTGTGTGTGTGTGTGTGTGTGTGTGTGTGTGTGTGTGTGTGTGTGTGAAAAGGAGAGTGAAACAGATGAACTGAGAGGCAAAGAGGAAGGGAGAGAGGATGGTGATGCAATTGATTGGCAACATGATTAAATGGTCCCAACAAAAGTAACTGTAAGTCTGACTGCTGAGGACTGCTAGCGGCCCTCACAGGCTGCTGCTGTCACTGCAGCCAACAGCTCAGAAACGTTGGCGTAGGCTATTCTGTGTATCTAGACTTCACCACTAAAGGGTTACAAGGGCAACAGTGGGACAGGATGGGGGTAACAAAAATGACTGATCAAACTGAATGGCTTCGTCTTGAATGTATGCACAGCTGACCTCACATTGAATCATGAGTCACCAGACTCAGATAGGCACCAAAAACCACATGAACAAACTTCTCTAAGGTATATCCAATTACCATTTCAATATGTTTCTTTTGAAGCATGTATTTTGTTTTTAATCACAGTTATTTATAGAAGTAGCAATTATATTGTCTTATTACCCGATTCTCTTACTGATCTTCCAGCTTTGTAAGATGCTTGATTCTGATTGGTCAAAGCCCCTTGACAACCCCTTGACGATTGTTATTAACTTTCACTAACATGAGCAACACCAGAGGCAAACTGATCACACGTCATGTCAAATGAATCAGTGGAAAAGAGTTCCGGCACATTTTGCTTCTGCGCGTTGACACGTTGACCATAAGGTGAGGTAAAACCGTTAGCATCAAAACAATGTGGCTAAAACGCTAGCTTCGGTTAGCATGCTAATTTGGCTGGCTAAACAACATGGACAGTTACATCTTGGATCCTGTCCAGCAATCCTACCAACGGCGGTGGAGCAAGTGAGAGAAAGTTTAGGTTACTGATCTCTACAAAGAAACTTTCTGGCAGATTTGCATAATTTGTTTGAATCGTTATTTTCACACATCCACTGATCTCCTGAAATATTCTCTGAACTGTCACAATATGGTTCATGGGTGCTTGACACAGACGAGTTTTTAACTCCGACTTTAGCCTGACTTTTTCCACCAGAGCTCTCGTAAGTTTCTGAAAGTCAGGGTGAGGTGATGTGGAAGCACAGAGGATAAAGATAGTGATGGGCAAATGAGTAGTTGCATTTTTTGACTCCTCTAGATGGCGCTCTCTGTTCAACAAAGGGTTGAGTGTGCTGTTCAACAAAGCACACTGAATTGCCATTCATTGAGCCTTTATTTTTAAACCAAGAGCGCCATCTAGAGGAGTCAAAAAACACAACTACTGGTTCATGAAGCTTCATTTCTAGCCCATCACTAGATAAAGAGCAGTTGAAATTTCACTGCTGGACGACCAGTGAATAATGATGTAGCTTCTGCTGCATGCTGCCCCAGTATACTCTTTCTCATTCACTCACACTGTGAATACCTCTGATTACATACAGCATTGAAAGACAGGCAAAACATGTCACCATAGCATAACACTCTACTTTGCCTGCCATCTATGACATCCCACTGACTATAGCAGCATACTGTCTACATTATGTCCTCCTGAGACTTCTTTACATCTGCTGTCAGACATGGAGAATAACAGACTGTAAGGGATATGCATGAACTTGCATTCACACATTGTAAAGGCAGGCTGTCCTGAAAGCATCCATACATTTTCATGAGTTCATGTTAGAAAAGGGCTAATGCTTTTATCATATTATTGTTGTTTTTATTATTTTTTGTTTCTAAGACCTGGGGGCTCATTGGCCTCCTGGTTTCCCAATAAAGGGAGCCAAGTTGACCAGAAGCCCAAGTAGTAATACAGTTATTATTGGAAAGTATAATACAACTTATAAAACCCCATTTAAAAAAGAAGCAGACAGATATCCAAAGTCAAAAACAGGTTTTCAGACAATGCCAGATGTTCAAACGAGTGTCTGTATAAAGCACAATTACACATTTAGAGTCTGTTTGTTCAAACTGGGAGTTTTAGTTGAAAGACTGAAGAAGGATAGATGCATAAAACTTAAGGAGCTGATTCAATATTTATCTAATGTCACTTCAAATTACTGTCTCTGTGGCTTAAGTTTACCTCTTCCTGAAAATTGAATGATCCAGTAGCATGACCCCTTTCCCTTCCATTTACCTCACTCCAGCCTTCACTCCCACATTAGTGCTTTCAACAAGATGTGTTGTTATCTGTTTTGTTTGTTCCAGAAAGACTTTGGAAAATAACCAGCTTTCCTTTTCATTAGAAAACGAGGTGATTTGAATGAAATCAGAGTGACGAAGAAAGCTAGCACCGAAGATTGTATCAGTGTGAGAAAAAGACAAAAGGAGATAAGAAATTAGAAAGCTTTCCTCAAGGGTTGTGATCCAATTGGAGACAATGAAGGGCTTTCTTCATTTTTCTCAGCGATGCCCTTTTCTCTCATTCTGATCTCTTTTTCATTTAGTGATTAGACTTTTGTGTCCATCTACACCTTGTGGCACAGAGGAACCTCACCGAGGACCAGGACTTCTCTTTTATCTCTGTTTGTTGAACTCAGGACCACGAAGGGAAGACATTATTTGTTTGTAATCAATACAAACTAGTTTCACTCTTGATTGCCTCTGTTAGATTTTCAGGGGGACATTATGAGTGAATACTGTGGAGCAGCTGTCTACTGTTTGATTTCTTTATAGATTTTCATTCTGCAGAAATGCTGACATGAGCAAGACAGCAGCTGAGTAGCTAGGATAGTTTCAGCATAAAAGTACGACGTGTGCAAAACACTTCATTCAAAATTGTTGTCTTAATAACACCTTCACTAATGACAGGTAACCAAACCATGTCCATATATATAGAAAAAAAAAAAAATTCTATTTTGGGGCTTTTTCCCTTTATTGACAGGGTAGCTGAAGAGAGCCAGGAAATGTGGGGAGTAGAGAGTGGGGTAAGACATGCAGCAAATGGTTGATCGGCCAGGAGATGAACCGGCGACCTCTGTGACAAGGACTATAGCCTCTATACCTGGGGCGCTTAGACCACTAGGCGACCAGCAACCCGCCATGTCCATAATTAAAGACATTTACAAGGTTTAAATAACTTCAATCAATCAATCAATCAATCAATCAATCAATCAATCAATCAATCAATCAATCAATCAATCAATCTTTATCTATACTAGATCACTGAGGGGAATCCCTCATTTACAATGATATTGAGTCAATCCCAGAGGCATTTAAAGAACAAGGCGTCAAGGCATCAAGGCATCAAGGCCATCAAAGTCATCAAATGGGTTAATTTGTGATTCAGTGATAATAACAATAAATAGATTAATAAAAATAAAAATGAGGTGTATGAGATTGACTGTAAAATGCACTAAAAGGGACTATATATTAAAATGATACAATGAATATTTACAGGTACACCTAGCTAAAACAGTTACAAAGATGAGTTGACTTATAACTTTTATGAGTTCATATTGTATCTTCATTCAGAATCATTTTTTGTGTTTGAATCTGAAGACATTTGATCAATGAAATAAAAAAAATAAAAAAAAATAAAAAAGTAAATAATCTGATTTAGCATTTTTAGTTTAACTTGAACAGTCTTTAGGAATAAGACGTGTGGACTTTCCAGACTCCAGCTGATACAGACGTGCTGCACTCCAGCGGCAACAGCTACTACTGCTCATCTCATCACTATCACCTCTCTCTCTATGTCTCTGTCTCTCTCTCTCTTATTCTCCTCTATCCCTCTTTCCAGACCCAACTCAGTCTCAGCAGATGGCTGTCTAACATGAGTCTGGTTCTGCAATACTCATGGTGGATTAAGGTGGGGTCAGACTGAGTCTCACCCTGTCTTGGTGTTGGGTCTCTGTTCATAATTTGACATAGAGTGGTCTATACCTGCTCTGTTTGTAAAAGCGTCTTAAGATAACGTTTGTTGTGATTTGGCACTATACAAATAAAGATTGATTAATTGAAGAAGTGTTTGAATTGATTCAATAAATGGGTGATATATAACACTGTATTATATGTCAGTTAAAATTAAAAATAAGATCCTAAGAATTCTTTGCAAGAAATCGAGCTGTACAGAAACAGAAATAGTGAAGGACAGAAATGTTAATTTGCTCTCCATCTCACATAAACTGTCTGGAGGCCCTCGGTTGTGGCCGTGCAAGACGAACAAGAAAAAGAAAAATGAACCTCATTACCTCTCCTTCGTCCACCAGCTCACCTCCCCGGACTAAATCCTCCACTGCTGCCCCGAGGTTAGTGTCATACTGGTTTCAATGGACAGAAACCGTCTGTGAGGATTTCAGTCATTTAACAACCCCACAAAGATGTTGGGGAGAAAAAAAATCCACGTCTCTCACTGCTGTGATGGTGAACTAAAGATATCCCCTAAAATCTCCTCCTCAATTAAAATATTTAAAAACTGTGAAAAAGATCATTAAACTGAGTGAAGAGAGGAATTAACTCGTATAGCAGAGCCAAAATAATCACTTGTGTGCAAACACTGAATACATTAACAAATAAAACAAACAAAAAGGACAAACATTTCCTAGAAGTGATTTATATAAGTCATTAAGTAGAGCCTAAAACATAACCACATATTGTACGTACAGAGAGCTCATCTTTGTGTATTTCAATGGAAACAATTAAATGTAATTAGCCTGACACTTGCAGTTTATAGACCATTAGTGCATCTACATTCATCAGGGAGAGATGGTTTTGCCATAGTGAGGCTTGCATTAGGAGTAAGAAGAGTCTCTAGTGAAGGAGCATTGTTCTTCCACAGCACTTACTTCTCCTTCAGTGTGGGTATAGAAAAGGACTGAAACAGCTTCATACTGAAACACATGATTAGAAGTCATTAACCGGTGTTGTAAGAGATCTGAATGCTCTACTTTCTGAAGATTTTATTCTGCAAATATGTGAATAACCAGCTTTAGAATCTGCCACAACAATCCTCTTCTCTTTAATTCACTTCCGATCATGATCATGTAAGCTACATGCCATGCACACACCATGTGTTCTGGAAATTATCAGATCAAAGGGAGAGCTCACAGAGCATCAGATCATGCATCTGTTGCGTGACCTGTTGACCCATGAGTATGGTTCTCATGTCAGGTGTGAGAGGAAAGATCTCAAAGTTAAATGTCACACTTAATCATCAGCGTGAGAGGATATTGGTGCTGTGAGGATGATGTGCTCATTTCTCTTCAGAATGGTGTAACATGCTGGAAGCTCACTCTTTGAATTTAAAACAAACAAATGATGGTAATAAAATAAAAACATCAACAAAATAAAATCATACATTTCTTGTTAACTGAAAAGCTGTTGTTTATTAGAGCCATCCACATCTTGTGTAGTACAAATGTGGCATTTATCCACACTGGTTGGAAATGGAGCCTTGACCTTGCTATGCAGCCTCTTCAGCAGGTATTGCAAACAGAGGAAAGGTGTTGGCAGCTGGTAAAGAATCCTTGCAAAAGAGGGAGTTTTTCATAAATCTGTACAGTGATGCTGAAAGTGGGAAGAAATATTTTTTATTCAGTTCAGTCTCTCTGAGGAAGCATATTATTGGCACCATAGGGCCCAATCTACTAAAGGTTTGCGTGTATAAAAACACGTGCAAAGTTGATAGCGCACGCAAAGCTGACGTACTAACTTGGGGCAAAATAGCAATGAGCAAAATAGCACTCACTATCCATTTAGCGCGTTTGCCTTCATGAATATGCAGAATACATGTAGATTATCAGAACGCACGAAATACCGAGAGGAGGAGATGCAAATGTAATCATTTAGCACACGCAATGTGATTTATCAAACCTGAAGCAGATAGCGGGCGGTGTTTTTGCGTCAATATTAACACGTTTGAAAGGCAGGTGCAAACTGGCACATCGTTACGCACACATGGCAGTCACAAAAAGGAGCCATGTCATATCACCTATGGAGAAACTCCTTGCAACCATAGACTGTAAATCTTGCAACACTGCATTTTCTTGTAATATAAAAATAATAAAACAACACAAATTCAAAGCAGTTCAGCACCACGGATAGCGACCGCATCATTCTGACACCCACTTTGACTTTTTCAACTAATGAGAGCACAGTAGGTCGCTGTATCAACAGCTATAAAGTTTAGTCAAATTGGCACAGCGGCCCACATCTTCTCATACAAACAAAAAATCAATATGAAGTACTCGGCCTACTCACCACTGTTTGGACGAGCCTTAAGCTCCGCGGACTTGTCCACGATGCGCTGTATGTCCATTTTCTTTGATCTGTCATTCTCAATAGATAACATGACATGTCCACTCAGTCTCTCCTGTCCCATCGTGCTCGTCAAAAGTTTTTTAATTAGTTTTAACTTGGAGAAAGAGCGCTCAGAATTTGTGCAGGAAGTGATGAGAAGATTAAAAAATAACAGGAGGGCGCAAACCTCAGTGCTGGGTGGTTGACAATGAGTGTTTTTGCCAGATCCCAAACAGACTTTCGCTTTGTCTGTGAATCTTTGGGACAGTTGCTGGATGATGATATCAAGACAGGCATTAAAAACGTTCACCCGAAAGTTGCTCTCTGCGTCAGTGAGGCTACGGTCTTCATCAAAGTGACGCTTAACTTTTCTGGCCCCGGTTGTTTCAAAACTGTGATTGACTTCCCAATTAAGTAGCTAGAGCAAGACTGGCAGACTTTTGAACTAATTAAATGTTCTTCATCTTCTTTTTATTTCATCGGCAGATCTTCTGTTTTTTCTCACAGCATTCACCTTTTCACAGGCCTCCCAAAATGCTGAGATGTCTCTGCTGGAGTTCATCGATGTGTTTATTTGCGTCCTCCACTGAATCCTCCAACTCCAGGACTTCAAACTTCATTTTTCATTTACAGCCACTCTGCTCTCCAGAACTCTCCAAGGGGACGGACGATTTAGCACACGCAAAATCCTCATTTAAGGACGGTCCGTTCCACTTTTGCACTTGTTATCATTTGCGCACGCAATCATAGTAGATCACCCGCAACACGCCCAGAAATAGCACGTGCAATATTTTAGTTTGCACACGCAATATAGCGCCTGTTATTTGAGATCTTAATAGATTAGGCCCTTAGTGTTATGCTGGACATGTGCAGTAATGTAATTGCTCTTTTGTTGTTGCTCCTATCGTGTTTGGTTTTGTAGTGTCTTTTAAGTCCATACGTGCTGGGCACCTTTCTGGTGCATTATTAATATGTCATGGCTCCTTTCTTTTTCCTTGTGCTTCAGTTTTTTTCCCTCCTTAGTGTGTGTTGTTGTGTTTTTTGCCTCTCCCCTGTTGTGTGTGTGCCTGTCAGGGTGTGGCTCTACACTGCACTACACCTGAAATCCATCCAATATTCACTCCTGCAGTATATATACCTCAGCTCCACAACCAGTTTTCGCCAGAGTTTTCAGTTTCTTCACTTGGTACTGTTCTATGGTCAAACTAACTGCCTAAAGACTTTTGCTGTTTTTTTTTTTTCTATCTCCAGTATTTCTCAGTCTCCCTTTTGCCTTCAGAATCACCACTCACCTAGGATTTTTTCAACTGCTTGCCTCAACCTCTCCAGCCGCCAGCTCATCTGTTTCTTCCCCAGCTTCAGACTCCATACCAAACCTCATTTTTAACAATAGATCTATATAACTGCCATCAGTCTGTTTTGGGGTCCTAGAACTACAAAACCTGCCATAATAATGAACTAACTGACTGAATAACCTAATGTGAGTTTGGCTTTTGGATCAAGAGGTGGCAAACGATCAAACTGTGGATCCTGTCTGAGATGTTCTTCCCAGTCTTTTTGGGACCTGGTTCCTTAGCTTATCAAAAAACCCTATCCATGTTAGACTTCCCCTTTCTACTTTGTAAGATGATAATGATGATGATGATGATGATGATGATAGAGTTTTGAGTCTGAAGCATTTCAGTATGTGGGCTAAAACTAACACTTAAACTTAGATTTACTGGAACATTTGTTTTTAGATTTTTGCACAACTTGAAGTAAATTAGTCAGTCAGTAAGTAAGTAAATACATGAGTATTACAAGAATAACTAAGAGAGCAAGTCAGTACATGAACTCTAACCCTAATTAAGAATTGAAGGAAGCATGTAAGTAAGTAAGGAAGGAAGTGAGTCAATAAGTAAGTAGGTAAATAATCAAATAAATAAATAAAGAAGAGCTTTCAATATTGATCAAGTTAATTGTCGTTCCTTGGAGGCTAACCTGGGCTTCAGACAGGAAGATACAGACATTGAAAGAGATGGATGTGAGACAGATGTGATAAAGATGTGAGACAGATGTGATTCAGACATAAGGTGGATGTGAGACGAACTGCTCATGGCAGCAGTCTGACTGATCTAATCTGTTAACATGCATGCTGAAATGGAAATAAAGCCGTTGTACAGCCATCATGCAGCCAACATGCTCCCTGTCTGAAGCAGCTGTAAGAGCCAGTCATAATTGCTTTAATTCTCTGTCACTGAAGGCTAACCCGACTGAAAACAGCACTGTGATTAAACAGCACAGCATGGGGACGGAGATGGTGCGAGCACGTTATTGGAATTATTTGGGAAACCATCAGTGAAATCCAGCTCCATCATTTGGTTTGACCACCAGCATTATTATTAGAACTGTTTATTATGGTACATAACACGATTCTCATGTTATCAGAGCAGCTGATATTTTATATTTTCTGCTAAAACATCTGGAATCACATGGCAACAAAAAGCTGACCTGAGGATGCTAAAACACAAGGTGCTACAGTCTACAGTGTCAAGCTTTACCCACACACAAGCCAAGATCCAAAAGGCCTAAACCTTGAACCCGGTTCCACTTGATATAGTGGTCCAGATGTGTCCAGAGATCCACATAAAAGGCCTGATTTTTCCATTGACTAGCATCTTTTGGCTTCCTTTTGCCCAACTCAGTTGAGGCAGATGTGTGTCTAACATGAGTCTGGTCTTGCTGGAGTTTTCTGCCTGTTAAAGGAAGATTGTCCTTGCTACTGTAAGGTGATAAATGCTGCAAAGTGCTCTGCTCTTGTTGGATTAAGATGAGATCAGACTGAGTCCTGTCTGTAAGATGGGACTGGATCTTATCCTTCCTTGATGTTTGATCTTTCTTAATAATATAATAAAGAGTATGATCTAGACCTTGTAAAAGCGTCTTGTGATAACGCTTGTTGTGATTTGGCACTGTACAAATAAAGATTCATTGATTAATTAATTGATTGACTTTGTGTTGATACGAAGACAGACAGAAAAAAACAACAACTCTTTGTTTAAAAAATAAAGGCACAATGAATGGCAATTCAGTGTGCTTTCAACCCTTTGTTGAACAGAGAGCGCCATCTAGAGGAGTCAAAAAATACAACTACTGGTTCATGAAGCTTCGTTTGCCCATCCCTACTGTATTCATAGCAATAAGTTATTTACCAGCATTGTGCACTTGCAGCATATCATTGGCAAACTAAGCATGTTGTTGCTTGTTTGCTTTGTTCTGATTGAGGTGATAAAATGATCCATTGGTGTATTTATTCCTCAAGTCTTTTTGTGTTCACACTACAACACTGTTAAGAGGGCCAAAGCACACACTAGGGCAGGGCTGTATTTATGTCATCATGACACAGCCTACTTTAACCGCTGCTCAGTTAAACTAATACAACATGTACTGGTCGTACTTTGAATTGTGAGAAGTCAGCTCCAAGACGCCAACTAACTTTAACCTACTAGCACAATGAGTGGTGGGTTGACTTGGAGCAGAAGGCAGGTCTAATGCTAATCGACATGTGGAAGATGAGCATTTGTCAAATGTCAGCAGTGAATTTTGGTCTCCAGCACTGAAATACTCTTTAGCAGTTTGTGGTAGTCGTCTGTGGACAGAAGAGGCATCTCACTGCAGAGTACCTTGAGCTTTTAGCAAGTTAAAGTTCATGGAATGTTAAACAATGGCCAAATTACCTTCTTTTTCTAGTTAAAACTACAGTCTCAATAATTTGTAGATGTCCAGAATCCACTGTTTGTTACTTTTGATTAAGAAAAAATCAAGATATCAGCAAAAGAATTTGAACAAAGCGGTGAAGTGTCTGAAGTGTAAGAAAGCAGGAAGTAGCAGCTTGACAAAAGTGGAGGTTCCAGTGATGAGATGGACACATTCCCCCTGGTTCAACAAGGCAAGTCATATTTATGTATTAAGCACCATTCATACAAAGAACAATTCAAAGTGCTACAAGCAAAAGTCTCTGAACCAAAACAGTTTATGAACCAGTAGATGTTGAGTCTTGTGATGTTACTACACCTAGCACCACCTCTTCTGCTGATGTTGCCAGGGGACGGGGATTATAGTTAGTCTACCGCTATTTTTGCACAAACTCCCAGCAGTAATCCAAATTCCCTCGTAGCCATATTACTGCATCTATTGCTACAAGCCTAGTGCCGGAGAGTGATGAGTCCAGCAGATATTGATCCAGTTGCTGTGTTGGTTACATTCTCACCGCAAACAAACCATCCCATTGTTTGATCGGAAGCGAGTAGTGACCACCTCTTTTGGTGATCTTGTCTGGCTTGTTTTTATTCCAGAGATTGCTCTGCTTCTCTTGAGATGGTCCAGATGCAAATTCGTGATAGCTTTGTGGTTCACCAGGGAAATATTTGGGCCTACATTGACAGACTACCCTGTATGTTTTGCCGAAGCGCTCTGCGTTGGCTGAAACCCTTTTTCAGAGGAGCGGTCTCATGAAGGACAATTAAAGGATTTGTTTTTGTCACATTAAAGTTTTAGGACACACTTCTTTGTGGCTCTAACATCATCAAACATTTTTAACTGCTGAACACAAAGGAAGTTTACGCACAAGACTTGAAAAGCCATGTATCTGTGACTTTAAAGCCTTTGTTTCTTTTTGCAGCTTTTCATAATGCAGCCAGAATATTGACTCTATCACATTATTCATGAGCCTCTAAGCAAAGCACATAAAACCTAGATAGAAAAGCCCATACAGTATGCAGAAATTTAAAGTGGCGATTCATTTTGTTTGGAGGGCAAATTCTCTCATTTTTCACTCTCCTCTCTGCCTCCGCCACTCTCTCTTTCTCTCAACACACTCGGCTCCCTATCTGCATGAGAATTGCATATCAGTGGCTCACAGAGACAGCGTAGTAGCTTCCTGTGAAGCCCACAGCATATTCTGATACCCTGCGGAAAGTCATTTTAATGTGAGACTGGCATACATTTACAAGGAGAAAAGTGAGGAGACATGGTGGGACCGTGAAATGAAAAAGAGAGGGACTCGTGGAACAACACAGAAAAGGAGGATGAGACAATAAGAGACCGACAAGAAGACGACAATCCCTGCCCTCCCTCTCTCCGGGTTTCTAAGCTGATGTGCTAATAAGGAACATTTCTGACTTATAGACAGATAAATTGGTCCTCAGAGGAAAATCAGGTGTGAACACAGCAGAAAGACGAATAGTTCAGCTCATGAAAAGAGAAAGGGTTGAACACGCAGACGAGCCCAACTAATACCGAGAGCAAAAAACAACTGGAAGTGCTTCATCAGCTCTTCCATAAATGATCCATATTAAAATGACTCAGAGTATACATTTTTACACCCACATACTCACACACAGGGGGGTACTATTTTCCAGGAACATGCATGAATATGGATATGTACTGTAATATTTATCATCACTTGTAAGATAGGCAGAGGTGCACTGATTGGCCGACCGGTCCTCTCAAATACAGTCGATTTTGTGCTGACACACACAAAATAAAAAGTCAGTTGAGGGTGTGGGTGTCCATCAGCAGGTAAGGAAAAAGCATCAACCTACAGGAGGATAAAAAAAATACCTTTTCCCAGCACAACCATTGTATCCAGTCATGAAGCTCAGACCTGAATCCCTCTGATCCAGCAGAGAACTGGCTTATATGTGACAGCTGTCACTCTGTGTTCTCCTCCAGGGCTAAAGGAGTACAGTTCATTAAAATACTATCTAATTATTTTCTCTGCAATATTCTTTGGACACTTAAGCCCTATTCCCACTGGATTAGTATTACCTGGGGAGCTCTGATAATTTGTAATAATTGCGGAGGACGCCTGTGTTTTAAATCCCGTGTGAATCAATCATGTCAGTAATTTATTAAGTAAAAATATTCCAGCGAATCACCAGCCAGATTATAGGACACACACACTGTGAAAATATTCAGCAACTACAGTCTTCTTCTGGCCCTTTTCTGGTCAGAATGATGGAGTAAACAAAGGTTCTGACAGCATGTTTGGTGCTCCATCATTTCACTGCACAATATGGAGACTCTATATGTACCACTGTGTTGATCAGCAACTATAAAACATGTATAGCTGGAAATAAATCAACAATGAAAATGAACATCTTTTTCCATCACCCATGGGATATTATATGCATTATAACAACATATAAAACATACAGTGAAACAGTGTTCAGACTGCTCCTTAACCCGACATGTCTAAGAAAGAGCAAACTAAGATCCATCCAAAGATCCACATGTGAAGAGTGAGTAGGTGGATGACATGCTCTGCAGCATGCAGGTAGTAAATAGGTTCTTTACTTTTGTTGTGCCTTTGTGTACATTAAAGCGGTGTCACCTTTTATATAGAATTTTAAAAAAGAGTGCACACTTTATTTATTGTCGCTTGGTCACCTCTAAATCACCCGTGCAGAAACTTTCAAAACAAGTTTTTTGATTGTTGAAAATTGAGGGGTGAAAGAAAGGGGCTGGGCTCAATACAAACTGCTTTATTGTGATGTAGCTTACAGATGATGGCTTGAAAGGATCTTTCTTTTTATGTCAGAAAACATTATTTACCCAAATGATGCTCATATTTGTCTGACATTTTGAATCTATATTTTTTCTGTAATATGACATTAAGCTATAAACTCTATAGGTTATGTCCCAAAAATTGTAATGCACATTATTTGTCTGTCAGGCTATATGCTGTAGAGTGTGATGCTGTCCCCAGAGGATGTCAATAAAAATGGTTTCAATAAAAAAATGTCTGTAAATTTGAGTCAACTACAGATATTGCTTATCCAATTTGAATAAGCGACAGGAAACATCAGGGGGCAATCCACAAATTATTAAAGCTCCCCAGGTAATACTAATCCTGAGGGAATAATGCTTTATTGGAAAAACCTTGTCATTTGTGAGTGTTTGATTAAAAAGTTTGACGTGCAGTGAAACAAATCACTTTGCAGGAAGTATTAGAGTTGAATGTACATTGACAACAAACAGCTGCAAGATCAGACAAAACTCACTTAAAACAGAAATACTGTTCTCTGAGGCAGCAGACAGGTTGAAGCTGTGAGCTGGATTTTCATGAAATAGTCACCGATAGTCAAGATATTTTCTAGGGTAATTCATCATGACTTCAGAAGTCAAGGAGAACACAGCTGAAGAGTGAAGCAGTGAACATTTTTGTTCCTATGAAGGTAGTCAAGATTAACTTTTGCTTATCCAGTGGTGAAATGATCACCTGAGCAACACACATTGAAAAAATAAGCACGCAATAAAGAAAAGGAAATTAAATGGACACGCTGCACAAGAAAGAGAATTGACATGAATTGCCAATTTAGAAAGATTGAGCATGTAATAGGTGTGTTATTGCAGTGTTAAAGTTGCACATTGCAATATATGTTATTCTAATTGTGTGTGTGTGTGTGTGTGTGTGTGTGTGTGTGTGTGTGTGTGTGTGTGTGTGTGCTGTTTCTGTCTACTGGGAACAGCTTGATTGAGCAGTCTGAACGACCAGGCAGGAAGGACTTGCAGTATTTCCCTCTCATACGCTGTGGATGAAGCAGTGCTGTAACAGTGCCATGGAGGGAGTGGGAAACATTGTCCATGAGAGATGATAGTTTTGCCATCATGCTCCTGTCTCCCACCACCTCCACGAGGTCGAGAGGGCAGCCCAGAGCAGAGCTGGACCTCTGCTCCAGTTTGTTGAGCTTCCTCCTGTCTGCAGACGTGACGCTGCCGCTCCGGCAGACAAGTTCATAATAGATGGATGATGGAGCCAGAGTCATAAAAGGTCCTCACCAAAGGACCTCGTTCCCTCGGCAGATGGCTAATTATTTGATTTATTTATGACTTATTACATTAAACAACTAAGGAATACAGAGAGTTTTAATGAGTGTGGTTTAAATCTGTCTAGAATGTGAAGTTAATACAGACAATGCAGCTGTTTGACATGAAGACACTTCCATCATAAATTCTGACATAGAAATCATCGGTGGAGTGGAGAGGGAAGGGGTGGCTAACAGGGCTCAAGCCGCAAAGTTTGCCCAAAAGCCCTGAATCCCTTTGGTTGTATTCTAGCTTGGCATCTGTGTAATTTATTTGACTCTCTGATTGGACAAATCAATTGAGATCACATCACCATCTGTGGTTCCCTTTTAACTGCTAGAGGATGACCTGTGGCGAGTTGTTGTCCTGTTTGTTTATGTTTATTTAATATGCTCTACCCTGTAGCAAGCATGATCACTAACAGCTAGCTAGCTAATTAACAAGTGAAGATAGCAGACGGGTGCAGTGCTTGATACCTAGGTAACCAAGAAAATTGAAGAGATGCAGAGGCAGAAAAAACTATCATGGGAACAGATCACCTGTATGTTGTAACTGAGTGTTACTATGAATGGGACAACAAAAAAACAAATAGCATGACATTTTTATTGTCATACATACAAACAATGTCTACAGGTACACAAATACATGTGAAACTATACCTCCTCAACTTGGCATGTACCTTTCATAATGCCATTCAAAAATGTTGACATTAAAATTCATACCATATCTGTTTAAGGTTACCTAAAAGTATAAAGTTCAGATAGTGTCTCCCTCCTTTTGGGAGACAGGAATTAAATGTATTCATCCTCCATGTGTTGCTTTAAGGTTTAAGAGTACCTACTAAACGGATGAAGACTTTAACAGATTTTTGTAGGCACCGCAAAAACAAATAAAATCCCAAATGATGTTCATATTTATTGACATTTTAAATCAATGTTGTTCTTTAGAACGTTTGTTAACCACGCGGGTGCTGTTGGCCTGGCGGTTTGGGTGCGCGCCCCATGTACAGAGACTATGGTCCTCGTCGAAGCGGTCCATGTTTTGACTCCTGGATTCAACCAGGAGTCCCCCGCCCCCCTACTCTCTGCTCCTAGCATAATCTGTCTTCAGCTGTCCTATTAATGAAGGCAAAAATGCCTAAAGGAAATACAACTTTGGATTCCATGTATACCTGCCATAATGAAACATGTCCGTGGACCATCCTAGTTTGGGTTAAGCCGCTAATGTTTACAACATCTGGCTCCATCCCCAATATATATATGTATGTATATATATATATATATGTATGTATATATATATATATATATGACTGTCTCATCCATGTTTTTAATCACAGGAAAGCCTGAAACTTAACTGAGGTAAAAACATGTTGGGAGGTGGGGGGGGCTCATATATATATAAATATATATATATATATATATATATATATATATATATATATATATATATATATATATATATATATATATATATTTTAGAGCCCCCCCCCCCCCCCCCCCCCCCACCTCCCAACATGTTTTTACCTCAGTTAACTTTCAGGCTTTCCTGCGATTAAAAACATGGATGAGACAGTCAACGAGAAGCTCTAGATCTTTGAAACATCAGGTTATAAGTCTTTCACAGTTTTGATTTTAGAGGAACCTTTAGGATTCTAACTCTAACCTCTGACAGTCATTTCACATTGATAAGCACATAAAGACATATATTCTGTTTTTTCCCCCTTTTTTGTCTGGGTCTCTGTCACGTCAGGTGTGTGCCCCCTGGAGGCTGCGGCCTCATGTGGACGGTTTACAGTCAGACACGTTAGTCAAGGTGTTAACAGAAAAAAGGAAGCTCTTCCATGGCACAGTTTATCCCAGTTGCCTCTCTTACTCTACCCTCGTCTTTTCATCTTCTAAGGAAAGATCACTGGAGAGAAAATGGGATGAAGTAAGAACACACTGAGAGAAAGAGTAATGCTCCCCTGTAAGAAAGGGAAGACGGCACGAGGATCCTTATAGTCTGTTAAGAGACAGACTTCATCCATTCCCAGGGGGAAAGGAAATTGGGAGGAAAGGAGAGAGAATGCAAGAAAATTGGGAACGGCTTAAAAGAAAGAAAAAAAAGGTACGAAAATTGAGGAGAGTATTGTGTGAAAGACCATGAAAGAAAAGGGAGGTAGAGAATGAAGATAAGAAGAGTGGACGAATAAGTGATGAAAAAAGAAAAGGAAGAGACTGGCAATGGAGGTAAAGTAAATCCATTTCATCTTGGTCTGACAAAGTGCTACAACCCAATCCTATTTTAAGGTAATCACTGGGGAGGAGGAGGTGACGGATGGAAGCAGAGGCAGAGATGAGAGTCAGAGAAACACAGTGTTTGCAGGCTCTGTTTTCTCTCCTTTATGTGTGCCCATGAGTGTAACCAAATGTTGACTCAAAACAGTTTGATATGTGCAGACAGAAAAAGAGAGGGGGGAGCCGGAGGAGCGGAGGAAGGACGGTGGCTTACAGAAAAGAGCAGCGATGTTAGAAGACAAATAGACCCTCACTTTTTTTAGCTTCAGCAGTCAGAAGACATCAAGTATTACAGTCTGCAGGCTATCATGGAAATGCAACCCGGTGTTTTATTTAACCTTTTTAACTCTTAGTGCAACATTTAAAGGCGTTATATATACATGAGCTGTATTTTATTTTCTGGGCAAGTCAAACAAGTGAGCATTATTTGTCTTTCACAGTGACCTCTAAAAAGAAAGAGGGTGGCATAGTATTGTAGTTGGGTGACCTTTACACACCACACATAGCCAAGCACATGGCATACATGAATGTAGAGTTAGAAGTTAGGTTCCTGGGCCCATATGCACGTCCAGCCATTAGCGATGAAAATGGGCCGTTAGAACAAATGGTTAAAAAAAATATTGATGAGCCAGGTGAACGCCCCAGCAAGGCATTGCAATTAATGGCGGTAGACCCCACCGTTACAGGTGCTAACATCAGGATTACCGCACCTGTTAGGCTGTTCCTACGCAATTCCACCCTGTAGTGCACGCCAAATCATAACCATGTAAATAAAAGTACTTCTGTAGATTATTTCACATGAACTAATTAGAACATAATTCTTAGGTAACCTACCAGCAATACCATGAAGCGAATCCTTCCCAAACAACTGTGTTAACAAGTCCTCATTCTTCAATGGGGAGGACAAGTGGTCCTCCATCTGGACCACATTGTTGGTGGTGCTTGTTGCGCAAAGCCGCTTTCATGTTGCTTATTTTATTTCTACTGTGCGCTCAGAAACACCACACCCATTTACCCGGTTCAAGATCTGAAGCCAAACTTTCCCTTTCTGCTTGTTTGTTATCTTTGACATTTGACTTGCTGATAATAGCTTTTTGTTCATTCTATATTCTTGTAATAAAATGTCCATTTCTTCTTCTGCTGAAAAAATGTTTTTTCTTGATCTTCTCTCAGTCACACCAGTACCGCTCACCATGTTTATTGTTCTTTATGCGTAGTAGGCATGCAAAATTTGAATTACTTGAATATGGGTTTTCCAGGAGGTTCTCTGGACATATGAGGTTTTGCACCAGCCTCGCTTTCATGGCGTTATTAGTTAATCAGCCAATTATTTGCAGTCTTGCATGCAGCTAATGTTACGGCCAAATGGGCCGTTCCATAACGTTGTGTTAAAACTAATGGTCCCATTTGTGTAATGGCTGGTCTTGCATATGGGCCCTGGCTCTGGTGAAAAGTGTTAAGACGTGTAAAATATCAACATCAATGTCATAAAATAGGTTGATCTTGTAGGTTTTGGGGTTTCAGCAGGCTCACCCAACCTTCAGCAAACCACAGCCTGCTAGCAAGACACATAGAAGGATCTTAAACCAAAGCATGCAGCAGAGCAGGACATATCCTTTGCAATGCAGACAGCTGCAGTCCAAATGCACCTTAGACAAAACAAACAAGGTGAAATCTTTAAAACCTTAAGTCCTATAACTTCAAGATAACAGGCTGAACTCAGCACAACAGGGATCAGGTGAAGACTCTACATCTCAAACCCATGGGAAACATCTGGAACTGGGAACCTTAAAGTAAAGCTCACAACATCCTAAATGAACAGAGGCTGTTGAGAGTGATTGTTGTCCTCTCAGGCCATCTTCACAACAGCAGCAGAGACACCAGCTCAGTGAAAGAGGCAGCCAATGACTTACACTTCTCTAGAGTATGGTGTTCATTGACTGTGTTTACAACAAGAGTGAGATATTACACATGAAGGCACAATTACAAGTACTACATCAAAGCAGTGCAATCTACAGCCTCATTGAACAAGGTGCTTACCTGGTCATTGTGAGTAATTCAAGGTTCAGTGTCATGCTTAAGGACACTTAGATAAGTGTACATGAGGAGCTGGGGCTTGAACCCTCAACCCGGCACTCAACGTACAATCAAGGCCTGACTAACTGCCTTAATGTACAGTAGTCTTTGTACAGAGGGTGATTCATCTCATCCGCAGTCAGCAGTGAGGTCATCTCTGTCTGTTTGTACTGAAAATGAAGTGCTCCAGTAAAGTTGGTAGTAAATCTGTCTGTTCCACAAAGGGACCAGGTATGTTATTAAGGACAATGGAGAATATGAAGCACAGAAATCATTCTTAGTGGGGTCACTATCGTACTTCATATAACAAATGCAAAATATTGAGGGAAGGGTTAGTTCAGGAAGGAAAAAAGTTGAGGTCGACCGACAGAATATCAGCTGCTCACCAGCCCCAACCTGCTGATTATATCTACATATCTGATTGGCAAATCGCAATTTGGGTGTTCTGTTTAAACTGCTTTAGCCTGCCTCCTCTTGCTGCTTCACCTGCAAACCGCTCTGCAACCCTCCTCCACCCCAGCTCCTCCTTTCTGCTATGTTTGATTTTACCATATGTATTGTCACTGATGCTCGCTCTGTTCTGTACCCAAGGGCGTCTTTGCTGCTGCTCTTCCTGCCTTGGCTTTTCATGTATGCACATGAAGGAGAGGGGATGGATGAGTACTCTCTCTTCCTCAGGCTTTGGCATTCCACGTAGGCACATGGAAGGGCAGGGAGCTCCCAGAACAGAGCCATACCACCAAATATAATTTATTACATGCAAATAATTGTTTATTTTTGATGAGAGTGGTCGTTACTTTGCATACACTGTGATTCTGGTTCAACTGAAACACAGTGGATTCGAATAGAACTATGTTAGGAGATGAAGTTTTGCTTTCTGAGGAGCTGAATCAGATTGCATACTGAATACAAGCACTGCCAGTTGTATTATCATTTCATTAGACAGTTATGTGTTTGGCTCTATGGGTTTCAGTTCCTTCATTTAAATTAAAGTACCTTTCTCATTAAGTGTTAGTGGGGAAGAGGGACTTTTTATATGCCATGCAACCTCCTGACGTGCATTAAAGTGCACATTGGCTCTCCAATTGATACATACAGTATGTTGTCTGCTGTTTGGATATGAAACCGTCCCTGTTTATTGTCAGACAGGACTCTCCTCAGTAATATGCTCCACAGATCTACATTTACCTGCACTGAGAGAGCACTGCTGTCCGTCCTGATGGGAGATATACAGTACAGTGTGCTGGTTGGAAATGTCATTATGCCTTGGACTGAACTTTTCATTCCAACTACTTTTTAGTTGAACAGAAAATCAGGTCTCCCCTGCACAGTCACCAAAAACAAGATCCAAGAACAAGCACAGACCGTAAGGTGCACAATCACAGGTGGCAGCAAAGTTCAAAGCAATGAAAGTGACGAGCAGGAAACGCAAACTCCATTCCGCCTGTCGAATCAGACATGATTGCATTTCACGCTTCCCACAAAGAGAACTAACTCAAAAGGTCAATCATGTTTGCAACCAAGCAAAGGCATTTCCATCCAGATTCTGACACATACTGTGAACCCTTCCCACTGCATAGGTTAAAGAGAAAATATGAGTTGTTTTACCAGAGGCTGTGCATAATAACAAACTCTCTCATTGTGCAATGTAATCATTTTTCTGTGAGCAGGTCCACAGCACTGTCTCGTTATACACGCACTTTGTGGTGTAGAAATAACCTGTATCTCATTAGAGGACTGGGAAATGCCACGGTTGGGCTTTGCTGATACATTTGCTCTCTTTAGTTGACGCCTCAGGCTGCACTGACACAGAGGCACAAAGTCATCAGGTGTATTTGAAAAGATGTGGATAATACAACAGTAATGGACAGGATTGGTGTCAGTAACTCACGACCACATGTCAAAGAGAAACAGGAAGCGCAGGAAGATGTGATAATTCTGACACAAAGGATACAAAATGGCTTTAATACAAGTCAATTTGAAGGGTATGAAGTTAATCCACAAACATAAAAGAAAAAAACAACATTTTACTCAGAAAAGTTCAATGATACAGACACTGCACCATTTTTGGATGAGATTATCCCAGTCCTCATCCCCCAGCTGTTGTGATGCTCCCCAGACAGTTCAGAAAAGTATAACATGGTCATATCCAAACCATCAACCCAATGCTGCTTCATTTGTTTTCCATTAAGGCAATATTTCTCTGCAGTTTAATACTGACACTGTGTGATTGTATTGACGTCCCACATCTTCAGAGTCAAACTGCAACTCTCTGCTGACTGGGTTAGCCCAGTTTTCATTATTGTAGATTTCATTTCTTTCTTTTTTTTCATCAAGGTAAACGCATTACTTAAAACTTAATTTCATAGTGAGAAGATCTGCTGAGTCCGCATGCTCTGTCCCTGCAGATTCATACAGCTGTGAGCAGTCACAACTGCTGCTCCACTCCTGTTTGGTACTGATCCTCCCCACAGGGGCATTTTAGGGTTAGTTTTAAAAATGGTCCCCTCTGCTGGATCTGACCAACCCCAACCTGGCCTGGACCTGTGCCTTTCAGTCCTGACCTGACTAAACACAAGACTCATGCTGTTTTCAAACCACCTGCTACATACCACCTGCCAATGTAGTATGCAGTACTTACTGCATACTGCTTACTGTGTTTGAAGTTAGTCTGCAGTATAACTGTTCTGGTGGATCTGGTCTGCAGGATGCTGGGTCAGGCGTTGCTGGATTTCAGGTTTCTGAACGCAAAAGTAAACAATGACCAAACTGCTTCTTTAGCCTCACTTATAATCTAAAAAGTTAAGAAGTGGTTTATATGGACTTTAATAATTTTTACACCACCTAAAAAAAAAGTGCCCCCCATCAAAAACGAAGAATTGAACGTTAGCGCTGTGCATTGTGGGAAACAGTACGTGAGGGAGACTGGTCCGATGCATACTGAGAAATTTCCCTTACTAAGCACCACATCCAGGCATACTGCAGATTTTGCTCTTGTTCACATAATGCTTATTACATAGTGAATTTTGGCCAAATCAGTAAGTACTGCTTGTGTAGTAGGCGGTTTTAAAAAAACAGACCTAGACCTGGCTTGAAAAATCAAGCCTAATGGTAGTTCGCCCTCCCATAATATCAGGTGAATATTACTGATGAGCCCAAATCCTGGTTGGACTTGGCTCCAGTTCAAACACTGAAATCCAGAACAGATCGCCACTGAAGAGTAAAGCTGCATGTCAGACCAGCACTGCAGCCTCCACTCCGAATGGAGTGAGGCTCATTTTGTTTACTGGGCTAATTTAAAACATATTGATTATGCTCTGTTTCTCTTTCCTTGTCCTAGTGGGTATATTATGTGTCTACTTGCAACTCATGAACTTCTATGCAAGCGAGTGGTAGAGTCAGAAAGAGAAAGTTTATTAGAGTCTTCTAATAAAGTTGAATTTTAAAATAATCAATCTTGATGACAGAGCTTAAAAAAACAGAATGACCAAACACAACAAACAATCTTATTCTCAGGGTTTACATGAGGTAACAGGTCCCCAAACTACAGTCTGCTGTTGTGAGGTAATGCTTCTGTACTTTCTAATGAAACTACATCCAGTGACTAGAGTCTTTCTTACTGAACTTATGTGCCTCATTATCTCTGAAATAGAATCCCTTTAAAATAATGATCTCTTTCTCTGCTCACTGAGTTCTTCCTTGGACTTGTATAGAACAATGGTTTTGCCATTTCAGGTTGGAATTTAAAATCCTAACGAGACATTGTATTTAAGAGCTCACACTTAACCTTTAAGTGTTAGATACAAATGACTGGCTCAGTATCAGGTTTTACGGCTCGGTTGCATTGTGACATTTCTGGAGACGGGGGTGGACCACAGCATGGACCATGATTTTTGAAAGTATGCTCCACACCCAAAGAACAATAACATGATATATAATGTGAAAAATATTCAAGATTTTCAAGATTCAAAGGTTTTTATTGTCAATTTTCACTGTATATACGAGACATACAGGAAAAACGAGATGCTGTTTCTCTCTTCCAGCTTTTAAATATCTAAAATTTAAATATAAAATACAATAAAATATAATAAAATACAGTTTTATAAAAACAGCCTATGTACACAGTGCAGGTAGTGCATATGTTACTATGCCATTTACACGTTTGTCTACGAAATCCTTATCTGCTGTTTTTGTTAATTCTCAGACTATTTTCAGCACTGCTCTTGGATATAAGCCACAATGATGGTCAGTGTAATGCGTATTTTACCAATGATGGCCCAAAGTGGCTGTAATATACGTGTGTAATTATCCCATGGCTGGGATGCATACTTTTGAGGAGACAGATCCCTAAGCTCCCAAAAAGCTGACCAACCAAAGTCTTTCAAAAGGCCTCGTATGAGATCATGGCCTGAGGCCACGGTTGCCCCTATTGACATTTCCCATGACCTTTTGACTGAGCGTCACAGCGAGAACATTGCCTGTGGTGATTTATAGAGTTGGATTTTATGATTTTAAATATCTACTGATTCCACTGCGTCATGTATCCTGGTCTGCACTCGGGAAGAAAACTCACTAAAAGTGTTGGTGAAGTCAAAATTGATAAGAGCTGATATCACGGCTACTCCCCGTAGCACTGACAGATACGTTTATGTTTTACAACGTGGAAATCAGATTGTCATTTAGAGTTTATTCTCTTGAGGAATTTGCTCACTTGCTATCACACTGCAGTAAACTCATTGGATTTTGACAGCAGGAACATCCCACAGTCCCTCCAGTGGAGTGTGAACAGTTTTATATTAATGTCAGTGTATTCTGACATTTCCAGCGGCGTTGTGAACGGATGTAACTGTTTGTGGAGTCCTGATATCGCCCTTTCTAAACACTGAGACAAATCAGCCCTGAAGCAATTTCGTCTGAAGTCAGTAATTCACCTTCCCTGGATGCCAAAGTGCAACTTTACAATCCTGATCCTCACCTGTGAGACATAACTGACTTGAACCAGAGGCTTGCATTACAGTTGTAGACACTGAACGCATCCATGGCTCGGAAATCCATCTTTTTCTCTGCTGTGTGATAAACACAGAGTTTCAGCTCCTGTGCACAGGAGTCAAAGTGGCATTTGACTCCTGATAGCACAGGGATTGACCCACTTTACACCAAGCAGCAGAGTCAGAGGGATTTGAGAGTTACACCCCCTCCAGACTCTGCTGCAGTGTGAACTGGACTGACCTCTTTACTTTACATGTTTGCTTTGACTGGCAATGTGTGGTGAGTATCACCAGCTTTCTGAATAACAGTAAGTCTCTCCAGTTTAAACATTCAAACAAGAAGCTTAGCATTGTTAGTCCCGAGTCCAACAACCTACATGAGAGTATGAGTTGTTTGTTCATACTTACCTGAATATGCTGATCTATTGTCCACAAATATACCTATTATTATAACTTACTTGCTGATGACTTGGTAGTTTGTCTGTTTCTCATCACTTTTGTTGGGAGGAACACTTTTGCAGGAAGTTTCCCTGCATTCATGAACTGTAGGAGTGACATTTTGGCTTTATTAAGGCACTTCAAGTGAAAAGTCAGTATGTCACAAAAGCTAAGAAAATGCATCGTCTTAGTTATCTGTTAGATATATTATCTGTGTCTTGGGACGCCCACAGCCAAAGGAATTCATTCTCAGAGGGACCAGGAACTTGTATACAGTCCAAAAAGATCCCCTTTTGTGTTCTTTCATTTATTAAGTTCTCAAAGAGGATGCTATAGCCCTGGTATCATCTTCTTTCTCCACTGCACACTGGTTTAAAACTCTTCTGAAACAGCTGCAGAACTGGACCTAAATCATTTGCTTTCCTTATTCACCATCAAGTACTTTTCAAAGTGTTTGAATCAGGATCCAAGTGACCTCCCATTCCAGCTTCACAACCACTTATGTTGCTGTTGATTTGTTCCAGCTGTGATGACTAAATGAGTAGATATTTGACACATTTCTTATATTTTTATGAGACAGCATACACAACATAACCAAGGTTGATCTAAGCCCCTGAATGAAAAAACTGTTGATAATGAAGTATCTCACATTAAACCATATAAGGTACAGTCTTAGCTGCTTAGAGTGGTCATAGAAAGTTCAGAGAGAGGCACCTTTACTGTTCTATAAATTACGATGACAGTCAACACCCTTATTTGAACAGAGTTGGATTCCAGTACTAATGTAAACCCGATGTTGACAGAAGTCCATGTGTGTGTATGTTATGTCGACATTACTGTTAGATGCTCTAAAACTGTACCACAATGCAAAGAGTTCTCTGTAAGCAAGTGTCTGCATACATGTGAATGAGCAATTACTCATTCATTCAGGGCAAAATATCCCTCTTTATATGCAAATTAATCTCACTGTAAAAACACTAAATTGTCAAACATCCACGCTAACAGCAACACAGAGTTAACGTGAAACTTTTACTGTGTGCTGACAGTTTGGGTAATGTAGATTTGCTTCTATGCTCAAGCTTGTTGGTGACATGACAAGAATTCCACCTCTGGCTGACCTAAAAATAGCATATCTAACATATCATGAGTCTGGTCCTGCTGGAGGTTTCTGCCTGTTAAAGGAAGTTTGTCCTTGCCACTGTAAAAGTGCCATGGATGGCCTGCTGCTCTGAACGTTCAAGACTCCAGCGGCAACCACTACTACTATCCGTCTCTTCACTATCAGCGCTCTCCCTTTCTTATTTCTCTCCTTCTCTCTTTCCAACCCTAACACCGTCTCAGCAGATGCGTGTCTAACATGAGTCTGGTCCTGCTGGAGGTTTCTGCCCGTTAAAGGAAGTTTGTCCTTGCCACTGCAACTTGCTAAATGCTGCAAAGTGCTCTGCTCATGGTGGATTAAGATGAGATCAGACTGAGTCCTGTCTGTAAGATGGGACTGGGTCTTATCCTGTCCTGATGTTGGGTCTTTGTTAATAATAGAACATAGAGTACAGTCTAGACCTGCTCTGTTTGAAAAAGTCCTCAGATAACATGTGTTGTGATTTGGTGCTATATAATAAAGACTGACTGATTGATATCTGTATATGAAGTCTGTTAATGCTACTCTGACATTAGTATTATTATAGTTATCAGGGGTTGAATAAGTTTTGGGGTGTTTGTAGCTCAACCCCTACTCCTACCACCCTTGCCATTGTGTCATGAAGGCTGTTTTTTTTTTACATGTGTCACGGCAACACAACCCTGGCACGAGCTCGGTCTAGGGCATCTAAGCGCTGGCTGCCTGTGCCATACTAAAGGAAGGAACAGATGGCTATCGAGCCAAAGGCAAAGGGAAAAGGCGGACCTTACCTGTGGCGACTTCTTTCCAGGACACCATGCACGGCTCCAGGACCAGCTCACGCTGCTCCCTTCTCGTTACCCCTCAGGGTTTCAGATGACAGTTCATTTTTAAGGTGACATATATAACACACGACAAAACTCAACGTGAAAAAGGGGAAAAACTTAGCAAGAATGTCTGTCTACGGCTCTCTTTTCTTCTCGCCTCTCTAGCAGGTGTCTGCGTGAGCTAATTAAGACCACAGCATTACCGTCTCATTGATCAATTGGTCACGTGACCAGGAAGGTTCGCCCACCTGTAGCTCGACAGCCATACCCCCATACTCTGGACAGTGTTGCCGCAACACATGACAGTGCTGCTCTTCACCAAACTGCCCCAGGATGTAAGCTGGATGTTAACTGAAATGTATGTCACATCTACCATAAAACAACTTCACAATAAACTGGTAAGAACTGCCCCCTCCCCTTCCAGATCATGATGCGTACGTGGACAGAATTAAGCTCTGTAAGGATGAAAGTGCGCAGCGCAGCTCTGCACAGCAAGAGATGGAGCTGCTGACAGCTCAAGTGCACAATCAGATGCAGAACAGAAGCAAACTGCACAGAGCTGCTTGTGAGTGTTTATGCACTTCAGTGTCATTAGGGCATCATGCTTTGTATATTGAACATTGAGACAGAGCAGATAAGGGGGGGAAATGATGTGCGATTCTTGGTGCTATTATCCATTCTTCGTTAAATTCCCTCCTCGGTGTACAGTGCTTGGGACCTCTGAAGCTGTCCTCTTCATTCTTGTCAAGTTTCTTTTCTATTATTTTTTTTTGGACAATAGTTCAAGAGCATGATCTGACATTGACTCAGTGAACGATTCTCTCCTTTGCGTGCTCTGTTCTGTTTATGGACCTCATTGACATGTTTTTTTCCTGTAACTAGGAATGTGCAGCATTGTCCAAAAACGTAATCTCACTTCTTCTCTAACGGTTTTCACTTGTATTTCATTTCTCTTTTTTCAAGAAAGATTTAATGGTTTGGATAACCTGTTGGACAAATTGGCAGTAAATAGTAAGAATCCTGTTTGAATAAAACATTGATTTTACAAGTGAAGAGAAACTTTCATGGCAGGTTCAATGAGCTTCTTGAAAGCCTTGTTGCATTGAGAGTGCACAAGTACATTGCAGTTTTAATATCAGGGGTATTTATGTTTTTAATTCCTCCAGCATCCCAAATCTCCAGCTGACATGTGCCACTTGACACCTCTCACAGCGTTGGGATTAGCCCACTTTTCTTCGCCATGCAGTCAGGACCACGGGGAGGTGACATCATGAGCAATATTCCCCCGTCTGTCTCTACATGGGAGCACAAAAAGAGCAATATCTCCCCCAAAGACGCCTCCCCCTCACTTCCTCCCTCCTTCTACACTGCTCAGCATCCCAGCACTGCTTCTTCTCTGCTTAATTTACTCCTGGGCTCTCTTTGCAATAAGTCCTTTTTATGAGAGGAAACATAAAAGAAGAGACACCTTTTGGATTGGTGATACAAAACGCTTTATTTCTCCTTGTCTCTCCCTCTCACTCTCTCTCTCTCTCGCTCCCCCGTTCCTTTTCTTCAGATGCTTCGTTTAGAGTGATAAAGCAGCGTTTCTTGGCTTGCAGAGGTTTTCTGGTTTTCCCGGAGCTCCTTTGATATGGAAATTGAATGACTGCTCAATGTCAGAATAGCTGAGCCACAATCCCAGTGTTAGTGGTTCCGGCACTTTTTCCTTCTTTTTAAAGCTCCCCTTTGCTTCAGGAAAACATTGTCAAGAGAGGGAGAGAGAAGACACAATCACAGTCCGCTGATTATAGCTGAGAGTTCTGCTGAGCAGCATTTGATATGCCCACCTGCACACTTCTTAGGGATGAATGTTTCAGGGATGCATTTTGATAAACACTGGTCTTTCAGTGCTTTGCTGTCATTCTCCTGAAGTAAAGTCAGCTCACTCAAAGGGAAGTGGCACATGTACTTTGAAGACTACAACAGAAATATTACTGTCTTAATGAGCCCTTCTGATCTGAGCGGTTTGAAAGCTGACAGCATGAGCATTGAAACCTTTAGTATTTGTTATCACTTCAGAGCTAATTCCCCCGTCAGCGACAATGACGGCTGATGAAAGACCGAACCTCGAGTGGAACCTGAGAAACAAAGGGAACTGTAGTCAAGCTTCAAACAAAGGTCTGATGTAACATGCTGCCGTAAACTGAGATCATCACAGACGCCGTGGCAAATTTCAGCTGATGAAACACATTTGACCTCTGGGTGCGCCTTGTTGAGGTAATGAAATTCTAAAATAAAGCCACGACATTGGGGATCCGCCTTAATTTCCCTGTTCAATTTGAGGTCTTAACATTAACTTTCCCTACTGCTCTATTTTATTACAGGGCACATTACATCCCTTTGATATGGTGACACAGATCAGGGGAGCTCTAAAACTGAACGGGGCTAAGTGTTATCGGAAGTGATGCTCTATTTTTACCGCAACACAAGAATTTACAAGCAAGGCTGAAACAGTGGCTAAGAGTGAGCCAACTGGTTCCTTGAGTTCAATGAAAAAATGTTGTGGTATCAGCAGCTTTATAGCTTTTGGGAACATGCAAAATAAAAATCCAATGTGTTATTAAGCATCAACGCAAATCTGAGTGAAAATAAATGTCCATAGTTATTCAAAAAACTCTGTTCAAAAACATCTTATTTTCCAGTTAAGACCATTTCTCTGGACTGTGTGGGCGTGGCAGCTAACTTTTGAGGCAGAGAGAGTGTAGTCCAAGCCTACATGTTTGAGCCGTCTATTTCAAGTGGTCTCTGAGTGCTGAGTTAGAAAAAAATGTATATCATTAATAACTTTTACTACTACTTATTCTCCACTTCTCTCCACATCACATCAGAAGAGGTGGAGAGAAGCCTATCGTCAGCGGGTGCTATATTGGAAAAGCTGAACAAAATCTAACTTTGTCCAAGCTAGTGTGAGGTAAAGAGGCAGGCCTTTAGCCTTTTCGCTAACAGCTATAGTGAGCCCGCCTGTCAGTCAAGTCAGCTGTGCCCTTATTTGGACAAAACTTGTAAGTTTAATATCTTCAAATATAACGAGGTATAAAAAAAAAATCACCCCCTGTACAGTGTGTGCCGAGAGAGAAACTACCTATACAGACCTAAACAGTTTTTTGAACCAGGCTGTAAACATGTTTATTTCTGCTGCAAAGATCGTCTCCTTTGAATGGGTGTGTATGTGGTTTCCAGTGTTTCTGTAGCCAGCCTCAAGTGGACACTCAATGAACAGCAGTTTTTAGCACTTCTAAATGGGCTTCATATTTTGAGACCAGAGGTTGCCGCTTGGTGGAGACCAAAGTGTAGGAAGGGGGTAAATGAGCGGAGCATATGCAGGACTGCTTTAGCAGAGACTCGACCACAGCTAAATTAAAAAAAACACTGTTTCTCTAAATCCAGTGCAGTTTGGAAATAGAAGAATGACAAGCTGTCATCTTCAACAGGAGAGGTGCAGACAGGGACTCAAGGGAGAGGGTAAAAAAAATAAGAAAGAGAGAGACAGATCGAGAGAGAGAGAGAGAGAGAGAGAGAGAGAGAGAGAGAGAGAGAGAGAGAGAGAGAGAGAGAGAGATAAAGATAGAGATTACAGACAGTACCTTGTTAGCTCTCTAATTGCAAAGGTGACGAAGAGATGATTTTGCTTAGACATAGAGACAGGTCAGCGGGGAAGTTTTGTTGTGTATGTGTGGCTGTGACTTTGTGTGTTTTATTTATTATGTTTGATATTTATTTTTGTAATAAATATCCACATAAAACCTGCACATTTAACAACCAATACCAGAACAATTTCACTCATAACATTTCAAAAATGGATTAGAGTTAATTTCTAATATGTTAGATATACAATAGTATGTACATATGATCATAAATATCAGAGAAGAAGTTCAGATTCGTGTTACCAGAGACCTTAAAGCTCAACATCAATACATTTATGATAATGCTCCGACTCTTTGTGGTATTCAGGGCCAACGTCTGTATTATTTTTCATTGTAATTCTTATAACTAACAGAGCTGTGCCACAGCACTGTTCTCTGTGTTTCATCCTTGACTCTGATTGGTTAGATTGCCATAACAAGGGTAAATCATTCTGATTAGCAAGTACACCAGGGTCAACCTGATCACATACATAGCATTCATAGCATTGATAGTTAATGGCAAAATAAAAGTGGACAGGGTGAATGAGAGGAGAAAGTCAAAGCGTGGAAATATCAACACTTCACAACCCTTTTTCAGTGTGAGAGTATGCACAAACTAGCAAAACAAGTATTTCAAAACAAAACTGAACGGTGGTCACATCTGTGCAGCTGATCTTTGTGGCAGGTACAAGCACTACTTTCATACTGTTTTCTTAACACTGAGACTCTGCACAGGATTTACCTGTCACCTGAGACCTGAACCGAGGGGGATCTTTGTGGATCAGCTGTAATCTGTTGCACCACCTGTATCATATTTCAGTCAGACAACTCACGTTTACTTAATAAGTTTATTGCAGCATACAGTATTGTGTTTGGCGTGTGGGCTCCGAACTTCATTACTCCTCGTAGATTATTTAAATGCAGACATTAGGAGCAATGAGATAGGACTAACCCCCTCTGAGCCCGCAGGTGGAAGCCGGGGAGGAGGTGGGGACAAACTTCACACAGCACTGAGCACAGCAGCAGGAGCACTGCAAGCAGAGGCAGAGACAGGGAGACTTGCCGTTTAAATAGACCGCCGAATGAGGATGTTGAGATCAGCTGATGGAGAGGTGGTGACGTGTCAGTATGATGAGCGCGGCTCGAGTTGTCTGCCTGAACTAGCTTGCAGGCGGCACTCCATATATCTTATTTCAAACAAACTTGCATTGCATCCATGATAGTTTCCAGATCTACATTAATTAGAAACATTAACATACACTAAATACAGCTATCCTGTGCTGAACAGGTGCATCTCAACGCTGGTCGTCTACAATGTTACAATTAAGATGCGATGTAAGCGTGTGATGAATAATGTTCATGATTTTGGTGCGACTCTTCTGCAGTCTCCCAATGCATGATGGAGAAGTGTCTCTTGGATGTTGTTGTTGAGTTGGATGTGGGCGTCGTTAAGGTGAAGGTGTGTGTGTGGGCGTCAGGCTGCTCCACACTCAGATTTGGTCGGGAGGATTTTCAGATGAACAAAAGGACACATTTGTGGAGGAAACACGGCTACACGTTTTGCTCCAGCCTCCGCACTGTGTCAAGGCTGCTGCATGAATTTGTCAGATTCTTCACACACCTCCTTCCACTCTTTGTGAAATGTCACATGAAAGCCCTCTGAAAGGGAAGATTATTTCCATTTTTCTAGCTAATCATAAATGGACACATTTCCTCTGAACGTCTTCATTTTGATAATATTGTCAAGTCTGAATAATAGCTCATTTTTTAAGAATGATGTGAGTGGGTCATTGCAGGATTTTCCTTTTCTTCTGCCGTTGTGAGAAGTTGAATGTGGGTGTGTTTGTCTAGGTCAGTTTTTGGACCTCGATGTCTTCTGTTTTTATTCTGAAACTCTCAAAAATGTTTGTTCCTGTAATACTGGAGTGACTATACTTCAAAAGCATTTAGACAATATAAATCATCACTAAGACGTATCAGATATTCCTGACTTTACTTTTTGATTCTTCACCAGAACTTATGGCTGAAAGGATGAAACGTCAGACTCTCACATTAGCTGTTTGTGTCTAACTGAGGTATGTAGATAGTTTTTGGAAATAGGTTGTTTCTCTGTGTTTTGGCCTACTGTCCCCACGTTTGGGGTTACTAAAAACAGAGCTTTAAAAAGCGCCTGCTGATGTGGGGATTTTGGAACTCTCTATTTGTCATTGTCATGTGAAAATGAAAGTCTTGGGAAATGCTGATGTACCTGCGTATGGTAATTGTATTGATCTTGCACCAGTATGGCGGGCTACTGGTTTGTTTACGTCAATAATTTTTAATTCACAACTCTCTAAACAGTTTAAAGAATGCTCTTAACAACTACTGCTCGCTCAAGAAGATGCTCAATAGACATCATAAACTGTAGAATAAATGGACGTAGTATCACCCAGGGGTGCAGCTCGCTCCGCTGGAAGTGCAGACATCACTGACCAATGTCATCAGGTTGTGACTGTAGATGATATTATGATTCATTTTTCGCTTTATAAAACATCATGATAACATTCAGAGTCAATACAATCAATGTGTGGGTTTGTTTATACACAGGTGAATCATTTCTAATGCTTAGTTTTAATGGGTAAATATGTGGTTTGAATAAACTTAAAGGGCAAATTTAATCAAGTCTGATTGGTGATTTCCCAGGTAGTTGAATAATATGAAAACATTAGTCCAGCCGTGTAGTCAGACTTGTTTTTCCAAAGAGCTTCTTATAAATATGGTGATTTGTAATAAACTGCCGTGAAATCATGTCAGAAAAAGAAAACATAGAGAAAGTCACATTGCACACAGTAGGATCAGTAATGAGACTTTGAAAAATAAAGCATTGAAAATGTGTCTCTTAGCATGAAATAAACCAAGATGTAATTAGAAGATTTAAAGTAAAAGCAGGTTTTGATCATGTGAGTGAAATCAGCAGGTCATTCATTCTGTAATTATAATCAAAGAAATGGACATACATCACTCACATGTGCTCTGCATTAAAAAACCTCTGATCAGCACATACAGAGCCCCCATGGAGAGAAATGTGCTGTATTTCACCTTATTAGTAATTAGATGGGTTCATGAAAAATGTAGAGCTTGTTACATATACTCTGACATGTCTTGTTGGATTTTGATTTAATTAACTACTAATGAAGAAATGTAAATGCCTGTGTTTATATAAAACTTGGTCTTATGACCACTCAAAGAGCTTTCACATTACTTGACACATTCACACCACACTCACACACCGATGGCAGAGGCTGCTATGTAAAGCTGCCCATCAGTATAAACTAATCCCATTCACACATTGGCACAGCCAACAGGGGCAGTCCGTGGTTAAGTGTTTTGCACGGGGACAGTGGGACCTTGAGTTTTACCCCCAACCTTCCAGTTAAGAGACGACCCACTCTGCTGCTGAGCCAAAGCTATCCTGAAGGTGAAATGACCGAGTGTAACCCCCAATTTACACAGGATGCGCTGCGTGATTGCTCCGTCCGACGGCTTGCGCCCTGCTACACAGGACGCATGTTTTGAGCGTAGCGCCAGCTCAGAGCAGCCGAGATTAGCTGGGTCCAGCATAGAAAGAACTACATACAAACAACTGGTTACCAGTGGTGGACAGTAACAAAGTAAATTTACTTGAGTACTGTACTTAAGTACATTTTTTGAGTATCTGTACTTTACTTGAGTATTATTTTTTTGGGGAACTTATTACTTTTACTCCACTACATTTCTATCAGTGCTCTAGTTACTCACTACTTTTGCTTTGAAGTCAGCTCATGAATTTCCTTCTCTTTTCTGGAATCTGATCCCACGGTTGAACGTGGAGCAAACACAGAGCAGATTTCACTCAGATCAGTCAGTTCATTTAGAGGTGGTAATAATGGCTATAATTCTCAGCCTGAGCACCCATGGCCACATCTTGTGTAAAGTGCTGTAGAAATAAAGTTGATTTGATTTGATCTTCAGCCCGTGTTAGAGGTTTTTGAAATGAAGAATGATACGTATCATTTAAAATGTTCTCCTTGTTTCCCACTCTGTCCAAACATACAAACATTCACTGTCCAACCTGAGAAAGTGTGTTGAGCTATGTAACATTTGTTTCATTCCAGATGAACATTTCAAACTACGTCGTTTGAGTAACTTAATTGCTGTTTTTATTCCATGGTATAGTTTTTAGAGATTTCAAGTAATGGTTTTTAAATAAACAGAATGTAACAGCATGTACTTTTATATATTGTTGACTGCACTTATGTATTTTGAAAATTTGAGATTTTTTAAGAAGTACTTTGAGTACTTAAGTATTTCTAAAAGCAAGTACTCCAGTACTTTAACTCAAGTAATAATCTGACAGACAACTTTCACTTGTATTGGAGTAATGTTTGACCTGGAGGATCTAAACTTTGACTTAAGTAATGAAGCTGTGTACTTCGCCCACCACTGCAGGTTACAAAGCCTTTCTGTGGTTGAATTTCTGCTCACTTGGATAGTATTCTGTTACTTTGTGCTTCTATCATCACTGAGTATGCTGCATGACTATAAAGTTTAGTTTTTGCAAGTTTAGTTTAATATGAATAATTCTGCTCTCTAGAAAATAAATGTTCATCAAAGACGACAGATTGGCCATAATTCTCCTGTCAGTCACCACCTCCACAGGGTCCAGGACTGAGCTGGCCTTCTTCACCAGTTAGTTCAGTCTCACTCTCCTGTATCCTGTCCGCCCACAGCAGGTGAAATCCTTCCAATGTGGCGTTTGTGTCCGGTGTTAGCTCTGTTAGCATGATGCTACTCTGGTGCTGAGTTAGCTCGTCCGCCTCATCGTAGACAGATACCACAGTCCCCATAACGGTGAGTGGAAGGATAGGTCAACGCCGTCCCTTCTAGCTTGCACCTCAATACCAGCACGTCGTCCCCGCCTCCTTCTCCTCAGCTCACAGGGAACATCGGGCCTAGCATCCTTTAGCGTCGTTTAACATCAACATGCTATGGGCTGCTAACAGCTGATCTCGTATGTAAACAATGTTATCATGGATACATGCAGGATCTCCGGACACACATAGGAACAAAAATAGCAAAAACCTCACTGCAAACGTAGCCAGTTTGGTGTCCATGGCCAACAAATGAGTCATTAAAAGTCATGACAGGCTCCAAATACAAAGATAATTAATCAGATATGAAAAAAGGTTGAAAAAGAACAACAAAGAGAGAGCTGCTGCAACAAGCAGCCACTCGGGCGACGCTAAGCAACATGTCAGTCAACACTCTCTCTCAAATTTCCTATTCCGATCCAAAGTCCTGTCCTCCATGAATAAAGGTTTAAAGGCCCAAATATGTGACTTTAAAAAAGGTGAAATCAAATTCTAATAACTGAAAGGGAACCATTGTCTGTAATAATGTTTCTCATTTTTTGCATACATTTATGCTTCTATCTTTCACCTTCTACATTTTATGTGTGTATACAACATAGTACAATGACATACAGCAATACAACAAGACTTTATTTTATATGTGAAACAAAGTATCACATCCAAAGACTGACCCTTTATGTGACAAGGAAAACTGCATGCTGAAAGAGTGGAAGGATACAAGGAGCAGCTTTGTATTGGCATGTGTGTATGTACCTTTTTTTGTATGCATGTGTGTGTGTGTGTGTGTGTGTGTGTGTGTGTGTGTGTGTGTGTGTGTGTGTGTGTGTGTGTGTGTGTGTGTGTGCGTGTGTGTGTTTGTGTTTGTATGTTTGTGTGTGTGTACGTGTGCATTTCTGTGTGACTGTGTGTGTATTTTACTGCTGAGGTGACAGAATGGGGGCAGATGGCAGATTGCTGGGGTTCCTGAAGACACAAACGAACACTCATGCTCACACACACATACACAGAGAGAGAGAGAGAGAGAGAGAGAGAGAGAGAGAGAGAGAGAGAGAGAGAGAGAGAGAGAAACCTGTGCGGCAGTGGTTCAAGCAATCCATAATCTAGATCCCTTTCCGCCCTGTCAAATGAAATTCGGGCTAATTGTTGCACCTGGCAGTTTGTGTTAATCATCACTCTGTGTTTTATTCTAGTATTATTAATATTCATATCATTATTAATGTTGCTTTTAGTATTTCAATTTCATTCACAGTACTGTTAGGATTTGTGTAATTTTACTCATACGTCTATTCAGGATCTAATTCATCAAAGTATGAGAAGCAAAGGTCTCTGTTTTGAACCTCAAGTCCGTTCTGTGCAAAGGTGTTCAAATACTGTTCCCTATCTTAGTGAAATCATCTGTGAAGATATTCCAGTTCTTTGGATGTGGTTTCACTGAATGCATCCAAAATAACCTGGATTATGACTGTGTTGTGAGTCTGTGACGTTCAGTTTGAAATCACTATATGTTGTGTTAAATGATGGATATCTGCAGCAGTGCAATCTGGCTGTTTCCAAAAAAACTACAACAATAACAGAAATGGCGCTCTTTTTGGTAGAGCATGATTCACTAATTTGTCTTTCATTTCTCCTTTTTGTTCATGTTTGCTTCTGCAGCAGCGTGATTGCTGTTGCCAAAGCACACTGACAAAATATATTTTTAAACTAAACGTTTCACATCATTAAAAAGCATGTCATTGAAAGCCAGCAGGACAGCTAGAATACCATTATCATTAGTTGGAGGAAGTAAAAAACCTTGTGAATAGCAATTATATTCATGAGTGTCTAACGGTTAGAAATTTGACATTTAAACTTTAATAGGTATCACAAGCAGCAGCAATTCTGAAATGCCAAACAGCAAGCATTCTTAATAAATGTTCCAACAGCAGAAAGAGGAGACAAGGATTAAGTTTGAGGCCGCAGGAAACAAAGCGGGAGAATTTATCTTAACTTTCAAGGAAATATGCTTTATTACCATAACACTGTGTGAAGCCTTGTTCTCGGTTCTTTGGAGCTTCTTAATTGCAGGTTTTGAAAAGTTAAGTTTCAGTCATAGCGTACCTGAGGCCATCTGGTCACGCAGCAGATTTTGAATGGAGGTTATTCTAACACTGTTATGCTGCTAAATGCAAAATAAACCTGGTACTGCCCACGATTTGGGGTTCCCAGTTTAAAGCTCCTCTTTAAACTTTCTGTTTGTGTTGATTTTGGAGCCCCCTGTGGATAAAGCTGGTCTCTGCCGATTCTGTCCTTTGCATGATTGTGTAAATACTTTTCTACTCTCTTGCTACAGACATATTTATTACTCATCAAGACTCTGCCACATAAAGCTAACAACAAAAGGGTATGTTAGCAAGGTGCAGTAAACCACTTTGTCTGTCACCTACCCCCTACACCTACCAGCCACATCGACTACCGTAACTCCCTTTTTACTGGTCTGCTAGAGTCTTTACACGTAAGAAGAGAACTGACCACATGACTCCACTTCCTAAAACTCTGCACTGGCTCCCTGTTTCCTATAGAATTGATTTTAAAGTAATTGTACTTGTTTTTAAAGCTCTTAACAGCCTTGCTCCTCCATACATCCCAGATGTCCTGTCATTTTATGTTCCAGCTCGATCACAGAGGTCCTCTTTTAAATGTTCCTCATGTGTCCGTCACACAAGCACCGTGAGAGCTTTCTGATTTTATGCCCCTAAACTCTGACCTCTCTGCTTCCGGACATTCAAACAGCAAGCTCTTTGTGTTTTTAAACTAAAAAATGAAGACTGACCTTTTTAATCTGGCTTTTTACTTGGAGTAATTTCTAACAGCCCTGGATTGCAGTATTATAATCATTGTTTTAACAACATTTATTTATCTTATTTATTCAGTTATCTATTTATTTCTTGTATTTATCTGATATGTTTAACTTAAACTGAGTTTTAATGTTGCCTTCTACCCTTGCTTATTTTATTGATTTTACTGTATTGATTTTATTTTATTTCTAAGTATTTTTTAAATGATTGTCTTTTAATTACTCTACCCATTACTGTTGTTTTCTGTCTCTCTGTTCTCTTGTGAAGCACTTTGGGCTGCATGCTTGTATGTATGAAATGTGCTATATGAACAAAGTTGAGTTTAGTTGAACTGCTTTAAAATGTGGCATCACATCATATAGAAATTCAGACATCATGATGTGCTGGACTTTCCCTTGAAAAACATGTTTTCTCTCACCGGACCACCATGATTTAACTTGTGACCCAGGTCTGAAAGGGTCCCTGATATCTGAAATCTTTGTTCTGACCCTAATTTAGATGCTCCCCTTTCCTCTCCTTTCACCTACTCCTTGACCTTCCAGTTATCTATCTTCACTTCATTTTCTCCATGAACTCATCTTTTTTCACCTCCTTCTCTTACTTAGACTGGTCAAGAGTTCGACCTGCACAGTGCCAGCTTAAACCAACACCTGTAAAACCACCAACACACACATGCATGTCACAATCAGGACCACCAGCACTGGGAGAGCTACCAGCTGGTGTGTGATTTTTTAACAGGGAAGCCCTGTTTCTTTCTCTCCTCTTTCAAAGTCCCCTCTCTTATCACTATGCATTCATCCCCTGCTACACCATCATCCCGGTAATTCTCCCTCCGTACTCCTCTCCAACGCGTAATCAGTCTCATTCATGTTATCATCAGCCCCCTTATCTGTGGTGCTGACATTACAGTCCGTCAAGTCAAATCGGAGCCCTGCTGGGAATACATGCTGTTAAATGGTTGAAAAATAATATCTTTAGTGTTACACTCGTTCTTTCTTTTCATTGCTTCCCCTTTCATCTGCTCCCTTATAGATCCAATCAGTCCTATTTCACCTGCTCGTGTCGAGGCCTATAATACCACTCCCATACAATGATATCCCACTGATAGCTGCTTCTTTTGCACCTCATACTAATGAGTTTATATACCTTGTTTAATAAACATGCCCTCATGTTTCTGATTGTGTTCTGCTCACTTGATTTTCTTATTTTTCACTCAGTAATGACTCATGCATTTTTCATTTCTTGGACCCATTTTACTCAGGGCATTGATACACTCATGAAACGAAATCAATCTTCAAAATGTCCATAGTTTGGTCTTGGAAGTGTTGATTACTAAAAAAAATGTAATTTAGGTTTCCATTATCTTGATTTGTAGTTCATCAGACATAGCAGCTCTTCCAGTTGCTTGAAAATGTCTCCCTGTAAGACAATTCTGGAGTGGTATCTGGAGAATGCTCTCTAGCATATCATTTTGACATGTCTTTAACATAAGGAGCCCCATTTTTGATTCCTTTTGAAACCAATAAATAGCCTGTATAGATTTTATTTACTTCTTTCCAGGAAACATATACAGCACTTTAGTTAGGTAACATACATACAATGTTTACTTGAGGTACTCTTGGTTCACCAAAAACAATGATTTCAGTTTTCTTCTCATTTACATTAAAAAAAAGTTTAACTCCATCCGTGATTTTACATCTCCAAGACAGATCAACAAGGCTTTCATGGACTACTTTGTTTTTAAAGACAGATAGATTTTCAAATCATCTGCAAAACAGTGGAAGGAGATATCATGTTTTATAAAGATGGACCCCAGAGGGGCATGTATAAAGAAAACAGTATAGGCCCCAAAATAGAGCCTTGAGGGACCCTACAAACTAGAGGGGCCAAGGTGGACAGAGAAGGTCCTCTTTGACAAATAAGATTTGAACCATTTCAACTGTGTCATATGCGGCAGAGCTTTAAATAGCTTCCTTGGAATCACCCCTTTCCACACATCCGACCGTTTTGAAATGTTCACTGAATATATATAGATGTATATTTGTGATGATGTGTGTGAATAAACTAAAGTCAGGTTTAAAAGCAACATCACAGCAGACTTCCCAGCGTCAGCAGTTAAGGCAAGGAAAGGCAAGGCAGCTTTATTTGTATAGCACATTTCATACACGAGGGCAACTCAATGTGCTTTACATTAAAACATTAAAAGCATTGGAGACATTCAGACAGGCATAAAAGAACACAATTAAAATGACAAATATGATAAAACAGAAAAGAAAAGGAAAATTAGAAATATATTAAAAATTACATTAAAATTTTAATTTAAAGTGGGTTAAAATAATCTAAGATAGGAAGGCAGTGGCAAATAAAAAAGTCTTAGTCTTTGATTTAAAAGAGGTGAGAGTTGGAGCTGACCTGCAGCTTTTAGGGAGTTTGTTCCAGATATGTGGTGCATAATGACTAAACGCTGCTTCACCATGTTTCCTTCTGACTCTAGGGACTGAAAGCAGACCAGTACCTGATCACCTCAGAGGTCGAGGTGGTTCATAAAGTAGTAGCAGATCAGCAATGTATTTTGGGCCTAAACCATTCAGTGCTTTATAAACCATCAGCAGGATTTTGAAGTCTATTCTCTGTTAGGGCAGGAAGCCAGTGTAGGGATCTAAGAACTGGAGTAATGTGGTCTACTTTTTTGGTCCTTGTTAGGACTCGAGCAGCAGCATTCTGTATGAGCTGCAGCCGTCTGATGGACTTTTTAGGGAGTCCTGTAAAGACCCCGTTACAGTAGTCTAGTCTGCTAAAGATAAATGCATGGAGGAGTTTTTCTGCATCCTGCTGAGACATAAGTCCTTTAATCCTTGATATATTCTTAAGGTGATAGTAGGCGGACTTTGTAATTGTCTTAATGTGGCTGCTGAAATTAAGGCCTGAGTCTATGATCACACCAAGGTTTCTGGCTTGGTTTGAACCTTTCATCTGTGCAGATTGGAGCTGAGCAGTAACTTTTAACCTTTCTTCCTTGGCTCCAAAAACAATAATTTTCAGTTTTTTCTTTGTTAAGAGCAGATCATTAAGTATATAGAATCTTTTGTTTAATTCTATTTATTCCCTTATTTTCTTTTCCTCTATCTTCGCACCTCTGCAATGTACATTGTGAATCCTGTGCCTGACATCTGTGTTAACTTAACTTGAATGCTAACCATGATATATATGTGAGCCAAGTGTATATGTTTTGTTTGTTAAAAAACCTAATAAATGTTTATATATATATATAAAAAAAAAAAATACAGAATCTGTAGGAAACAAACAAAAAGGAGAAAAAAAAAAAACTCCTGAAACTGCAAGTGCTGTAGCATCAACCAGGGATCACTGGACGTCAGAGCACAATCAAAATTATCTGCATCGGTAAGAATTGCACATTAATATGTTTTGAAATGCAAAATGATGGAATTTTAAACGTGAATAAAAATGGGATGAGTCTTGTTTCACTACTGACATTCAGTGATTGATCAGGGTCAAACATTTATTGTTTGACAGCCTTATTTATTAGATCAACAACAGCAAACATTGACTCAGGTTTGGAGTCGTACAGTATGAATGGTATGTAAGAATCTCTACCTCTCCATCATACAGGGGAAGATGACAGTGACTGGAGCAGATCAGATTTTAATTAAAGACCAATATCTTCAATGGAGCACCTGCCTGACATTACTCCCACTCCCTCTCGTTCCTCTCTTCTTCACTCACATCCCTCCATTCCTCGTTTTCTTCCCTCACTTTTTCATCCTTCTGATTTCCTTTACATCATTTTCCATCTCTCCTCCCTTCATCAGAGAAACCTCACACCGTACTCTTTACTTATTCATACTCTCTCCGTTCTACCTTCCTCCCTCCGTGTCCCTCCTTCAGTCCCTGTCATCTTGCTCTCATCATTGCTCCATGTCTTTGAACCATTTACCCGTCCTCTTGTACTCGCAAGCCTTTGAACTATAGATCAGGCTTCATTACCCATCTGCCTCTCTCCCACAATAACCCTTAAAAAAACGTCACATCATCGCTCCTCTAACCTCCCACCATCCCCATTCATCCATCTCTCGCTCTGTACCTACCGATCAACCCGCTGAGTATGTTTGTCTGCTCCTCTTTAATTTTGTTTTCCTATCAAACTTAAGAAGGCCACATGAAGATGGAGTTCCCCCCTCTCTTCCTCCCTTCATCAGTCTGTCTTTCTTTCGCTCTCTCTCATTATCGCCTCAGTAACAGTCCCCATGGTGATAGCGTAGCTGTGAAATCCAGGACATCCTTGAGAGGAGGTGGTACTTTTTTGGAAGAGGAGGAGAGAGAGCGGCCGAGATAGAAGGAAGGAAGAATATCGTGGCAAAGAAGCTGGAAATACTTTTGAGAGCAGGTGGAGGAGTGGAAAAAGGGCAAAGAGGACAACTCTGGTTACAGAAGGACGGAAGGACACGAAGAAGGGACAGGGACAAAAAAGGTGTGAGGAAATGAGAAAAAAGACTAAAAAGGGATAAAAAAAAAAAGGATCAGAAGCTAAGACTTATTTGATATAAGGAAGGACACATGTTAATCTGGTTTAACATGAAGACAGGGAACATGTTCATTTACTATCTCTGTCAAAGTTTAAAGTTACAGTGACATTCAGAGGCTATTATTTGTTTTTATCTCAGCCACCAGCACAAAAACAATCACATCAAAAAGTCAACTTGGTTTGGGTCCTGGGTCTGCAAAATAAGTTTGCCTCATGCATTATACTTAAAAGAGGTGACACATTTTGAATAATTTGACAGTTTCTGAGAAAAAAAGTGGGGTGGGGAAAAATGTTAAATTTCTAATTTTATTTGTAGTCATTTTTTTCTCATGAATAAATGCCAGATTTAAAAAAAAAAGTTGGGATGATGTGTTGAATGTTGATTAAAAACAGGATTTGAAGGTTTGCAAATAATTTAAATCCAATCTAAAAAAGGTCAAAAATAACATATATTAAAACAGAGAATGTTATTGCTTTATGAAAAATATGTGCTCATTCTAAATTTGATGCCAGCAACAGGTCTTAAAACAACTGGAACAGGGACATGTTCACCAACATGTTGCATCACTTTTTCTATAAAAAAGTTGGGACAGGAAAAACAAAACACAAAGAAACAAATCCAAGGTAATGGGAGTGAATTGCAACAAGTTAGTAACATAGCTGGGTATAAAACAACGGGCATTTCAGAGAGGCTGGGACTCTCAGAAGTAAAGATTGGATGAGGTTCTCAAACATTCACAGTTTTACAATGTGGATCACTTTTTTCAGATTTTTTTTACTCGCACAGTCTCGCAAAGAATTTGGGAACTTCTGGAGACATCTCCATACAAAAGGGAAAAGGCTAAAAATTAACAATAATAGATGGGTGTGATTTATGGGGCCCCAGGCAGCACTGCATTAAAAACAGACATGATTCTGTAGTGGAGGTCATTCCATTAAAAACAGACATGATTCTGTAGTGGAAGTCACTGCATTAAAAACAGACATGATTCTGTAGTGGAGGTCACTGCATTAAAAACAGACATGACTCGGTAGTGGAGGTCACTGCATTAAAAACAGACATGACTCTGTAGTGGAGGTCACTGCATTAAAAACAGACATGACTCTGTAGTGGAGGTCACTGCATTAAAAACAGACATGATTCTGTAGTGGAAGTCACTGCATTAAAAACAGACATGACTCTGTAGTGGAGGTCACTGCATTAAAAACAGACATGACTCTGTAGTGGAAGTCACTGCATTAAAAACAGACATGACTCTGTACAGACATGACTCTGTAGTGGAAGTCACTGCATTAAAAACAGACATGACTCTGTACAGTAATGACTCTGTAGTGGAAGTCACTGCATTAAAAACAGACATGACTCTGTAGTAGAGGTCACTGCATTAAAAACAGACATGACTCTGTACAGACATGACTCTGTAATGGAAGTCAATGCATTAAAAACAGACTTGACTCTGTAGTGGAGATCACTGCATTAAAAACAGACATGACTTTGTAATGGAAGTCACTGTATTAAAAACAGAGATGACTCTGTAGTGGAGGTCACTGCATGGGCTCAATATCACTTCTTGGAGCTATCACCTGTGGACTAAGTTCATCACTGCATCCACAAATAAAGAATGAAATCCGACGATGCAAAGAGGAAAACATATATAAACATGATCCAGAAACACCAGAGACTTGTCTGGACCTGAGCCCGTTCAAGATGGACTGTGGGGAAGTGGAAAACTGTCCTGTGGTCTGGTGAATCAAAATCTGACATTCTTTTTGGAAATCATGGATGCAGTCTCCCTTCTAAAGAGGCAACACCCGGCTTGTTATCAGCTCACAGTTCAAAGCCAGCATCTCTGATGGTATGGGGATCATAGGAGTCCATGGCATGGGTAGCTTACACATCTGTGAAGGCTCCATTATTGCTGAACAATGTGTACCTATACAGCTTATTTCTCTAATTTATTTATTAAATACTAACTTACTGATCACTGCAGGGTTGACCAGGGTTTAAACACCCGTGTTGCTGCTGCATTTCATCCAATAAATTGTCCACATTACATCACTTTTACAAGCCACATAAAGCATAACATGTATTGCTGTTTTAGGAATAGTAAAATCAGTAATAAGTGTAGGATATAGTGATGAAATCACTTTCTTCAAGTAGAGAAAAATGACTTCTATGCTCACCAGGAGCAGACGGAGATTAAGAGAGCTGGGATAAAGTAAAGAGCTGATATAAAAAAGAAAGGAGTCGAAAAAGAGAAATACAAGGAAAAGGAAGGTACTGGGAAACAATGATTCAAGACAGAGGGAGTGGGAGGACACACACACAAACACACACTCACACACATACACCATCCCAACCCTTCAGTATAAGCTCTTTCTCTGAAGAGTTTGAGAGACACAGGGTGTTTAAGTGTGTGTTGGCTAAAATCCCAGGTGTAGAGAGAGGGATAAGTATCTCTCTTCATCTTAATGTCAAACTACCATCTCTCTTGTTTGTATTTGGAAGTCTGATCTGCATGTTTTGTAGATAATGCATACATTTAGATGCATGTTTGTGAATAAATGTACACTGTAACACACATAAATTGCTTGCGTAATCATTTTGCAGACCTTAATCCAAGCTTTATTGAAAGTTACTGAAGTGTCTCCTACAGCTTTAATTTACTCCTTTGCCGCTCAGCAGAGACCAGACAAACTTGGATGCACACATGCTCCTTCTCAATTTAGATACTAGTGATGCAATGCTTCGACGCTGTCTACTATCCCTGGCTAAAAACAAACGTGTAAGTTGTTTATCTTATCTCGTTTCTTTCTCAAGGCTCAGCCTTCCAACTGCTGTCAAAAACACAGACATACACATGCAAACTGAGATGTAAAGGCAGCTCCCTGACAGGAAGGATCTTTTAATGACAAAATAAACAACAGAATACTTTTAAAATTGGACTTACTTAAAACCACACTATTTACTGTGCTTATCTTGACTGTACTATGAAGGAGACGAGATGATGGCTAGGTATTTGTCATTATTCAAGTTTGTAAACTATTTGCATGACTTACAATGTTACAATGTTACAGTGTCATTTAGCAGACGCTTTTATCCAAAGCGATGTACATACGAGAACAAGAACAACACAAGCAAAGATCTAGACAAGAGGAAACAAGATCAGTACGGGTAACAAAGTGCTTCAAGTCCATTTGGGTGCAGGTACTGCCAAGCAGTGTAAAGGCAATGCACAAAAGGAAGTAAATTAAGGAACATCTACAATGAAGCAACCAAACCATTTAAGACTTTCCGTTATCATCATCACCAATTAACATCACCACAATAATGACCAAAGTACCAAGTGCTGAGTCCCTCAAGAGCTGAACACAGATTCCCAGAGTACAGCAGGACAGTGCGAGTCAGACGACATGGTCTGCCACTGGGGACAACAGTGGAGAACAGTCTAGCTAAGTGCATAGTGCTTCCTAAAGAGCTGGGTCTTTAGCTGTCTTTTGAAAGTAGAGAGGGACTCTGCCAATCAAATGGAGTTGGCCAATTCATTCCACAATTTAGGGGCAACAGAAGAGAAGAGTGGAGCTAGTGATTTTGAGGCCTTGTGTGCTGGAAGCACTAGGCGCTTTTCAGAGGCTGAGCGTAGCGGGCGAGAGGGGCAGCAGACCTGGATGAGGGGTTCCAGGTAAACTGGAGCGGTTTTGGTTACTGCTTTGTAAGTCATGATTAGAGTTTTGTATCTGATGCGAGCTGCAACTGGAAGCCAGTGTAGCGAGATGAGCAGGGGAGTGACATGAGCTGTCTTAGGCTGGTTGAAGACCAGACGTGCTGCTGCGTTCTGGATCATTTGCAGAGGTTTGACTGTGCATGCAGGGAGGCCTGCCAGTAGAGAGTTGCAGCAGTCAATGCGTGACATTACAAGAGCCTGAACCAGAAGCTGTGTTGGGTGTTCTGTCAGGTAGGGGTCTGATCCTCTTGATGTTATAGAGCGAAAAACGGCAGGACCGAGCAATCGAGGCAACATGAACCTTGAAGGTTAGCTGGTCATCGATCATGACACCCAGATTTCGGGCAGACTTAGTGGGCATGAGGTTTTGAGATCCAAACTGGATATTGATCTGTGGGTCCATAGTGGGACTGGCTGGAATGATAGTAAGCTCAGTCTTGGACAGGTTGAGCTGTAGGTGACGTTCCCTCATCCATTTAGAAATGTCAGCAAGACAGGATGAGATCCGAGCTGAGACAGTTGTGTCGTCAGGTGAAAAAGACATGGAAAGCTGTGTATCATCTGCATAGCAGTGATAGGAAAAGCCATGGGAGTGGATCACTGCGCCAAGTGATGTGGTGTATATTGAGAACAGGAGGGGACCAAGCACTGACCCTTGAGGTACCCCTGTTGATAAGCCATGCATATTGGACACTTCTCCTCTCCATGATACTCTAAAAGATCTCCCTGTGAGGTAGGACTTGAACCACTGGAGGGCAGACCCTGAGATACCAAGTGAGGAGAGTGTAGAGAGGAGGATTTATAAGAAGACTTATAAGAAGTAGCTCCTGTCTGTGGGAGTTAATAACTCCAATATCCCAAATAAATTATGCAGAATTCAAATGTTTTTTGTGCTTCATTGTGCATGACAAGGAAGCATTAAAGCTCCACTGAGTTTTTTGTTTTTTTTTGACTGTTAATCAAACAGACTAGTTAATATAAACATTGATTTGACTGTATGAGCTGCAACATCAAAGCAGACCATCATCCTAAAGACTGAGAATTAGTTTTGTTTTAAAGTCTAACACTGCTGCAGGGGGTAGGTGCCAATTAGGGGCTGACTGCATATGGCGGACATTGACTTTTTGTTCATCGGTCTGTTAAAATGGGGCGATGTGAGGTTACAAAAATGTAACACTAAAGTACTGATGTACACAACAGGATCAACAAAGAGATAACAGGTACTGCTCTGGGGCGCCAAAATCAACACACACTAAAAGTTCCACACAGGAGCTTTAAAAATAAAACATTTTCTTAATCTGATTAAAACCTGCAACAGGAAATAGACATGATCAATCGTAATCCAGAGGTAAACTTACTAAGACACAAATTGGTGCCCATCAGTTAGAATATATGTCACAAGTTCATGATGAGTTGCTTACCCCTTAAAGACCTAGACCCTCTTTTGGGGCGCCAGCTTCTCCTGAATTTATTTTGAATATGCTGAATGAGACGAATGTCGTATCAATGGAAAGTTGAGAATCTCCGCTGTAACTGAGTTTTTAAAGCTTGTTGATAGGATTAGCGGTCCTATCAAGTAGCCACCGGTGGCTGTCTAGGTCTTTGAGGACTACTTGGTCACTGTTGGGTTAAGAGAGAAGGTGGAGGTGGAGGTGGAGGTGGTTGAACATGCCCCAAAGGGCTGTCTCTTTGGGTGGCCATATTTTAATGAACTGATGTGTTCAGACATGGAGCAGCATGAAACTCTATTGTCAGGTCACATTTGGCAGTAATTATTCCGGCTACTGGGATCCAACATTTTAAACAAACTGATCACCCTCACCCTGTAAATTAATGCAGCCATGGAATCTGAAAGAATTTTAAGATATCAACTTCAACATGTAGGGATAGAGAGGGGTAGCCCTCAAATGCTGTGGTAATAACCAATATTTATAATGCACATTCATCATTATGTTCATATAAAGCATCAATACAATCTCCTGGAAGGAGGAAATGTGTGAAGCAAGAATGGGTGAAAGCAAAACAGCATTAGCATCAATGATGGATGATGTTTGCATCACCAGCGTGTCTGGGAGCATCGGTGAAGGAGTGAAAACATTTGGCTCAGCAGTGGTCCTCTAATAGTTCACACACAAGATGTACACGAGATGATTTGTGTGTTTATTCTTCCTATTCCAAAATGAGTTTGAGACGTCCACACTTCTGTTCAGAGGATTACACTGTAGACACCCTTTCTCTCTCTCTTGGACTTTGGGGAAGTGGGGAATAGATGGGAGGAGGGGGCTAAAAGACTGGCGAGGGGACATCTGGTAAATCATTTACGAGACAAGAACAGGTGGCTCTCCAATCCCCCTACGTCATCCATACTTCACAGGGTAAAATATTTATTGTGCTGCCACAAAACGGGATCCTCATAATTTGGCTTCCGCGCATGGTGGCACTCAAGCTCATTACAAGTAAATGTTATGCACCATATGCTTTCATTTTTACTGACTAATGTCCCACAAACTAATGTGCTATTACCAAATGAGGATAGGAGATGAGAGGGGAGGGTTGGCATTGTCAAGTCAAAAAGAGAACACAAAGAGGGGGCAGAGGAGAGCAGCACTTATGGTATCCTCGTCAGGATATAGATTATCTTTGGGGATGGATACCAAACCAATCTTAGCCCAGACTGAGAATGACAGAAAACACTTACATAGGAGTTTAAAAATGTCGGCGTATTTGCTCTGGGACAGCCAACTGTGTCAAGCCATTTTTATTTTTATGTTAAATGTCCTAATTGGTCTGGAAACGTTATAGCCCAAAATGATAAAACACTTATTTCATTTGAGTTTAGAATGACAGCTTATCCATGTGTCTGTGTTCTGGATAGTCGGCTAGTTTCAATGCTATTACTGGAACTGCTATAGACTTTGTGAAAGAAGTGAATAAAGCCACTGAGACGTCACTTGATTAACTTGAAGCTCAAAATGTTTGAGTCTTGAGTTTTGTCTTTTGGCCCTCACCAGCTCGGTAATTGGAGACAGTAGTTGAAAAGGAGAGAGAATCCCAAGCAGGACAAACTATGTTGCCATTTTGATGAGGTTGGACTGTTTTTTTCTGAACCAGCCTCGACTGACCGCTTCATGTTTTAATACTTTTGTTTTTGTCAGAACTTGAGGTTGCAGCTTGGTTAGAACTTGTCTGCTCATGTCTTAAATACATTTTCTTGTTATTTAGGTAGTCACCAAATGTTTTCTATGGCATATCCCTCTGTGGGCTTATTTTGATTTGCATGTAGCCCAAAACAACAGTACAGATGGCATCAGATTTGAGTTTTAGTAAAGAGAAAACGGGAGTCTTAAAACAAAATACTCTAATTAACAAGTGAAATGAAGTGGAAGAACGATGGGAGTTAAACTATTTGTTTTTCTAGGGGCTCAAAACTACTCCAAATGAGAGTTATATGTTTGTGAAAACTTTTAATTTAATAAAAGTAAATCAATAAAAATGATAGTCCTAGTAATGTACAGTATACAGCATCATAAGTGTAAATGGAAAATGTCAGTTTTTCATTGGGCTTGTTGAACAAGATTCATTGATATAATATACCCCAAGTATTCATTATTTTATATTTAGTCGTAACCATGAAGCAAAATTATAAAAGCTCAACTTCCTAAAGGCTTTTTTTCAGGGCAGTTTTTACTTTACACATCTTGGGGTTGGGATGAACTCAAGAGAAGGATCCAGTGGTCAAGTGCACGAGCTGGGCGTACATCAAGTTTGTTGTATCTCTGCGTCAGACCTAGCTGTGACCATCTTTTGACCTGAACTTACACCAAGCCTGACTTTGAATGGCCATACTCGGGCTCTGTCTTATCATTTGTGTTCAAATGAACATTTGCAGAGCGCCAAGTTTTGCCAAGTAAGACAATAACATTCACTTTCTCCTCAAATCAAAATATCTGCAGAAGGTTTGGATAACAAAGCCCAGAAGAGAAAAGATTTAAGACTTAATGAAGAATATAAAAATGCTCCCAGTGCGAAGTTAAAACAGCTCTTTGGAACTATCTGTCCACATCTTTATAATCACTATCTACCTCAACATAACTCAAAAAGCATCACAAAAGATTGCTTATTTAACTAAGTTTAGAAATGATTCTTAGATCCCATTGTAGGCATTATGGTTTGCAAACAAACAACTATGTACTTCTTTTTTGCTAACCTGTATTGCAGCTAGTTATAACTCTTGTTATTCCAAGAGGGGAGCTGTCTTCATGAGCCTATTTGGGGCCTCTAACCTCCCCTGGACAATGTTTAAGATACTGTTACTCTTTATTGTTTGTCTTTTTGTTATGTGCAAATAAACTAAGCTTAACTAAACTAAACAACACCACCACAAACAAACAGAAGCTTCCAACAGGGACACTGGGAAGGTCTTTAATCCAAATCTGTAATTATAGAGCAGCTTCAGTAATCGACTAACACAGGACTTCCACCAGATCTGTGTCTGGTCTGTCTCCGATCCGCCTCAGTGATCTCTCGTCCGTCTACACCCAACGTTTGCGTTTTTGGTATGCAGCACGGAGCTGGACCACCGGACAGCTGGAGTCATGTGACCAAGGTTTTCCTGCAGTAATTGCTGAATTAAGGATTCTCCTCCTCCTCTCCTCATCCATGTTGTCTTTCTGGTCCTCTGAAAACCTCTGACCTGTTGACTCCAGGCCTGGCTCCGCTCATCATGATGGTTTGTTGTTGTAGTTAAGTGAAATACGATCTGGTGATAACACAGAGTGTTTTATTCTGAAAATTAACCGGATGTTTTCATTTTGTTTTGGTGCCTGACTTCCTGTCCCACTCCATCTGCTCTGTGGAGATTGATGCATCGTGCTCAGGCATCCGAAGAAGTTTTGTGTATCTGATCCGTTGCGTTCTAGCATGCCGAATCAGATACGCAGGCGGAACGCAACAAAGCAGATCCAGTGGAAGTCAACACATTGACTGGAATAGAAACCTATCAGATCCGGTACTGTGACGGATTTGAGACGGAAGGACGCGGATCTGGTGGAATTTGGCCGTAATTTGGAGACCACTGTTCATAGATGGCATTAACAGCTCAGAGATGACAGACTCATTAATATTAAACCTGAGAGCGATCAGCACCTGGACAGCTCCCTGTTTCTACCCCACACATACTGTAGTTGAGAGAGTGCTCTGATTATTTTAAACAGGACTTATGGAACAGAAGGAAACCCTTAAACCTGCTCATTATCTGAGTAGGGTCCAATCATCGATTACTCTCTCTCATCCTAACACTTTTATTAATCCTTAAACAAAACACACTGCCATCGCCTTTGTTAAGTTCTGTGACCATTGCTTCTTTTATTTATATGACCTTGAAGAGGCCGACTAGTCTGACTTCACCTAAAGGTAACACCCATGTGTAACACAAACAGGGTCTAATTCTAACTGGCGCACAGGACTTAACTTTAAGTCAGTCGTAACTTTGAGCTTGAAGTCACACGTAAGGTTACACCCAAGCATATGCTCAGCTGGTGCACGCAGCCCCAGGTGACAATTCATCCTGACAACAAAGACCATCAAAGAACCACAGAGAAGAGTTTCCAGCATTAACATCAGAGCCACTTTCATTTATTGATCTAGACTGTAAGATGCAGTTTAAAGCCTTTTTTGTCAAACATTCTCTAAATCTGCTTTTCAGCCCTAACAAAGGCTGATAGAGAAATAGAGAGAGAGAGGGATAGAGAGGGATAGAGAGGGAGAGAGAGGGGAAGATGGAGGAGCAGTGAAAGCTGTATGAAAGCAGCAGAGCAGAAATAAAACGTGTCCACCCCTTTGATTCTAAAGAGCACTTGGACTCAAGGCGCTGGGCTGAAGTGAATAGGCAGACTAATTGACTCACTTTACATTTGAAGCAGGCACTGTACACCCTAATTAATATAGTGATACTGCCCTGCTGAGCCTCACAGCCAGTGGACAACGGGCGATTTATGGCTCCCGCTGTAAAGGTGCCAACAGGAACTATCACTGCTTCTCCATGTGTAGAAACGACTTCTGTTCATTTGTATGTTATCTGGGGAGATGGCCTCTCCAATCATCCCCCTCTCTTCATACATCAATAATGACACTTACAGTTATTGCTCTGAGGTTCTCACTTGTACGACTGCCAGTTAAATTATCTGCAGAGGAACAATCAACACAAACCTCAGCAGCCTTTTGGAAGGGAGTTTAGATGGTGTGTAATAAATAGTTGAGTCAAAGTCGTATTTCAGGGAAAGGTAGATCACTGGAGTGGACAGATCGGTGTATGAGCTATGTTGCGTCAGCCGGTTTTGAAAGCCCTGACAAGCTCTGGCAAGCTGTGTATTTATGTCATCAGCTGCTTTTGTGCTAAATCACACAATCAGTCAATCAATCAATCTTTATTTGTATAGTGCAAAATCACAACAAACGGTATCTCAAGACGCTTTTACAAACATAGCAGGTCTGGACCACTCTATGTCAAATCCACCATGAGCATTGCACCTCGCAGTATTAGCTAGACACACATCTGCCTCGACCGAGTTGGGTCTGGAAAGAGGGACAGAGGAGAATAGGAAAAAGAGGGAGCAGTGATAGAGTGATGAGACAAATAGTAGAAGCTGTTGCCGCTGGAGTCCAGCACGTCCGTATCAGCTGGAGTCTGGAACGTCCACAGCAGGAGGACGTTTACGGCAGCTCAGATGAACCTACGAGACAAGGGAGCTCAGGGACTCCAGAAAGGTCTATGGTTAGTAACTTTCAATGGGACAGGGAAAGTTAAAGGAAGTGATGGTGGGGGGGCGGGATAGGATCCCAGTGTGTCAGTGTGCCACTTCCCCTGGCAGTCTAAGCCTATGGCAGCATAACTAAGAGCTGGTCCAAACCCGAGCCAGCTCAAACTAAAGTCCACCGGAAAGTTTGAAGGCGACTCTTAAAAGTAGAGAGGGTGTCTGCCTCACGGACCCTACACAACAATGCCTAGTCCTAATAACTTTGTAAAACCTTGTAATTGAATACTGCAACTTTTCAGGACTTCTTCCCCTCTGATCTGTTTGCATCTTCACATTTGAGTCGTTACTCTGGATTGGAGCCGTACGCCAAATACTGCACAAAGGCTTCACTTGCATTAGTGTCTGCTCCATACTAATATTGTCAGTCTTCACAGAATGGTAAGGCATTTTATGGCTGAAATGTAAAGAGAATTCTGTATCTGAGGCTGGCTCATCATCAGTAGAAGACATCAATAAGTCATCTTTAAAAGCACTCATCTATTAATTATGTTAATATGTGCCAGCATAGAATATTTGGACTGTGAGAGGCGTGCCAAGCCTTTGTAATTTGGGGAGGGAATCCACCTAGAAACAGGATACGCATATGCCAGTTCCCTGAACAAGTGCAGCCCTTCACCAAAGTAAGAAGATCCGGTCTTTAATCTGTGATAAGACAAAGAGGCCAGATTTTCATTCCTTTATGGACGTGCTCTGTTATTTAAGACATTCAAAAATGTTCCAGCTGGCTCCATCAGAGGAAAGCATTATATTCCACTTCATCCGTGTAGAGTTTCTCACTGAGTCATCCACTGATTACCTCTCTGTGGGTCTGTGTTATGTAGGAGGTATGAAGTGATCAATGGCTGAAAATAACTGTGTTTACTAGAAGGACAGACAAGAAGAGAGTACTGTGTACAGTGAGTACGGATGACAGAGTCACTGGAAAGAGTAAGAGAGTGTCGTTTGAGTCAAATCTAATTATTTGTTCAGAGTTGGAATTCAGCTCATATGTTTACTGCACTCCTACACTCTGGTTGTTTATCACCAGTACTGTAGTGCTGTGTGAGTTATCTCATGATCAGGGCTGTTAAATGATATATTCCTTTCATAGCTGATTAACACTAGAATGGCCATGGGGATCATTTTGTCTGTGTTCACATTTGTTCGTTGTGTAACTTTGTTCAATTAAAGATTACAGTGCTGACGGTTCCTGACTTTTCCTAAAGTTTTGTGTTTACATATTGAAAATGTCATTAATACAAATAGCACAAAAGTGCACAACAATGATATGATCGTGTTTACCTACTTCAGCCACAGGCAGTCATAACCGCCAGTAGGTTGATACGTTTTCACACTGGGCATTTGCCTCTTGGTTTCTTGTTAACTAACATTGTCTCTATGAAACTTATAGACCGGCCATGAGTTAGTGTACAGAGAAGTTTGAAAGTTTTGAATAGATTGAGAACAATAGACAACTCTATTTTGGCAAAGAGAAGCTCAAAGAGAGTGATGACTGCTGAAGAAGCCTGACAGTTTTTCCAGGATTGGACAGAGCAGACCGGCGATCTATCTGAATAAGAAGTGGATGAAAGTGACTAGTCGCGGAAAGTTTCATGCTATATATACATATTTGGTATATCTTTAAACAATGAACAAATCAATTAATCTTTTGAGTATTTATCATTACAAATAATATAATTTGGCAGTCAAAATGACCTCCTGTGGCCTTTCTAGTAGAAATGGAATTCTGGCCCTTCTACTGTAGTGTTAATCCCTGAATTTCTGCACTAAATTGCAATTGAGCAAATGTTTTATCACATGCTGAAATTTGAATTATTTTGCATTCAAAAACATATTTTAAGTCCATTTTAATAAAGTGAAACAGTCTTACCAGTGTCTTCATCACACCCATCCTTCAGCACCAAATCCACTTCAAGATCCTGCTCATCACCTACAAAGCCCCCAACAACCTCGCCCCCTCTTATCTGACCGACCTCCTCAAACGCCACTCCCCGTCTCGCCGCCTCAGATCATCAGATGCCAACCCCCTGTCCCCTATCACCAAGTCCGAGCACCACCCCTTGGGGGACAGAGCCTTTGCCATAACTGCCCCCACTCTCTGGAACTCTCTCCCTCCACACATCAGCAAATCTGACTCACTTCAATCATTCAAAAACCACCTCAAGACCTACCTGTTCCAAAAAGCATACAACACATGATCTCTCCCCCTGCCCCACCTCTGTCCCTGTTTTGTTTTATTTATATGTTTTATTTTTATTTTTACCTTATGTAAAGTGAATTTGAGTACTTAGAAAAGCACTATATATTATTATTATTATTGATTTGGGAATCAAATGAATGCACAACAATACATGCTCCTAATGATTTGGATTTTGGATTTATACTTCAAATGAATGCTGCACGTTACATCTAACCATGACTTAGAGGTAGGAGACAGCTTTAAAGTTCTTTGTGTGGTTGTTTTGTATACCTTAAGAAATCTGCAGGAGTGCATGTACAAAATGTGCAGCACATATTTTAAATTTAGCTTCACCCACAGGTCTGTGGTCATTTGCACACTCCAATATAACGCTATGCAGGCTTCTATGATGCTGTCACCTGCTGACATCAGTCTGATTAGATGCACCTGTATGCTTAGCTCGTAGGTGGCATAATGAATATGTCATTTTTGACTTGTTAACTGAGTGGTCTCTGAGTTTTTTAAAGTGAACTGTGCCATTCAAAAGCACAATGGTGTTGATACTTTCTGTCATGGTGGCAGCAGGATGAAGGAAGTTGCTGCAGCATCTTAAACACAGGAAAAAATCATGCCATCAAAAACATGAATCTTAACACATTGGTACTGACAGCACTTTTAAATAATTAATAGTAACATTTGAGTTATTGAATTTTAATTACATCTTTTAAAAACAGTGAAACAAAAAATAAAATACTGCAGTGTCACTGTGCTCGCTGGAGCAGCTGTCATGTAACCCTGGTGATGTCTTTCAGAGTCACTTAGCTTCGACTTGCAGCTGTGTTTTCTGTCTGTTATTGGAAATGTCTATTGTGGTGTTCTTGGAGCTTGATTCAGTGTCTGCTGCATAATTTATTTGCCCTTCTTATTAATATTTTCCAAACTTCATTAAAGCCCAAAAGTAATGCTTCACTCATGCTATCAATAAACTGAAACAGGAATAGCTAAAATACTTGAGAAGAGGAGTGCTGTCATCTCGGACATGATACAAATTAAGGAAACACGTGTCTGAAGTGACGATCAATGAGCAAGATATGGATATTAAATGAAGCATTCCTTCTCTTCTCATTATAATGTATCCTTCACAGTGTATTGATCAGGCTGTCAACAACGGATAGTGTGGGCACTGCTGCTCATTGGTGGAGTGTTTAAAGGCCTCACTTTCACCACAGCATCCATATATAGACTCTGAATCTCAGTTCATCTGGGGGGAAGTTAATATTGTAAAGATCTAGAGATGAGTGAAAAAGATGAGGTCAGAGTCTACACACTGATTTCAGTACTTTAACTTCCCTTTACGAGCCAACATCTATTTGTCATTTTTTCTTAGGCTACTGACTCTGGGATTGGTAATCTACCTACCCCTAAACTGAACCAACCAGCAGGACGGTGTGTACATCCTGCAGTTTGCCGAGCACCAACAGACCTTGGCTTCACACCTTGCACTTGAAAGAGGAACTTTAACAGCAGTTAGATCAAACTCAAAGGTGCAGATGTCCAGTCATCTGTGCCGAGTTCATCCTGAGGTTTTGCAACTCTGAAAGCTGGTGTTATCCAAATGTAATAGATTTGAGGGTCAACTTTGATTTAGTAGATCTGTGTTTGAGCATCTGGCTGGGCTGGGATCGCACACACAGCATATGCAAAGATGTGTGTTTCAGCTATGGCATAGATCAACATATACTTCTTGCATTTCTAAATTTACTTGTGGTGTTTTTTAAATGATTATTTTTTGGCCTTTTTATATCTTTATTAAGATAGAGCAGAGTCAGTAGAGCAGGAAACTGTGGAGAGAGAGCAGGGGATGACAGATTGGTCACAGATTGGAGTTGAATCTAGGCCGCCTGCTTTCAGGGCTATGACCAGAGCCGGCCTTAACTGACTTGGTGCCCTTGGCAAGAACTTAACGGGTGCCCCTTGTATTGTAACCAACTCCCAACAATCACATCACATATACAATGAAATAAAACTGACAGCCATCTTTATGTTTTACAGGTTTTTTTTATTTTTAAATAAAAATGACCTCTAAAAGAACATTAATAAAGTGGTAATAACACTGATATTTAGCAGGGGAAAAATACAATTTCAAAATACATAATGTAGTAGTAGTATTTATTCAGTCATTATATAACACAATAATTTTCACAGTATAGACACTTTCAACAAAGTAATGTTTTAAGTAATGACAGGAGCAAAATGCTTATTTAAGCCTAGCCTGCATTTCCCATCTAATTAAGCTAACAGCCTCAAAGTGTGAAGACAACAACAAAACAAAGAGGTTCTTCGAAAACTGCTTTACATACCAATATGTTAAAAAACAAAAGTGAATCACAAGCTTTTACTTGCATCACTCCACAATTTAACCCAAAATTAAATTAGATAAAACACAATCTAACTCACCTTCTGCTGAACATTTCAAAAACAAAAGAACTGGTCATTCACTCCTCCAGCACTCACAGCCCGGCTCACAACCCCATCCACATCAACAATCAAGCAGTCAAAATAGTGGATCACTTCAATTATCTCGGACTCACCCTGGACAATAAACTCAACTTTGATCAACACACCACTGACATTCACAAACGCTGCCATCCGCAAACTCAAAGCACTTTCTGTCGCCCCCCACCTTCTACTGTTACTGTACCAAAGCATCATCCAACCCATTCTCCTCTACTGTTCCCCCTGCTACTACAACATGCTAACTGTCTCCAACAAAAACAAACTCATACGCACCACAAACAAAATCATCCGCCTCCCCACACCCAACCTGTCTGACCTCAACAACAGAGCCATCATACGCAGAGCACGCACTATAACACTGGACCCCCAACACCCCCTCTACTCGGTCTTCACACTACTCCCCTCCGGTCGCAGGTACAGATCCCCTTACTGTAGGCGAGCCCGGTTTGGCAGAAGCTTCGTCCCATCGGCCATAGCACTGCTAAACAGAATGCCACTGTAATGTGTCCGGTGTGTTTATATGTGTCCAGTGTGCATATATGTGTCCAGTGTGTTCATATGTGTTCGGTGTGTTTTATATGTGCCCAGTGTGTGCATATGTGTCTGGTGTGTATATTTGTGGGATGTGGGGCACCATTTCTGTGAGGCTGGTTGGATGTTTATGGTTAATGTGTTCATACATGTATTCCTGTACAGATGGTGGCAACAAATCTCCTTATTAAGGACAAATAAAGATCTATCTATTATTTTACCTATTATCTTCAAATTTTCTTCCTCACTCATTCAGCGGCGCCCCCTGTGGACGGTCGGCGCCCCTAGCGTTTGCCTATACTGCCTATGCCCTGGCTATGACCTCTTTACATGGGGCACACAATTTAACCACTACGCCAACCTGGCACCCCAAAACATATCATGATTGACATGTTGTCTTTCCTGAATGATCATCTTAAGTTGTTGTCTGTCCACCAGTAAAGGATCAAACCCACCCCATCCTTAACTGGTCGCCATTATTGAGCTGCTGCCCCTAATGAGGCAAGGGTTAAGTACTGGAGCAGGAGAAATATAGTCCTGCATGCTGCACTGTATTTGATTTACTGGAGGTTCAGATGATTTATAGAGCCCTCCAGTTTTATATTTCCCTCAAGTGGAAGTACGACTGAAGAGAGGAGGATAAATCAGATTTTAAACAGATCACAGGGGGTTGCAAAAACTCCCAAGAGAAGATAAAATGTGGCGTGACAACTGATGGATGATTAAATTAAAAAGTGAATTTTAAGAGAGAAAACATTTTATTAAAGAAAAAAAAAGGGATCTAATTAGGTGAGTTTAGTCTGGCTGATCTCGGAGGTCTCCTGTTTAAAGCATTGTTTAATGTGGCAGTGTTCTTGCTCTGTGTCACTTCAGGAAAACTCCTGAGAGTCTATTAAAAGTGAAAAATCTGGTTTTCAACACTTTTCTAACAGGAATAACTAGCTTCCCCTTTTTACTGAGCGCTTGATGACTGCAGTTTGATTTCCTGAGGCTGCAGTCTACATTTATCATGTCCAACCCTTGAAACATTTCCCAAACGTAGAGACAGGGTTTAAAAGATAAAAGAGAAACTGCTCTGGGACAGGTCAGGGAGTCCTTTTGGCAGCAGACTGAGCCCCAAACTGGGCAAATGTTACTGCACAAATGGGTGCTCTGTGAATTGAAGTGTTCCTCTGTACTTTTTATTTTTTGATTGTGTCAGAACTACTGGGTCTGCAAACTATGAAGGTTCATAAACGTTATGGGAAAACAGACGCTCAGCTGTACTTCCTGAAACCTTCTAGACATCTGAAGGAAAAGGTAGAAGCACTGCTGGGTCTGGTTTTAGTCATATACAGGTGCTCTTTGGATGTTTAAGGGCCCTGGTGAAAGCCTGAGTAGGTTGTAGTGCTATATTTAAGATATTGTAACTTGTAAAATAAGGGCTTAGACAGAGTTCATTCTTTACCCATGCAGCCACCCCTTCATGAGAAAAATGAGCACTTCCAGAAGTCTGTGTGGCTTAAGTTCAGGCAAAGTCTATTATGGAAAATGTATTAGTACATGTATAAAAGATGAAAAGTCTCAATCATTTCATTCTTTGGGAAATGTATTACTACATATGCATTGGTCTTCGTCTACCATGACCCGTTTTTAACTCACTGTAGAAACAAACTCTGGAAACCCAAGGACAGAGATGGTTTCCAGGGATTGGGCACATCTAAGTCCAAGTGAAAGATGACGTCCCACAAGTTACAAAAGATGTCAGAATATTTTATTGTGTTTGGCACATTTCAAAATAAAAGTCAAAATAGATAGAATCACTACGTTTCTGTGAAGCCCGGGGGAGCATGTGCTCTCATGTCTGTATGGAGTACGTTCTGCAAAGATAACAATGCTTTAAGGCTTCAGTGAGTGTACTATATAAATGTACACTGGGGGATTATAACAAAGGAGCCATCCAACTACAAGATCACCCGTGACATTATCTGTGAGGAAGCTTCAATAAATCATTAACCTGCAGGGTGAGACTCCTCTGCTTCATGTCAGGGTTCCAGTTCACTATAACAACACAGTCCATTGACATTGTTACAACAACCCCTCAGCAAAGTCATACACATTTTTCTCTAACAAAGCGTGAAGTGGATAGAATATGACTAGATTACATTGAACGACAATGGTTACATTAACCTAGCTGGATTAATGTAAGGTGGCTGACAAGGGCAGCAATGGCCCATATGATCTTTATCAGGAGAAAACATAGACTGTATAATAAAAGGATGTAGTATCCGTGACGTCACCCATCTGTTTCTGAAGCCTTTCGTCAGTGGGTGTCATATTGAAAATGCTGAACTCAAGCTAACTTCTGATGAGCTAGTGTGAGGTAAAGAGACGGGCTTTGAGCCTTTTTGCTAACAGCTACAGTGTTCCCGCCTGTGGGCCAAGTCAGCTGTGCCTCTAATTATGGAAAACTTGTAATCTTAATATCTTCTAAACTGCTGAGTTATGAAAAAATCACCCCATGCAGTGTGTGCTGATAGAGAAATGAGCTATTCAGACTACACTTGTTTTTTGTACCAGGCTTTAAACATGTTTATTTCTGCTGTAAAGATCGACTTTTTTGAATTGGTTTGTATGTGGTTTTTGTTACTTCTGGAGCATGTCTCAAGTGGACACTTGAGGAACTGCAGTTTTTAACACTTCCAAATTGGCTTCAATTTTTTTGCGGCTGGAGGTTGCCACTTGGGACAAACCTACTGTGATTGCTCAAACAGTATAAATTCAATAACACATGCAAAAGTCCAAAACAAAACACAACAGCAGATACGCTGGAATAACCCCAAACAAGTGTGTTAACAGCAAGCAGGTTGCAAATACACAAATGATGCTACAATTGGTACAATGTTACGATTTGATTTAGCAGTCGCTTTGGTCAAAAGTGATGTGCAACAGCTGTGAAAGATCAGGTGAGACGTTTTAACACTGTATCTGCAACCTCTTCACCTGACAGTGTGTACAAATCCTTATAGAAGCCAAGGTCCCAGAGCATGTTTCATCTGCAGTGGAGGGTGTGATGATTCACAGAGAAGTTGGCCTCCTGGGGCCTGTTGCATGAAACTAGGATAAGGGATTAAGCCGGGATATGTTGCTCATCCTGGCTCAACTTATCCGTGATCCGGTTGCATGAAAGTAGGATAGGAGGAAGCAGGATATTTTATGACATTAGTTACCATGGAGATTTAGTCTTTGGAGCTAGCCTGCTCCAGACCAGGCTAAGTTCCAGGATCTATTTAATCTCATCCCTTATCTCAGTCAGCAGTCACCACAAATGGAAACTAATAGTTATTCTGCTGTCCACTACACATTGTTATCACATTCAACTAGACCCACAGTCATTATTTAAACATTTGCGATCATTGATTTTTAATCATTGTAGATAAATGATGATTTTAGATGTTGCAAAATGCAATTAGATAATTTAGTTTCCCCACACGCGATATATAAAATACACATCCCATATAAATACACAGAGAGTGACATGATCTTCCTTTATTGAATAAGGATATATAAAAGCAGGTAAACCATCAGCTCCTTTCAAAACTGAAGCCACACAGTGACTCTACAAGATAGAAAGCATGGAATCAAAAGCATACAACAAAATAATGCATACACAATCAGTCTGTATATAATGTCTGCACACTGAAATAAATGCAGGCCAAATCCATACACAACAAATTAACAGACAAATTAATACATGCAGTAGCCTCCCTACAAGCTTGTATACACAATATACAGTGCAATAATAAGAGGTCAAATTAATTCAAATTTGAATATATATATGTCTCTGCCACTGCAGGCCATATATAACTGAAATTTAAAGCATGTTAACTAAAGTAATTCAACACATATTGGTCCCTGACCAGCCGACCACTGTCGTCATCAGGGAGCACGGCAGGCCTACAGTGTACTCACTGGATCATCATCATCATCATCATCGTCATCTGGCATTGGTGGCTCCAGCAAGGAGATGGTGCTGCCAGAAACTGCAAGGCAAACCAAAGTCAGATAGTCAAAATGGATTAGATATGAAGGTGCTTACATCACATGTAAAGATGGAAGAAGGTAACTTGTACGAAGCGGTTAGCCTCTTGGGAGGGACATGCATTTGTTTCTGTCCCCCCAAGGATCCCCTCCAAAACTGGCCTGCCTTTATTTTGTGATAAGGCCATGTCTTCGGCTGGGGTGAGGGCGGTGGGAGGTGACCCACCACCCATTCTTTGTATTTGGCCTCTCTTTTTGACGGCTAAAACAGAACATCATTTGTGTGAGAAGGCACCTTCTGGGTACAATGTACACTTGTGTAAGTATTAGTCAGGGGGGCACTTACCATTCTGTTGTCCAAGCTTTGGGTATTTGGGTTAATGGCCAATGCCATTTTACTCACTGGTTGATTTTTCCTGCGACAGATGTCTGGATCTACCTGAGAATACAGGTATGATAACTATTTTTGCTCAACATGTTTGTTTTTGTAGAGCACCTTCTGTACAATGGTGTGCAGCCATGTATGACTAAAAACTCTTTACCTAGTGGACAACTCTCCAGTGATTCAGTTCCATGTAAAGCCAACTATTAGGGCCAGTGCATAAAGTAAGGTGTCTTTGAAGGAGTGAGATGGAAATCAAGGTTGCCGTCAGATGGTTTAAGGGGATGTTACACGTCTGATGTACAGTATGTAAGGAGTCAAAATTTAATAATTCAAGTTCACCTTGCTTAAACAAATTATTTCTTTATAGTGGAATAGAGATTAAGAAACATTTATCTTCACCAAGGTGTGTCTTAAAGTCCTCCAGCACCAAACTGTCTGATGGATGTATTTCAGACTTCTCGTTGCAGGGACATGGGAGAGGTGAGGGATTTGTGATGAACCCTGTCCTGTATTCTGTAGGACGGCTTTATGATGGGATTTTAATCCTCTGACTACACCACCTCTGGGTCTTGAGTCTTTCCGGTGCCAGCGCCCCAGGCTAACCTGCCCACGGATAATGGAGTCAGCAGGCTGTTCCTCATGCTCTGGACTGACTTGTCGGTGATTCAGGGGTCGTTATGGGGGAAGTGCGAGCTTGACATTTACACAGAGACCAGAAGCTACTCTGTCTCCGCCCCAACACTCTGTGCTCTGAACTTATTGCTCTCTTGTCTGACTCTCTCTGTCTGTGTCTCATTCTGTTTCCTCCCAGTGTAGTATCCCCACCCTCACCCTCATCCCCACCCCAACCCCCACCACTCTCATTTTTTCATCTCTCTCAGTCTGTACAGTGCTGTGCTTTGGACAGAGCACAGGGCAACAAGAAGGGCTTAATTCTCAAATTGTGTTTTCTAATTAAGATCAAACTAAACTCTATAAGTATCGTATTTCTTCCTGCTTCACACAACCTCACATGCCCCTCTATCACTCGCCCTGTTTATGTTCCCTGTCTCCGTATGTTACCCCAGTCCATCCCTTCGCCTACCCTTCCCTCCTGTCTCCTCACTAAATCTGCACCCTGCACATTCCTCTTCATCCCAGGTCTGACTCTTTTCCAACTTTCTCTTCTTCTTTTCTGTTCATGCATCGACCCAGTCCTCACCCTCCAACTCACCCGCCTTCTGCACTTGCAATCCAGCTCACCTCCTTAGCCCAGCCCTCTCCTGGGGCCTAATTAATTTATTGAAATCTCAATCAGCCTTACGCTCCATTACCATACCCCCTCATCCCGCTTGACGCGCTCTGCTGGGGGGCATTAGGATGATTACGTTCAGGAGCTGATCCGTCTCGTTTGCTGCGATGGCGTTGTCTCTTCTCTCTAATATAATGGTATGATGATGGCGTACACGCCCCTTGCTCAGTTCAGAACAAATTGAATCTTAACGCTGAGGTTCTGAGGGTTTGGAGTTCAGTGAGAGAGCTGTAGGTGGGTGGTGAGTCTCTTGGGCAGGCAATGAACTCATCTGATGTCAGGAGAGAGAGAGAGAGAGAGAGAGAGAGAGAGAGAGAGAGAGAGAGAGAGAGAGCAAGAAAGAGATCAGGGAGAAAACAAGAACAGCAGAAAACAGACCAAGTAAGCTGAGGACAGAGCGGTGAGAGTCAGGAGGAAAACCAGGAGAGATTCAGAGACCAACAGAGAGAGAGAGAGAGAGAGAGAGAGAGAGAGAGAGAGAGAGAGAGTCCATGATGCACCAAGGGCATGTGTAGCAAGGTTTATACATACACATGTTCTCGTACATGCTTTCAGAACATGTGTACAATATGCAATGTGAGCTGAGGATGAAGTCGTACTAAATGATCAATGGTTAATAAAGGGAAAAGAGTAGAAAAAATGAATAATGTAGAAACGAAATCAATCATTCTTGGTATTCTTAAAGACGCAGGAGGACAAGGAAATGATTATCACTTACAGTGAGACACTAATGTTCCCTCATCTTCCTCTTGTCCTATAACTGTTGACTCTACATGAAGTCATTTCTTTGTAAAAGCAAAGGCATTCATTAGTAGGTTAGAGACTCGGCCGCGATTGTCAAAACATGCAGTAAGATTTTAAAAGACTTAATTAGATTTGACTCTCAAATTTAATCTCTAGACTCTGAGAACAATCTAATCTTACAGTAGGTGATACTTAAATAACAAAGTTATGTCTTGTATAAACAAGATTACTTTTCATGTGTATGGCTTGTAGGACACAGCTAAGATATACACGAATGGACAGTAACAAGTACCAACAAAGAGTTCAAGGGCTATAGGACACAAACTTAGTGATTGGTAGCAGCACAGTCCTGTCCTTAAAATCAAGGATCTGATTCAGTTTGGGAGTGCCAAGCACGAAACGGCCCAAAATCAGCCATCATCAGGGTTTAATACTTCACAAGAGAAACTAGCATTGCTGTGCGCTAATTGTCACACATACCAGCTGTGCCATTACACTTGATAACACTCTGAATGGGCTGTTTTTCACTGGCCCACTTCAAAAAGAAAGAAAGCTGGACATAAACTGTGAAATTTGTGTCATCTGTCATAAATCAACTCTTAAATCAAATGGTAAAGACTTCCCTTCTCTTATAATTTAGCACCATCAGGATAAGAGCACACAACATGGAGATGTGGCAGCTCATCTCAGTCACAATTGGGTTAAAAAAAACAACTGGTGCAAATCCACACAGAAGTTATGTTTCAGTGTGGGTAGGCTCACAGACTCACCAATATGTCCATCCTGAGTCTAAGAGAAGCAGGTGTATACTGGCCACGTGATGGAAACTGTGGATTAAAAGTTAAGTCCATTGACTCAACAAACCCACAGGAGCATGGTAGAAGGGAAGTCTAAACATTCAATGCTCCTAAAGGACAGCCACTTTCTGCCTCCATATATAACTTTTGAGCAAAACTAAGACTTACTGAGAAAGAAAAACACATCATTGATATATTTCAGGTCTTTACTTTCCCTCTATTCGCAAAGATCCACAGTTGTCTTTTTTCTCACAGTTTCAACAAGATATTGGTCTCAGTCACAGTGTTGGAAAACCAACAACGCCAACATTATTTCTTGACACATTTCAGTATGTAGAGTGTGAACCCCATCAAAGTAAACCCTAGTTACTTGCTTGTGCCATGAGAAGTAAGCTGGGGATTGATTATTAGAGGGTATAGGGGACATTCCCATGATGCCTGATTCTCATCAGCTGCAGTGTTACCTTGGGGTGAAGGTGAAACTGCTGCAGGGTTTGAAATAACTGCTGTAAACTAGCTCAGTGTGAAGGCACCATGTTGGACGGGCCATCTGCACCTCCATCCCTTAGCAGGCTACTGACATTTTCATCTTGGATCCTGTTCAGTAATATTATCAACGAGCCGCCCACAGAGGGTGAGTGACAGAGCCAGCCGTGGACGCCTGACCTCGGACCTGAAGGCTCCCAAACATCAGGAGAAAAAGAAAACCCTGAATAATAACTGGGTTGGAGAGCCAAAAACAGAGAGCAAGGCTGTCAGAGAGAAGCCCAAAACAGTCAACTCCAACTTCTTCTGCTTTTTTGTGAAGGTGTCCCCACAGTCTGAAGGTTTTTATCATTTTTAATCCTTTTATTTAAGTACTGCACCTGATGAGTCCAGAAGTTTACTAAGATTTATAATTCTGAGATCATTGTTGCACATAAACATAAGCTAACATCTAAATGAGCTTATAAAGATGAGGTTATATCAGTCTTATTTATTTTGTTGTGTATAATTTTTGAAATATGTCTGTATTTTTGAACATTTGACTCTATATTTCACTTTCTCAGTCCATGTTTATTTTTCCTGTTAGTAAAACTGGAAATGTGATCTTCTTTTGACCTCAGAAAAACCAGACAAGCAAACACCCAAACCCAAGGAGCCCAAGTAGTGGCTGCCAGACAGACTGAAGGTCCAGTACTGGATGGACAGATACCAGGACCATAAGGAGAAGAAGGATGAGAAGAGGAAGCAGAAGGCTGAGGATCAGTACGCTCGATGGGCCGCCATCAAGGCGAGCAGAGCCGGCCATGCTTCCCGGCAGAACGACTCTTACGCTGGAGGGTTTTCTGCAAACAGAAACAGCATCCTCAAATCCTTATTTTAATGTTCTTTACTTTGTTTCTGTGTTGTTTTGTGATTAAGCACAATAAAAACTGTTGTGCAGTGAAATCATTAAAGTGTACTGATTACTGTCTAACATAAAGAGATGGTTAAAATGTGTTTATATATCAAAGTGAAAACTGTTTCACAAACTTTTGAGTTTCATGTGAGGTCTAAAGGGTCTACAGCTGTGCTGGTTTCACTGTGAGGTTAAATTTAGCCCCAGAAGAGTTTTCAGTTAAATGCTAACTTCAGTGTGCTAACAGGTTTACATTTAGCAGGTGTAAAGTGTGTTCACAGACCTTTTTATTTATTTATAAGTACAAACAAAAAGTTAAAGTGAAAGTCACCTCAATTCATCATTCATCATCCAAAAAAGGACTCCAGATGGCTGAATACAAATTTCCCAGCAGTTGTCAATGAAACGTCACGCTGCTTACTTAGCAGAAAGAATTAAAAGGTTTTTGGGGAACTTACGGTGGCCCTGAAGGGCAAAATACAATAACATTTCACAAAACACAATATTTCACAAAACACAACATTTCATAAACATGACATAATAAAAAAAAAACACAAGTTTTCTCAAAAAAATGTTTCACAAATTTTAAACTGGAAGGAATGGAAGAGGAGATGGAAATAATAAAGGAATATTTCAACAAATTACACACGTAATGTAGCCTTATACTCCTATGGTGTAGACTACATATTAGGCTTAGGCATATGTTAAGACTTTGGGTCACTTAGTGAGGGGAATGGGTCAGGGTGTTGTTTGTGTTGCACTACATTGTGTTGTTGTGATGTTGTGCGCATGCGCGACTCCTGCAGGTAAGCGTCTCTCGCTGTAGTACTTATGCGCATGCGCACCCACTGCAGGTTAAACACTTTCACCTGATCCATCGTCAGGAGCACACAGCCCGTTGGTAAGTCACAGCGCTGCCTAATAATGTCCGGATATGTGTGTACCTTAGTGTTGCCACGCGGTGTTAGTGTGGGTTGCTGCACTGAAGGGTACCGGCTTGTAATCTGTAATCTATAACTTGTAGCGTCCGGCTAATGACGTTAGCCGGGCGGAGCACTTGTTTAACACTGGCAGCTGGCAGTGATGACAGCATATGTCTTTGTACAGTCCACTGCAGTGCCGGGTTGATGTTTGGTTATTGGTTCTTTTGTGTATAATGCCTTGTTTGAGCAACACGTGTAGATTATGAGCACTGTTTACGCGTAGGCTATCGTAGCGGGAGAGAGCTGCTCTGTGCACGCTCAGTGAAAGCTAAGCACCCTGGGTGATGTAGTCCACTGCGGTTATTCATGTCAGCTCTGCTACACTTTTGGGCTTTAAAGGCTTCTTTTCAGTTTGTTGTTTGCGTGATGTGTGAGAGTAACATATTGTAATACTTTATGCATTTATTGTTTTCAGGTTTTTGACCTGTGGTCAATTCGTTTAGAAATAAAAACAAATATAGACAAAACACGAGTCGAAACATTGTGTGCTTCCTGGCATGCCTGTTCGGAGGGCAGAATAGTAAACATTCGAACCGCATATATACATAATGTATATGAGTGTGAACCCCATCAAAGTAAACCCTAGTTATTTGCTTGTGCCGTGAGAAGTAAGCTGGGGATTGATTATTAGAGGGTATAGGAGACATTCCCATGATGCCTGATTCTCATCAGCTGCAGTGTTACCTTGGGGCGAAGGTGAAACTGCTGCAGGGTTTGAAATAACTGCTGTAAACTAGCTCCATGTGAAGGCACCATGTTGGACGGGCCATCTGCACCTCCATCCCTTAGCAGGCTACGGACATTTTCATCTTGGATCCTGTTCAGCAATATTATAGCAGGGCTCAGGGAAGAAGGAGAGCTGAATGAGGACAGTTTCATGTAAAATCCTCCGCAACAGGCAGAGAAGAATCCACCACCATGGAATGATAACTGACGAGGAATCACTGGGACTATTTTTAAAAACTATAAACACATAATTTTATCAATCTTTTTTATTTTAGAATAATCTTTTAATTGATGGTTTTTGGCAACGTTTCTGTAACTTAAGTTTGTAGCCGGGTAATAAGCATGATGGTGTATGCAAAATAGGACAGCAATTTTATTTCCCATAATTATCTGCTAACCATTATCCCTTATTTAGTGTGCTGACTTCTAAATCTTTTCTGAAGCCGCTGTGTTCTAATACACTGAAAGTTTTTCATATACCAAAAAGCCTGCTTGAACATGATTGGTTGTCATGATTTTGATCCGATCAGTGCTGAAATACCAAATTTTGTCACTTTCAGATGATGCTAGTATACAGTATGCAGATATCTATAGGAAGTAAGCAGATTTGAATGTGTACAGTCATATGTCTGCGCAAGAAACTTGGAGTTCTATAGTTAGTGTAAACAGCATGACTCCTCATATTTATAACCCCTGACGTATGCCACTACCAAAATGAAAACATCTACACTCTGTTTCTGTTCCTCAGTGAGCACCTCACTGAAACAGGACTGAGCTCGAACGACAGGTTACAACCACTGAAAAAAATGTGATCCGTGATCACACGAGGAGCTGATGTCTGGTCACAATTACAGCCACTGAACATTTCTATTAAGATGACCTTATTCTCTATGAGGAGCTGATCAAGTATTCATAATGTACAAATGTAAGCAGAGGGGAGTATAATTACTGTAGATATGTGAGGATGTTCAAACATCTGCCCTTCTCATGACAGTTGGTCGAATAATATTAAAATGTAATGTAGACAAAGGATGGTGTCAACGACTGCTCATGTGTTAAGTTAGCTGCAGAGTAAACACTGGAAATAGAGGCTTTGAGAGCGACAGATGTAAAACAGACGACAGAGAGAAAATGACAAATGTAAATATGAGACCTGGTTTAACACTTCTCTTAGCACCAGAGGCCTCTTTAGATTCTCTGATTGCTTGTGTATTTAAGGTAAATCGCTCTAATTACCCTCTCATTATGTACTTCACACACTGCTGCTTTTGATATTTACAGATGTGACCCGCAGACTGCCCTCCTCCTCAGCTGAAAACTCTCCGGTCAGGCGACTTACAGGGAAGAAAATCAAACGCTGCGAAACAGAAGATTTCAAAGCGAGTCTCTGCCGCCTGCTTTGACTGTTCTCTGACTTCCTCTGCTTTTAAAGATGCAACAGTGGCAATTGGCAGCCTTTACAAAAGGAAATGGAGAGGAGGTGCTCGCCACAGGAAACCAGACCAAGCGTGGCTACATTCACAGGTGTTACATCATCTTCAGAGAGATGCAGATAAATCACTGTTCATGGGAACAAAAACACAGTGTGCTGCTCTGTACTGTCAGACAGTTAACAGGTAGTCAGGTTTTTGAAGCGTAAATCAATGCATGTGAAAAAATACAGCCTTCCGAATGCATACTTATAGTGACAAAATGTATGAATTGAGAGAAGCTTCCAGGTGACAAAATGCTTCTAATCTAATCTTATGTTATATATATATATATATATATATATATATATATATATATATATATATATATATATATATATGTGTGGTCTCAATTAGAAGATCTAGATTTTGCAGATGACATAGTCCTCCTGTCTACCACCCAAGCACAAATGCAAACCAAATTCACAAAACTTGCCAAAACAGCAGCCACTACAGGACTTCACATCAACAAAAGCAAAACAAAGGTGATAAATATAGACCACAAAACAAACAACACCATAAATCTGGATGGAGAGGCACTAGAAGAGGTGGACACATACATATACCTGGGAAGCATTGTTGGGAGGGATGGAGGCAGCGACAAAGACATACAAGCTAGAATAGGGAAAGCTAGAACAGCTTTTTTAATATTACGGCAAGTATGGAACTCCAAACACATCTCCACGCAAATTAAACTCCGCATCTTCAACTCCAACGTCAAGTCAGTTCTACTGTATGGGGCGGAAACATGGAGAACCACAAAAGCAACAGCAAACAAACTGCAAACATTCATAAACAGATGCTTACGACACATCCTAGGAATCTACTGGCCTAACACCATCACAAACGAAGAGCTCTGGCAAACCACACAACAAGAACAAATAGAAACACAAATAAGACGCAGGAAATGGGGCTGGATCGGGCACACCTTGAGAAAACCATCCTCCAACACAACCAGGCAAGCCTTAACCTGGAACCCCCAGGGGAAAAGAAAGCCGGTAAGACCCAAAAACAGCTGGAAAAGGTCTGTCGAGGCAGAACTCAAGGAGAAAGGAACATCTTGGAAGGAAGCAGAGAAGATCGCTCAACGCCGAACCAGCTGGAAGAAGTTCATAAATGACCTATGCTCCCCCAAGAGCCAAAGGGTTTAAGTCAAGTCAAGACAAGTTTGGGGCTTAACTTCACTCATAAACATTTAGGTTGGTAAAATAATGTTACCTGGTTGTTAGCTTCCTAAACAGAAGCAGTGAACACCAAAACGTCCTCAAACATGTGACCATAAATACAGTTTGTTTCTACAAGAAAGTTTGATAAACTGGCCCATGTACTGATCACAGGCCACATGTCCTCAAGCGGAGACAAAGATGGGTCAAAGAGGGGTTAAAGATATGAACCCTAGGCTCTGACAGACTGCCAGTTCAAGAGGGGATATGTATGTCACTGTTGTGCTTCCTCTGCAGTGTGTAGCACACTGAGGGGGTAATAGTGAGGCACCGTAGTTCCGCCTCTGATCCGCTGTGGGAGGTAGGGTGCTTCTCAAAGCTCTAAACTGCAGTCTCCTCGCTCCTCGGCCGAACCGGAAGTACTTACTGACGCGCCATTTTAACTTGCGTCCCAAAGCTCTAAACGCTGCTGGAGGAGAGACGAGCGAGGAGGTAGGAGACTGATCCGAGGAGGGATAATCGAGGAAACACGAGAACAGGCTTTGCGGAAGTCTTTTCTCTGGCAGACACGCCCCCTTATCGAATATCACTCACTGATTGGACGCTGCAGCGGCTCGGACTTAACCGAAACTTAACATCAGCTGAGTTTAATAACAGAGAAAAGATGGACCTTAAAACAGTCACTAAGGGTGCCCTGAAACAGACCTTAGAACAGTCACTAAGGGTGCCCTGAAACAGACCTTAAAACAGTCACTAAGGGTGCCCTGAAACAGATCATAAACATTCTTTGGTTTCTAAACAGTCTGTATGTGATGAGATGAGATTAAAAAGTGTTTGATGTGAGTTTTAGATTAATAGAGTCTAATATCATAGATAGAATATAAATTAATGATCAGTTATTCCTCCTGTTAGTTTCCCCGTTTGTTCTTGTTTCCTTCATGAAGAGAATAAAAGTCTGACAGTAAAGTTTGTCTGTTAGTAAAAACACTTTTTCTTGTCACGTTAATAAAGTTTCATATGAGGCTGATCATTAATGAGCACAGGGTTTGAAAAGAGTTGGTTTATATTTTCCCTTAAAGTAATAATAATTTAATAATGAGGCATTTTACCGGTGAATCGATCCGCGATGCTTTAGGACAGAATAAACAGAGAGCTGATTCTCTTCATGTGCAGGTGTGTGTTAAACATGTAAACACAGAGACAGAGCTCTGTTACTGTTTATATTGATCAGAGTTATTACAGTGAACATGTGTGTTAAACAGGTGTGTGTTAAACAGGTAAACACAGAGACAGAGCTCTGTTACTGTTTCTATTGATCAGAGTTATCACAGTGAACATGTGTGCAGACACAAACAGCTGTTAAAGCCGTCATCACAAACCGACGTCGCTTCACGTGACGCTCCGGAGGAGAGGACGTCTCATTTCTCTAAATACAAATCTCCTCTCTCCTCTGGTTTCATTTCCTCGCATCTCTGGTGGGCGGGGACTAAGATGCGAGGAAGAGATGCGAGGAAACGACGCAAGGATGGACGTTTAGAGCTTTGAGAAGCACCCGTAGTAGCAGAGGTGTAAAGGAGGAAGAGCATGGCGATGTGAAGCAGCATCGTGAGGGCATGTGAGCTGGCTGGGTGGAGCAGCTCGGTGTGTGTGCGTGTCTGAGAGTGTGGAGCTTCCGTTGTTGTGTTTACACCCTGTGACTCTCGAGCCTTTGCAACATCTCAATGCAATTAGAAATCAGAGAGAGTTCAGTGTGATGGTGGAACATTGTGCAAGTTCAGGCCCTAAAACTGTTGAGTTGGTTGATTGTAGGAAAGAGAGAATTCTGATAACTGACTTAACATGAATTATGAGCTTCCTTAAGCCCTGACCCACTTTTTTTGGATGTCACACGGCTAAATGTTGATTATGTATTAAAAGTTGATGCACATGGAAAACTTAACAAATTATGAACTTTTTTCTAAGCAAGCTTTATTTCTAAAGAACAAATAACTGCTATTTGTCATAATGACTGACTTCATTCTGTATGACTCACTGCATACTTTAGTAAAGCAAGTACAACTGACCCTAGCAGGGTGCCATAATCATTGTACTACTGTGCGCCAAGCTCTGCTATTAAAAAGTTATTCATAAAGGATGTAATTTACACAAGAAGAAAATAAAATATAATTCCAGTCAGTCACGTTGTGCTGATCAAAACTGTAAACGAAGTGATGCAGGGCAGCAGGGGCAGTGGCAAAGCAGAGGCAGAGAACGGAAATATTGCAGCTTAAATAGGGACTACAGATGTGAGTTAGCTAATAGCTTACTCTAGTACATCTAAATGGCTGTACACTGTCCCTGTTGAAATAAACACATAAGTAAATGAATGAGAATGACGCACGGCAAATGTGAGAGTAGCTCAAGTTGCTGGAACTACCTCGCAGGCATTGCTCCATGAAATAAAAACAAATAAAAGGAATCTTGTTAAAAACATGAATGTCACAAATTGAGATTTAATCTTACACATGAGGACTGATGACATTTTAAGGGGTTGAGTAGCAGTTTTATGGAAACAGACAGTGTCAACGTTGTTCACTTTGGAGGCAGAGAACGACCGCTCACACTTTGTGAGGATCCGAGAAGTATCAAGCATTACCAACAGTTGCTGAGTGCTGTAGCCAAGTCGGGTTTATGGTATCCAACAGGCATTCGGCATGGCTTATGCGTCTACTATCCAGATGTAGAGAGCAGTACCTGTGAAGCAGCTGTTGTGAAGCAGCTGTTGTGAACATTTGAACGAATCAGGACAGACCCCAACAGGCTGGTCTTGTTTTAGAGAAGTGTAGCTTTTTGAAAATATAGTCGAAGAGTTCACTTTTAGTTTTGGTTTGTTCAGTGTCTGTTCTGTATTAGAGGATCAACGTGTCAGGGCGTGAAAGTCGGATCCTTTGCCAAGTATTCAGCTGGCAGGTCGTAGAGTTAGATGTGTGTTTCTAAGTTTTCATAGCTGCAGATTTTCTTGTCTTTTACACTTAATACCTGTCCACAATTCTACAGTAGAATACAGTCACTCATGTAGTTTAGTAAATGTCTCCGAACAAGCCTTCCTCCAGATGCCCCAAACAATCGGAAAGGGGATTCATCAGAGAAAATGACTTTACCCCAGTCCTCAGCAGTCCAGTCCCTGTACCTTCTGCAGAATATCAGTCTGTCCCTGATGTTTTTACTGGAGAGAAGTGGCTTATTTGCTGCCCTCCTTGACACCAGGCCTTCCTCCAAAAGTCTTCGCCTCACTGTACATGCAGATGCACTCACACCTGCCTGCTGCCTTTCCTGAGCAAGCTCTGCACTGGTGGTGGCCTGATCCCGCAGCTGTAACACCTTCAGGAGACGGTCCTGGCGCTTGCTGGACTTTCTTGGGCGCCCTGGAGCCTGTTTGGCAACAATTGAACCTCTCTCCTTGAAGTTCTTGATAATTCGATAGACGGTTGACTGAGGTGCAATCTTACTCGCTGCTATAAACTTCCCTGTTAGGCCCTTTTTGTGCAATGCAATGATGGCTGCACGTGTTTCTTTGCAGGTAACCATGGCTAACAGATGAGGAACAATGGTGCCATGCACCATCTTCCTTTTAAAGTGTCCAGTCACTCAATCATGACAGATTGATCGCCAGCCTTGTCCTCATCAACACCCACACCTGTGTTAATGTGTGTGACACCGGTGTGTCATTGAAATGATGTTAGCTGGTCCTTTTGTGGCAGGGCTGAAATGCAGTGGAAATGTGTTTTTGGTGATAAAGTTCATTTTCAAGGCAAAGAGGGACTTTGCAATTAATTGCAGTTGAGCTGATCACTCCTCATAACATTCTGGAGTATACGCAAATTGCCATTATAAAAACTGAAACAGCAGACTTTGTGAAAATTAATAGTTGTGTCATTCTCAAAACTTTTGGCCATGACTGTATGCTAAAGTGTGTTTTACTTCTTGTGCGTCATGAGAAGAGTAAATAAGTTGAGCTCTCAGGCTTATTTAATGTATTTTCCTGCAGTTTCCTGCCATGGTCCTGGGACTGGGGAGTCCACTGACTGACAGGTTTGATTTCAAACTAACCAGTCCTGGGATTCTTTGGCAATCAGTACACACGGCTACCATCAGCTTACTCTGAACTGTGGATTAATAACTGTTGTTGATTTTTTTCAGCAACTGCAACACAGTACAACTGTTTCCTGGTTTTATTTGCTTCCTCCTGCCCTTGTCGTCAAGCTCTGCACACATGAGGGAGTACACTTCATGTTCAGTTCATGCCCCGAGAAAAACTCTGAGGAAAGGAGGCTGGATGAGCTGCGGGCTCAGAGGAGATCGGGTTCAGAGAGGAGATGTTTTGAGGTGAACTCTGCTGCAGAATGTAACCCATGTTTACCTTTGAGAAATCCAAAACTTTCAATATTGTAAAAATGCTCGGTTAGTTTGGTTTGACAGCAGACAAGTGAAGGCTTCAGGGACTGCAACAAATAAAAAACACAGAAGGAGGAAGTAGTTTTAGTAAGTGCCACACAGCTGCAGAGGCTGCTTACTTCAAAATGAAAAGCTAAACCAACCACTGATAGACGGAGAGACGGCATCTCTCGTTCACCTGCGTGGAAATATGTTTCATAAAATGTCACTGTGAATTTTATACATGGGAGTTTTGTGTGTTAGTGGAACACGTAGTTTTAGTTTGGGATATTGTGATTAACATTTGAAGCACTTACCATATATTCAATTTAGTGAGATTACTTGGCTTTGGTTGTAACTGCATTTACAGCAAATGGCTGCAAATACTCAAACGGTGCAAAGTCAAAAACACAAAACAGAAAAAAAACTGCAAAAAATGTATCTAGACTTTAACAGAAGTGCCCGAGGCTTTTAGGTGCACTCAGAGAAACAGCTTTGTTGTTGATGGGATGGTGAAGATCAGACATGTAATTGTTTAGATGGGAAAGCAACATCATTTTATATCCAAGATTCACGTAAAATATACTGTAGACAGTAGATTTAGAGAGAGTCTGACCTGGACTCTGACCTGGTGATTGTGAAGACGCGGTGGGGATGGAAGAGGAGTGATAGGAACGCCAGGCATTCTTTCCTTCACCTCTGCAGACCTGAGCTGGGTTTCTGTGAGGCTGCTTCAGGATGCCTGGGGCGAGTATTAACTGCACAGCTAATTAAGCTTTGTAGCTAACATACACGTGTTTGCTACCGCCAACCCGGCCCAGATCTCTGGGGATGTGGAGAGTAATGTTCCTGACATCCCTCTTACTCCTCTCCTGTCCTTACACTGCCTTCTTCATCCCCAGTGTCACAGTCCAGGATGGAATCACTGTACATCTCTTGGCTACAGAATGAATGAATATTTTTAAGTCAGCTGAACTAACTCTAACGTTAAGTCACCCCAGCGACTTAAACACTACTCCCTGTTGTTAAAGTAAACCACTTCCCTATGCCATGCAGTATGCTGGGCTGGATAACTCAGGTTCCCTGGGTGTCTAAAGCTCCAATGGTTGTTAGAGAAATACACACTCACAGCCTGACACCAGGTAGCTACAAGTATTGATCAATGACTAGCTAAGATCCCTGGCTAACTTTATCTACACTTAGCAGCAGCCACTTTAGCAGAGCTTTCTTTCCCTCAAAAACTATTGCTCAATAAGTCGTGCAGGTTTTATTTACATGTTTTTAAAGTTGTGTTTGGCAGAGCAGATATGGGGACAAGGTCATCAGACACACACTGTCCGGTGGCGTTTATGTTTGCATTGTCTAATTTCATCATCTTCTTCTTCTTCCACGTCAATAATAAAGCTGTTTCACTGAATGCACTTACAGGTTCCGGCCTGGAGCACTTATACTAAAAAGTCTTGATTTGCACAAGTGTATCTGTGTGACGTGAGGCACCGGGCTTGTATGTGAATCGGCAACGCCACCCGGGGGAATTTCACCCCTGGGAAATATTAACTATTAATTTCACTTGTAAACTGAAATAGCTACAGGTTCGAGAGACCACTGGGCAGAGGCAGGTGGAAAACTATTTTAGGACATGGTTCTTTTTGTTAGAACACACAATATAATACACAACCGAATCAAAGCAACGCAATTATAAAAGGTAACTAAGCTAACAAGTAAATCCAAACAAATCAATTAAGGAAAACAACCAAAACGATGAAAAGAAGCACACTCATGCAAATCAAAATACTGAATCAAATAACAGAATGCAAAATAACCAAATGAAAATAACCACACTCATGCAAATAGAGAAATACAACAAAATACCCACAAACAACAGATCAACACAAAATACCTCAATTAAGGAAAAGGAAAATGAATGACTCAAAACCAATATAAAGAAACAAACAACCAAACCCATCATAAAGCAATACACTATTAAAAGTAATGAAAGAAACCTGCACGCAGCCGTCTGATGACCGGGCTGCAGAGCCCGCAGAGCGCTGAGACGCCCCTGCTGCTGACGCGCACCTGCGTCTCCGGCAGATCGGGGAGTAACAGCGCGAACAATATCCTCCCGTGCAAGAGGATTACCAGTTCGTATAAATGATCAGAGTCACTACATCCCCTCTGTCCGATCCTTATTCTTTCATGTAGTTGCAGTCAAAAACAAACAGCGCCAGCTGAATCCAAGGCTGGGGGAAGAGCCGAGTGAGGGCCTGCTGCTCCAATTAACTGAATTAAACAAAAACTACAGTCAGTTTGCAGCAGGGAACCACGGACACAACCAAGGCAGGCAAGAGCCACTTACCTCAGGACACGAGACGCAAAACACAAGGCTAGGCTCCTGCAGAGCAACCTGTCCACCACGGCAGCCAGTCAGCCTCAGCCACACTGCAACAGGTGGAGGTAAAGTCACAAAGACGCACAGAGCGCACACACAGTGGATAGAATAACGGAAAGGCCCGTTACCTGAACAGGTGATTATTCAGCACCAGATTGAATCCTGGTCTGACAATCCAAACCACGCACACCGCAAATGCCGAGCCACACTGGGAAGTGGACGGGAGCGGGAGGAGAGGGCGTGCAATCACTCGCACCTGTATATATAGATGCCCATGGCGCTGCCACAATCAGCGCAGTGGCAAAACCTGGCACAGTGCCAACAGTGGCCAGGAGGTAAACAACCTCCGGTCACATCTGGTCTTGTGTGTTTTTAATGTCACAGCCTCTCTGTATTTGCAGCTGTTAGTGCAGTTGTTTTGTCTTGATGTGCGAGTTTGTTTTGTGCTTTTGAATTTGTAGGTTTGAGCATTGACAGCTTGTTTCCCCAAATGAAGATCGTTCAGGCTGTTTCAGATCATCGGCAATTCTCCATACACCTACAGGCATCAGAGGAACTCCCAGTCAAAACTCCCCACCTTATTATACCTCCATAATCATTCAGAGAAAAAATCTGAAATCTGAATAAAGAGAGTCAATTGTTAGAGAAAGATATTTAAAATAAAAATTGTAAACATATAAATGGCAAATGACTCAGACTTCTGAGGATATAAGTGCAATCTTTCTTGCTACTAAATTTATAGCATTTAATAGTAACTTTTTTTTGTTTGTTTGTTTATTTGTCTTACCTGAAAGTAACCTGAAATACATGTATGTCATCTGAGCTGCTATTTCAGTCACTGCAAGAATAGATGACCTCCACAGAAAGTTGCAAAGATCATTTAACATTGAGGAATTCACAACATAGACATCCCCGCTGACTATCTGTGGCACAATTTGGCAAAAAAATCCATGCATGATCCAGCCACACACTAGTTTTGCTTCATCTTGTTATTGGACAGATTCTAACACTTGATATTTTGATGTTATTCTACATATACCTTGTGTCTTCCTCCCTCTTAGTCTCATTAAAGCACTTCTTGTTTTTTGGAGACAACAGCCACCTTTAAGCCGTAAAGCAATCTGATGAGTGGTCATAGATCAAACTGAGGACTCAGTCTGCCCCGTTTTTTTAGCTTGACTCAGTGATACAGATCTTTACTGAATCATTTTTAACCTTTTTCAAAATCTCCTGCTTTGGGACTCTGAAGGTGGGGATGAAGCCAAAGCACCGAGTAGAAAACATCTGCTGCCAGATTAGAGGGTTGTCTGAGCTCAGTCTCTCTGCTCTCTACAACAGACTCTCTGTCATACAGGCCACTTCTGTCCTGGCTGATCCAGAATCCCCCCTGTGAACTTGGAGTTTCACCTTCTGCCCTCTTGGCTGAGGTATCCGGCCGCAAGCCTCAGGAGCCCCAGAGTTCGAGCCCACTTCTTTCCTAAGGCAGTTTCTCTTTTTGCTCCACCTAAATAGAGAAAAAGTTACTGGATAAGTTGAGCTGCACTGAATGTACTGTTTCAGACAGGAGTGTTTTAGTTAGAAGTGAAATGATAGACTTTCATTTTGAAAGAGTTTCCGTTTACTCCTCAATCTTCACCTGTAAACCGAGACTTCTAAAAGCTTGCTCTAATGTATGGTTAGAAACGCCTGAAAGAGCAACGAGGGCAAAAACATCAACACCAAATAAACACCGTTATATAACTTTATTGCTCATGTAATTGCCTCATAAAGCTGGTTTTAAAATGTCCGTTTTACCCCATTATGTAAGGATGTATTGTCTTTTAACATTGCCAAGAACTATTAACCAACTGCGACTTAAGTCACAGAGAGGCTGTGGAGTCGTTGGGGTCATGGTGCAGCAGGTACTGGCAGTGCTCCCGAGACGGGGTGAGCCAGCTTCACCTTCCAGTGTGAAAAAAGAGGAGTCTGACCTGAGCACACTGTTCACAGCTACAAGAAGTACTGGAAAAAGGACTTTTTCTGCAAGTGTACCCAGAGACATGGAATAATTAAATAATATGAGAAAGGGCAAACAAGAGTGGGAACTAATGCCCTATGGTAGAAAGTGTGATGTAAGGTTATCCAACGCTATCCTATGTTAACCAAGGGCACATTGAGTTTAACCATTACCACTGTCCCTGCTATTGTCCTGCTATGATACAAACATAAAGGAAGCTAAACACCAAAAAGTGGATTAAAAAATGGTTACATTTACATAACGAAACCTTTCAACAAAGCAGATCATCATCCTCCATCTCTATAAGCCCACAGACTAATTGTTTAGCTCTTCTTTTACATTTAGAAATATGTTTTCTTGATGCTACACAGCATGATATTTATGTAATAAACTCCATGTTGCTCATGTTTCAGTTTACAGTAAAAGGAGAAATCAGACGTGATAGTAAACCGGTAGTGGTGAGGTGTTAATCAACAACACATTTTGCTAGCTTGCCAACATTACCTGGCGGAGCTCCGGCTATCAACCACCCACTTTGTAGTTTAATAGACAACACTCCTGCAGTGACAGAAATGTGTCCAGTTTGTGGGATGTTGCTCAAGCATGTGGGTATAACCCAGATTAGTTAAAATCTTATTCCACACACAAATAATTGTTTCACATTTGATAAGTCGGTGGGTAAACTGGCTTGTTCTTGTTAGATTGTGCAGAACTGTAGAGCAGAATTACAGATTAGTGTCCAGAGGTTTGTTAAAAGCTGTCAATCAGAGACTGTTTGTGTGCCATAAAGACCTGATTCACATTCAAAGAGACTCTAAAATGATATCTTCTGAACACAAATCTCTGAAAATCCATGTGTATCAATGTGTGAAACTAATACATCATCCAAATGCCACGTGACTGTATGTAATGTTGGAGTTTTTAATTGATAGAAATTACCCAAAGGAAATCGCGTTGTCCAGAAACCTGATATATTTTTCTACAGGTTTCGTTTACCTCACCATTTTAGTGAGTATAATATCTTATACCTTCAGTTGTGGAATAATCCCATGTAAATTAAATATATACTTCAAATTTAGCTCCTGGCGCAATAGTTACAAAAGTTTGGTCGCTAATATATGAAAGTATTCTGAAGCAGAAGCTGAAAGCCAGGAGACAGTGGGGGGCAAAACAGAGCTAAAAGCAAACTTAATATTAGACCTGATTAAATGATGTAAACAAGCAGATGTTTTCTAACCTCTTTGCTGTAACAAATTAATATAATGATCATGTGCCAATGCTGTGTTCACATCTTGCTGGGGTGCCCTAAAGTGGTAACAGATTAATTATTCAGAACTTTAAGGCCTTACTACCCACTGCTCTTTGCTAAATTTATTCTGCTCTCTGAAATGTTCCAGTGGTCTACCTTTGGCCGGCAGTAGCTCAGCCTGTAGGGGACTTGGCTTGGGAACTGGAGGGTCACTGGTTGACGTCCTGGTGGACCAAAGTATGAGAATTTGGCTGGTGGCTGGGGTCCAAAATTTAACTCCATTAATCATTAATATCCCTGATTGTTTCTGTGATGCAGAGGAATTGTTTCAGTGGATATAACATCAATCCATGCATATAAATCACTGAAACTATGACCTGTGTGTGCTTTCTGCATTTTTAGGGGCACAGTTGAAGGAAATAAACAAAATGTGCTGACTCTAGCCCCGTTTAAGTAGAAAGTGTAATTTATGCTGAGTAAATAGTAACAAGGCTGCCTTCAGGCTCACGTGGCTCTTAAAGGAAATGAGAGCAGCAACACTGATTGGTCTGATTCATGATATGGCCAAAACACTAATAATCAAAGGACTCAACTTAACCATTAAGCGCTCTGCACCTCACTAAGCTTCCAGATTGTGCACCACTTAACTAATAATGTGGTCAAATTCACCCTGATTCACTTCAGGCAATGCACTTTGAACCATGCCTTTTGGGTATTTGGATAAGGCACCATTTGTCTTTACTGCACGTTGAATAATTGAGTAATAATTACATTTTCTCCTTGGGATCAGCAAAGTTTATTCCTCTTCTATAATGAATACAAAGAACAGCTTTATATTGTACAACTATGTGTAATGTTGTCAAGAGAGAGCAGACTTGAATGTTCAGTAAAATCTATTCCTGCAGTAAAGAATGAAACTGAGATAACAATTACTTTAAACCTCAAATGACATTTAAATCATACAATTTGATGTATCACCTTATGTAGGGTTATACAACTTTAAGAGGCTACATTTTAAATAATCATATGCCATGATCCAACGTGGGTAAGTCAACACATGATTACGATTGTGAAATGGTAAGCTCTGTGAAATAGATTCCATCTGTACATTTGGTTAAAGCTGAAGCCTTTATGCAAAGCATGCATATACCCCCAACAGCTGGAACTCTATCAAAGGGGGCCAAGAGAGACATGGGCCAAAATCACAATTCCCTTAATCCCGAGAGGAGCATGAGGTTAGACTGAGGAGATGCCAGTGTTTCTGCAAGAGATCAAAATGTTGTTGCTGCAGACAGAAGTCAAAGCCTCACTCTTCTCGGCCCTGCTTGAACACTAGTCAGTGTGTCATACTTTACATCTGAAGGTAAATGAGCAGCAGAAAAACATTGCCTTTTTTCCTCTTTGACACAAAATGGTAAATTGGGTATATCAGAGTGTGTGAAATCAAAATCAGTGTGGATTATACTGAAGTGTCAAACTGTGAGTCTTAAATTTACAGCCTGGTTACTGCTGTTAGAATTGATTGCAGAATTTTCTCATTGTAATTGGCATGGATTTCATCACTACCTACACCATTTGAAGCTTATTTTTTCTCTTCAGCTATCAAAGCTTCAAGGCATTGTGCCATTGTTCCCTGCTCTTTGTGTCTTCCTTTTATTTCTTTTCATGTGAGCACACAGAATTTAAAAAGTAATATCAAAACAGAAAGAATTCATTCAATACACAAAGGAGTAGAACGCTAAGTGTCAATCAGGGCTTTCAAACTGTTATTATTTAAAATTGAGATGACTTGAATTTTTATGTCTAATTGCGAGACCTCGCATTTTTAATCAGATTTTTAAAACTTTTTTATTTTCAAAGACTTTTTAAGGCCATATTAACAATGGAAAGCAGTCCTTACTGGTGTTTTGATTCGTGGGCTGAAATGGTGGTGGCTCCAGAAGGCAGCTCATATGAGCAGTCACTAGATGCATGGCCTTTGTCCTCCACAGTGTCAATTGACCTGCAAGCTGTAGCTCCCCTTCAAGCTATTGCTGTTCAAAGTTTGTCACTAGTTGACTTCATCAGAAACTATCCAGTAGTGTGAGGCATTTTTTGACCAGAGGAAGTTTGACTTTTCAGACTGGGTAGTCTGGAAAGTCTGGGGCGGCTGTGGCTAAGTGGGTAGAGTCGGTCATCTATCCATCAGAAGGTTGGCGGTTCAATTCCAGCTCCTGCAGTCACATGCCGAAGTGTCCTTGAGCATCCTTGAGCAAGACACTGAACCCTGAATTGCTCCCTCAGAGGAGTATGAATGTGAAAGAATGAGATTAGCTAACACTGATGGTCAGTCACTACATAGCAGCCTCTACCATCAATGAGTGAATGGGTATGAATGGGTGAATGTGACAAGTAGTGTAAAAGCGCTTTGTGTAGTCAGAAAGACTAGAAAAGCGCTATATAAACACAAGTCCATTTACCATTACCATTTCCCCCTGAACTACGTGCGTTTCGAGCAGGTGGAAGTCGGGTCTAAATTTAGTTCAGGGGTAGATAATCTCCCCCCTAACAAGCCCATGCTAAGAGGGTAGTACTTTTCAAAAAAGCCCCGGGGCTTTCTGGGGGCAGGGTCTGCAATGCTGAACATGTCTGATTGGTAGATTAACCGCAGTGTTGTTATTCCACCCGCCGTCCACAATAACATCACACACATCTGTGATTCACTTAATTTCTCTTTCTTTCATTAGTTTTTATTTGTTCTATCTTTTTGTATGTGTGTGTACTTTTCAAAAGAAGAAGCTGTGAGTCTCTTGATTTTAACAGCTTGTAACAGTAGTCTCCTCTAAACACACCGTGAATGCCTCTCCTCCGGTGTTACGGTTTTAAAAGTGACTCGGTAAACTGGAGACCTTCACCTGAATGTAACAGTGTTTGTGCAGTTTACACAGCTGTTGAAACACAGAGGGAGTTTTAAGATTCAATATCCTCATTAGATATTTAATGATCGTGTAAAGACGTTTATGAGGGATGCATCCAGCTGAAAGTCGCCAGTTAACAGGGTCGCTGTTTAAACCAAAACACCGGCCGATCTCTGCCACGGCTTTTTGAGGTCGAAAGGATTTTAAAGCCGTGTTGAAACGTCTTTGCTACTCACGCTTATCTCCTCTCACGTGTTGATTCAGTGAATCCATCTGTGATGAAATATAGCACCATCTAAAACAGCGCCAGCTGAGTCTTTTCCATGCTAACAGGCTAACTGTTGTGTTGCTCATAATGATACCTGCCTGTCCATCTGCTTCTATGGTGTCATCTGTGATGAATGGCATTTGTCTTTGACTTACTGCCCTCTACTGGTCTGGTGGTGTACTGCCTTTACTTTTTATTTCCTCCATACGTCACTGGCCTGATTTTCACAATCTACCCAGGACTTCGGCCCTGCGGTCGAAACTCAGACAACAATGGGGGCATGGAATCTTTTAGTTCAGGGTAAAGTAGTTCTGGGGGCTAAAAGACCCCAGAACTCTTGGTCAAAATGCACCTGTGGTCTTCCTTTTGTGAGGGGGAGGAGGGCTCTCTGCATCAGCTGTGTGCTTGGTCAGCAAGTGATATTTGAGACTCTATGTACTCTCATATCACATCAACAGTAAATGCAAATAACTTTGTTCTTGTTTTGTTTCTGTTAGCCATCAACGACATTACTGCTGTATCGCTTCCTGATTTCCAATGAGATAGGCCAAGGGTCACAATGTAAAATGTGTGTTAACTCATTATCCCTTAACATGGACAGGCCCTAGCATCAGTTTCGACTTCTCCTTGAAGAATCTCAGGACTCTTCTTTGAGAAAAGTAAATGAAGATATCATTAAACAACTTTGGTTTCACACATGCTACGGTGGTATTTGAATGGTGACCTACTTCATATTAAATGTGCATCTCCTAGCTCTACTTCATGTAATGAGGGTAATGACAGTTTAACTCCAGTAATCTTTTGACTTTCAATCATCCTTGTTTTCCCTGGATAATGAATGTCTGGCCTGTAATCGGAGATTACTTGTTTTTTTATCGACCCTTTCCTATGTAGAAGGCTTTATGTAACATTTCTAATCAATAACTGGAGCTGCATATTTTGTTTGTACTTGCAGGGAGTGAGCTGACGCTTTGAAAAGATTGGCAGGCACTAGGCTTGACCGTAACCCTGAACCCCCCCACGGATATTAGCTAAACAATCTGGGAAATAAAGGAAATAAGGAACTAAAGGTAGTCAGCAGCCCAAGCCATTCACCTTGTTATCCCTGTGGACGTCTTGGTTGAGTGCCAAGCCCTAACACTAAGGGGCAACACTGAGGAAATGAGTTTCACCCGAGTATCACACTCCAAAACAGATTGTGCTTTTTTAAAGCTTTTGTTTAGTCAGGAATGTTTGCTGAGCATGCGATGCCCTTCACGATTACACCTGGGATTTTCCCAGTCCAACCATTCAAAAGCACTGAAGTTCAGTGATCAGAGGATTTGGTTTGGTCATGTTTGTGCATAGAGATTTGTTTCATGAAAAGGCATAGCAGCAGACTTTAAAACCTGCAAACCTAAACATATCCACAAGTTATCTCCTGACAAATAATCATTGCAAACCTATGGACTTCATCAACCCACTCCCCAGTCTGTTAGCTGGGCTCTGCAGTGCAGTGCTGGCTGTGTGGCAGCATGCAGGCTGCCCTCTCTGACTTGTCTCTATTAAATGGATGGTGCTTTTGGCAGGCAAGCCTGTGTGGCTTGTTTGCCCTGGGTATAAATGATGTCTGGTCTCCACAGCAGGTTACAGACTCTGCAGAATGCTCATTACAGGGGAAAATCCACCCCAGCACCACGACCACGTGTCTATGTTTCTATGATCCATAAAGGGAAAGCTCATCTTTAAACAACAGCCTCTGATGCCAGGCATCATTTGAGATGAAGGACAGACAGCATCATCATCAGTGTGGAACATGAGTCATCAGTGGAAAAACATCAATGTGGATAAAGGACTGTACATTGTGTCTTTTTTCATGAACATACACAGCTTAACTCCTGCCTTTACAGTAAGAAAGGAGCTTATATTGACGAGTGGAGCAGCAGCATTTTGCAACAGGTAAGCAGGTTACAGTCACACTGGAAGGCAGCCTATTATAAGACCTCGGATGTTGTTTACCTAAACAGAAAAATGAATACGTTTGCATGAAAATGAAGGTGACATTAGTGGAGGAAACTAAACATGGTAGATTTGAACTGGGTGGTTGGATAGATATGACAAAGAGGGCACAGACTCTGAAGGAAAGTAAAGAGCCAAAGAGATCTATGAGTTATGTGAGATCCTATTTGTTGTTATGGTGACTCCATGTGTCTTGAAGCCCACTCGCTCCCTGGTCTTATTCACTCTTTGTACTTTATTCTACAGAAACTAAAGCACTCCCTTTATTACTCAGACGATCATGGGCCATTTCAAAGGTCTTGCCCGCCCCCCTGCATCTCAAAATGATGCACAAGAACCCTTTGGCTCATGCAACAGTTTCATCAAGCTTTCATTTGGATCTGATGTCCATTTATCTTGGGGAACATTAGATGGTAAAAGCAACTGGCCAGAGTAGCTCCAGCACAATGAGGACCATTGATGAAGGAGAACAGTGAAACAATATATTCAGTCATGGATGATTGCCTTAATATTGATCATGATCAAAATGGATATCTTGAAACTACTGCTCACTGGACAATCATGAGGTTTAACATGAGGAAGTTTATATATAGGCTGTATTTAATATGTTTGTTTTTTTCTAAACAAAAGGAAAACCCAGTTAAATGAGGAAGATTCACTGCATTTTTGGGGATTACTCATCTTGAGTTTGCAGCCTCTCAAACAATCGTTATTTGTATAGCGCCAAATCACAACAAACGTTATTTCACGACGCTTTTACAAACAGAGCAGGTCTAGACCACTCTATGTCCAATTATGAACAGAGACCCAACACCAAGACAGGATAAGACTCAGTCTGACCCCACCTTAATCCACCATGAGCATTGCACCTCACAGTATTTAGCTAGTTACAGCGGTGAGGACAAACTTCCTTTAACAGGCAGAAACCTTGAGCAGAACCAGACTCATGTTAGACAGCCATCATGCCTCGACTGAGTTGGGTCTGGAAAGAGGGATAGAGGAGAATAAAGGAGAGAGGGAGTGGTGATAGTGCTGAGGCGAGTAGTAGTAGCTGTTGCCGCTGGAGTCCAGCACGTCCGTATCAGCTGGAGTCTGGAACGTCCACAACAACAGCAGCCTGTCTACGGCAGCACAAAGAGACACATCTCCTGAGACTGCACCTTACAAAAATAATACCTCTTTTTTTATGATACAACTCAGGCAACCTGATGACTTAAGCATTTCATGAAGACTGAACCGTTCAATACATAAAAAAAACCTTGAAGATGGGACTGACAGTTGTCGAAACCCCAAATATGTTGACCGGTGGGTGTATTTGTCCAAATGTTGAATGTAATCTTCAATGCAACAACGAGCCCATCGATTTAAAACTAAATAAAAAGACAAGAGGTTTGAAAGATAAACAACCCATAATGTTAGATCTTAGTCATCCTGACTTTAAGGGACTTTTCCAACTAGGGGCCCGATCTACTAAAGGTTTGCGTGTAAAAAAAACACGTGCAAACTTGATAGCGCGCGCAAAGCTGACGTACTAACCGGGTGCACCGAGGATTGAGTCTGTCAAATGAGCAAAATAGCACTCGCAAATCATTGAGCGTGTTTGCCTTCATGAATATGCAGAATACATGTAGATCATCAGAACGCGCAAAATACTGGGAGGAGGAGATGCAAATGTAATCATTTAGCACACGCAATGTGATCTATCAAACCTGAAGCAGATAGTGAGCACTGTTTTTGCGTCTATATTTAGCACGTTTGAAAGGCAGGTGCAAACTGGCACAGCGTTACGCACACATGGCTGCAGTCACTGTAAAGCTCATCATAACATCGCTTTACAACATGCCCGCAAAAGCTGGGCTTACAAGCATTACTACATGTTTTAGTCAATCAAACCAAGAGAACAAAATAATAATAATAAAACAACACAAATTCAAAGCAGTTCAGCACCACGGATAGCGACCGCATCATTCTGACACCCACTTTAACTTTTTCAACTAATGAGAGCACAGTAGGTCACTGTATCAACAGATATAAAGTTTAGTCAAATTGGCACAGCGGCCCACATGTTCACATGCAAACACAAAATCAATATGAAGTACTCGGCCTACTCACCACTGTTTGGACGAGCCTTAAGCTCCGCGGACTTGTCCACGATGCACTGTATGTCCATTTTCTTTGATCTGTCATTCTCAATAGATAACATGACATGTCCACTCAGTCTCTCCTGTCCCATCATGCTCATCAAGGGGTTTTTGGTTAGTTTTAACTTGGAGAATGAGCGCTCACTGAGCTGCGCCAGGCAGCTCTGCGTAACTCCTCATCTCGTGCTTGCAGCAGTGTGTTGGGGTGAATTGACTCAAACATGTTCCCAGTTCCATTTAAGCTGGTGAATCTTTGGGACAGTTGCTGGATGATGTTATCAGGCATTGAAAACGTTCACCCGAAAGTTGCTCCCTGGGACAGTGAGGCGACTGTCTTCATCCAAGTGACGTGTAACTTTTCTAGAGCAAGAGTGGCAGACTAAGCCTCATCAAATCGCTCTCTAAACTCCATCAAAACACTGATTGCGTTTTGGAGTAGAGTAGATGCGTTTATTTCATCGGCAGATCTTCTGTTTTTTCTCACAGCATTCACCTTTTCACAGATGGCCTCCAAATCGCATTTCTAATGCTGCGAGGTCTCTGCTGGAGCTGACGGATGTGTTTATTTCCCTCCTCCACAAAGATCTCCAACTCCATGGCTTCAAACTTCATTTATCGCTTAAGGCCACTCTGCTCTCTCAAACTCTCCATGGTGACAGCCGATAGCACACGCAAAATCCTCGTAAAATAGGGCGGTCCGCACAACTTTTGCACTCGTTATCATTTGCGCACGCAGTCTTAGTAGATCACCCGCAACACGCCCAGAAATAACACGTGCAAAATTATTATTTCCACACGCAAATTAGCGCTCGTTATTTGGGATCTTAGTAGATCAGGCCCAAGGTCTGGTCCCTGACAGAGCTCAAATTTCACCAGTCAGCTCAACACAGTGAATTTAAGTGGTCTTTAAGTGTTCTCGATTACAGCTGGGCATCAATATTTTGACAGAACATTTTGGGCCTACCTGCTGGGAAAATTGTCCCACTCTCCAGAATAATTTAGCTAATTACCAAAACCATTTCAGTTGATCTGCACCTCTAAGTAACAGTCTCACAAATGACTGCTTTTTTGCAAGTGTCAGAAAAATATGAAGCAGAGGATCAAATTAAATTCTGCTGAGATATTTCCTCTGAAATTAGCACATGAAACCAAGAATCCTCCCAGAAGTGGAGCCAATAGATGAGAGCTGAGCTCCGCAGTGGCTTTGTGGTGGAGACAATAAAACGCTTTGAGCTCAGCTCAGTCTCCGTCTCATCCTTCTGTGCCGACTTGAGCCTGCAACAGAAGGAACCACACTATTGTCGCTGGAGAAGGAACGTTAACCTGCCATCTCTTTTCTTGTTGAGGTTTCAAACCGTGGCTGTTTAATCACCGAGGATGGAAGCGGGGGGTTTGCAATACACTATACTTAATCCATCTAAATGTCTCACATGTGATATTTCAGAGCTGGAAGAACCCATACTGGAAGCTTTTTTTGTTAAATGAGGTTTTTGAGTGTGTTTTTTAATGACAGCCCACCCTCCCCCACTCCTGTCCCACTTATCTACTCGACGCTCACTAAATGAAGAGAAGGCTACTTCAGCTAATTTACTGTTCCTGGTCGTAAAAATGATGCCTCTTTGGCCAGCATAGGGAGCATAAAAAAGGTTTGAGGGGGGTAGGACGGGCAGGATTTTAAATGTTGGGACACTGAACAGATGCAACGTGAGTGATATAAGGCTAAAATATTGGCTTGGGAGGCTAATATAAAGACAGAGACGTGGCTGGCAAGGTTAATATGATTGCTTAAATATTGGCAAGGTTGGCTTATATGAATGGCGCTGAAATACTAGCACTATTATACGGCCACGGCTTTGGCTGGAGCGAGAGCGGCTATTACAGGAAACACTAGCCAGGCAGTGTCTTTTTCTGCCAGCTGTCCTTTTGCGTCTCTGAGGTTATTTCTGAGCATTTTATTTTCAGATCACTCACCCAGGGTTGATGGATGGACGGACGGTTGAGGAGACAGCTGGATCAGACAGAGATGTGACAAAGGCAGACAGTCAGGGAGACAAAGTCGAAGCTTCATTTTTTACAGCGCTGTTTCATTTTTAATAGCGAGGCCTGACATATGTTCAAGCTCTGCTTTTTTTTTTCAGCCGCAGAAACACAACAGCAGCAGAGGCAAAAACAAAATGTGAATTCATGCATAAATAGGAAGCAGTGTGGTCCAAATAAACAAGTTGGATCAGCCCCATCACACGCATTAATGTTTTCCTCCTCTCTCTCTTGCTCATGTCCCTTTTTTCCTCGCCCCGCTCTCCTCTGTCTGCTGCTCTGTCAACACAGACGAACTCAGCCAGCCACCATCATCTCCTCGCATCTCATGGGTCCATTTAGCAGCCAAGAGCCACAAACACTCGTCTGAATCCTAATTAGGGACCACTCTGGTTGGAGGGTGACATTTTTAACAACATGATGTGAGACATCAAAACACTAAAGCAGAGCTGAGGACATCCTCGTCATCCTGTGATTCCTCCCTGATTCCTCCCTGATTCCCAAAACCCTGTTTAAGTCCTGTTGGTGAATAGAGCAGTGTTTGCTGGCATGCCTTTGTGTATATAATCACCACGCCATGCTGATGTGTATAACTGTGGGATTATACATTCATTCATAGAGGGAAAAGAAAGAGGAAGAATTATCTGCTGGACTAGAAAGTTATTCTTTTCCATCTACCTGAACATTGACAAGGTCAGGACCTTTTCACCCATGTTTGAATCAGCTGCACAGGGAAGTGTAGCTGTCAAATACGAGAAATGAGATTGGAATAAAAGCTGGAAATGGACATGACTTGGATCAGGATCCCGGCAGCAAATATATAACACAAGAATAAGGCACAGTAATGTACTGGAAACACTGCATTGTGCAATGTGAATCCACAGCTCGAAACAAATGTGCTATTCGACTGAAAACATTCACTGATGACTGTTTTCTCTCTATTCTCTACTGGAATTGTTGACATAAATTTTCTGTTTCAGTTGAGTCAAAGGCTGTTCGGTTTTGAGGACTGAGTATCTTCTAACCACAGGGCGTCTTTTTTCAGCAGTTTTGAACGAATCACGAGTCCATATTACCTGAGTTTGATTTAAATCCACATTATTTATGAGTTTATATTCTTTGAAGGGCTGTTGTCTCCTTCCTAACTACTCTCCCTGAACCTGAACTGACTGTGTAAGATCTTCTGGAGTGTAGAAAACACATTGATTTATTAACATTAGATTCTAGCTGATCCTGTCATTGGTCTTGAAATTTAAATCAATGAAGTTATGACCATATGAATTGTGCATAAATGCACACAGCACCTTTCTAAATCCTAAGTTCGGCTGTGATGGGATCACTGTAGGTGTCTAACTGGCTAAAAAAGTACCTGAAACTGATCAAAAATCTTAGATCCAGTTGTTTATTCACTTCATTCGTTTTAATGCTATTTGATTCAAGTCCTAATACCATCAATGCTTGACTCTGAGTCCAGCGCTGAGTAATCAGCACTCGGGTCGAGTCAGAGTTTATGATATAAGGTTAGGGCTCAAGTCACACTCCTCGAGTCCTCGACTCAAGTACTACAACACTGACTGACAGTGTAAGTAATTCCTGTTGAGATTATTTCATATCTCATCTCTCATAGAAATTATAAAGAAACACAACGGTGTCCATGATCAAGCCTGTCTTTTTCCACAGATTTTCTTGTGAATGCAGTGATCAGGGGCGACACCACAAGCTCTGGGCCTGCACCAGTATCACAGTTCAAGTCATGAGCTGCCATCATGTAGTATCCACACCCTAGTAAATATATAAAATCAATCCCACGAGTCTGACCTATTTAACCTCTTATTATTCACACCATGAACTTTTTTTTAACACTTTTTAACTGTCATAGTCTATATTTTGTCATTCCTCAACATGTAACCCAGACAGTCAAGCATACAATAAATAACACTTTAATGAGAAATACTATAATCCTTGTTAAGAAATGTTCTAAAACTAGTTTTGTCATTGGTCAGATTTGAGTATAAAAGTGTCTCTGGGATGAATGTCTTAATAACAATGGATATGAACCATTTTTGTTAAGGCAATAGCTGGCTCAGGTTTAGATTGTAACACACACGACATCATATGAATCAATAGATCATAATAAATCTGCTGATATTAAAAATTAAAGACTAGCTCACTGGGAAAGAAGCGAAGTATCACTCCAGTGTGGTCTATTTTTATACGACTATGAATACTATATTATCTTAAGAATAATATTCATAAAATGAGGTCATATGATGTTATATCAGGCTGATTCATTCTGAACTATAGAAATGTATATACAATGCAAATATGAAAGAAGCTATATTGTTGAATGATCATTAATAAATGCAGATACATCTCTGTTATTCGCTCAGAATGTTCTGTGTGAGTAGACCTCTCTCCTGTTGTGAAGGAAACAAGTTAAAATCATGTTTCCTTTACTTGCTCCCTCTCCCTCCCTCCCTCCCTCCCTCCCTCTCCCTCCCTCCCTCCCTCTCCCTCCCTCTCCGATTTTTGTCTTTTATTTTTGATATCCTGATTTTGCTTTTTTGGGGGGAACATGGTGCTGCATTAGTTATTTGGCTCTCCATCTGCAGCCGGATTGATCCTGTCTACTCGCGTGGGGCAGACTAAACCATTTTAGGAACAAGGCAGGGTGAGGGGGGGATCTGAGAGAGACCCCACAGATGTATGGTCATTTATTGAGCTCATTTGAGAGATATAACTGAGAGGAAACGACGTACCCAAAAGTACCTTTTCATTTCATGCTCATCAGGGGCTCGCAGTAGTGAGACCCGTGTTTCCCTCCACTACAACAGCACTACAGTGAGGCATTACCTTCCTCCTTTAATCTAACGTCCACCTCTTCAGTGGAGCTGACTACTTATGTGCTAAGACCACATGATGCTGTCCCTTTCATGTTTACCATACACCTTGTGTCTGCACACCTGTTGGTACCCCTGAGCATTAACAGGAGACAGCTCAGAGTTTTATCTCCACCTCACACCAAATGAGAGGATTGCATTGCACCACAAGTCCAGCAAAACTCTCCCGGTTCATTCCTGACATCAAATTGTCTGTGAGAGTGAAATTGTCTCAAAAGCTGTTGGTGTACCGCCGGCAGAAAAACATCACCATGACAACATAACAATCCCATCCTCAGAGAGAGGCTGCAGGATGTGTTTGAAAGCTTCAGTGAGTGAATAGAGCTCGTGTTTAGACATTTTCTCTTCCCTTATTTTTTTTGTCAAGGTCAAGACTGATGTTTCTAGCACAACATCCATCGCTTTCTGCTCCTGGCATTACAAGCTAATGACAAGTTTCTGAATGAAACACAAGAGAGTTACAACAATGAGGATGTGGACCTACCTGGAGAGAGAGGTGTTCTCTTTTTTTTTGTCTGTCAGCTTCATTGTGTTTTCTGCACAAACTGCTTGTGTCACCTCTCTACAGCAAACACAGGTAGAGTTTAAAGGGAAGCGAGGGAGACAGATGTAGGGAGAGACAATGACAGAGCGGTAGTGTATGAGCCCTCACCCCTGCACGATGTGCTCAATGCTAACTGCTTGACTTGGTTCTCTGCCAGAGGCTTATTCAGAACCAAGGACAGCTCCTCTGGTCTCCAAGCCCTCTCGCTGGGGAGAGACACATTTAGATAAAGTCTCTCTCTCTCTCTCTCTTTCATTTTTTTTCATTGCTCCCGTTTTCCTTTCTCTAAAACTCGTTCCGTCTCATTGGGGAGCCCACATTTAGCCACGCTCTCTTTCTTTGTCAGTCTCTCTATTCAATCTCTCTGAGGAATGTCAAATTTATAGTCATCTCGTCCTCTTTCCTTTCTCTTTCTCTCTCTGTGTCTCTAAGCTCCGTTTCCCCTTGGTTCCCCTCCAGTGAGGCCACATTTAGAGTCTGCACCATAGGGGAACACCCTGGCCTTTACCTCCTATTCAATTAAGCTCTGACTGAAACACACACAAGAACACACACGTAGCAGCACACACACACAATTACAGCGTAGCGGTGTCTGGAGACTGATGACACAGAGAGATGACCTCAGAGAAAAAGGCATTGAGAGACGTGCACGTACAGACACTGAAGAACGAGTGTATCGGACCCACACATGCACACATACAGCAAAAACACTGAGCAATTACCCCACAGAAATCCTCTATGGTAATTTTCAGATGTGAAATCTCTGCAGTAATTTTGGACTGACTTCAAATTAACTTTTTTTTCTGCTTTCAGAGTGTTTTTTTTCCCTACTGGGCCTGAAGTATTTAGTTAAACACACACAGGCTTCACACTTTGTTCCAATCTGTTTCACGGCTAGAGTCATCAAGAGACATATCTGGCACAAGCCAATTGTCAGGATAAGATTAAAAGAAAACACGCACAAAGGTGCATCGCTGCTTTTTTTTAACTTGACAGGAGAAGTTAGAAGATAATAAAACTTGTAAATCACTTTTTAGATACTAAAGCAACAAAGCAGACTGTGTGAGAATAGATTCACTTTTAATTTGAGCTGCACTGATCCCTCTTCTGTGAGTTGGAAAAAAGCTGTTTACAGGATAAAGCACTTTTTCAGAATACTTCTAAAAGAACCTTGTTTTATTGTGGCCAAAGATAAGATAACTCCATTTCTGTATGCTTACATTAAGTCCAGGGCTCCCCTCAATGATTCAAACCTGACACGATACCAATGATAGCAAAACAATACAGACTGTTTCATTTTTTCACTTTTTATTAAACATAAATGTATTTTGTTCAAAGCTAAATTCCATATAAATGTTCAGCTCAAATCCAACATCATAATCTTTATCTCTTACACAGAACTTCCACCAGATCTGTGCTCTCTTCCGTCAACACCCACCAGTTGCGTTTTCAGAGCGCAGCACAAAGCAGGACAGTCGGAAACCTGGAGTCATGTGACCTAGGTTTTCCCACAGTAATTACTGAATCAAGGATACTCCTTCTCCTCATCCATGTTGTCTTCATCATCCTCTGAAAACCTCTGACCTGTTGACTCCAGGCCTGGCTCCGCTCATCATGATGGTTTGTTATTGTAGTTGTGTGAAGTGAAATACGATCTGGTGATAACACAAAGTGTTTTATTCTGAAAATCAACTGTCATTTGGTTTTGGTGCCTGACTTCCTGTCCCGCTCCATCTGCTCTGTTGAGATTGATGCGTCGTGCTCTGGCATCCGGCAACAATAAAAGTCTTATGTCTTTGATCCAGAGGGCTCCGACCTGCCGGATCAAAGACGCAGCTGGAACACAACGGAGCGGATCCAGTGGAAGTCAACACATTGACTCGAATAGATACCTATCAGATCCGGTGCCGTGACGGATCGGAGAAGGATCAGACAGATCTGGTGGAATTTGGCTGTTAGAGTCTCAGGTAAAGCCCTTTAAGCAAACACTCAAGATAAAACCTCTCCCTACTTATCAAATGTTGAATGGATACCAAACAAGAGGTATCTGGATCGTTTTGGGCTTTAATGTGTGTGACATATTTTGTGTCATCACGCTGCAGCTCCGTTGGTCGTCCCTCAGTTGAAGTGTTTGCAGTTTGATCCATGACTCCCACATGTTGAAGTGTCCTCAGAACACTTGACCCAAATTGCCCCTGAAGCCAGAGTCCACCGGATGTGAATGTGTACTTATGATTAAATCATCACCAACGTGCACTTTGTATAGCTTCCTCTGCCATCAGTGTATCAGTGTGTGTGGGTATGTGACATGAAGTGTAAAAGTGCTCTGAGTGGTCAGAATACTAGAACAGTTCTATATAAGTGCAGCCCATTTACCATTTACTATTTATAGCATTTACTACTTGAACATTACACATGAGTCTAAACCAAGCAGCAGCCTCTGCTGTTTAAAATGAAGCCAGTAGTGAAGAAGTTAAAGGTGCAGTTCCTCAATCGTCCACTTGAGGCTGGCTGCAGAAACCAGAAACCCCATTAGAGCCTGTGTTTGAATGCATGTTTTTACAGCTATATGTAACATGTTAACATCCTGATTAAAATAAAAAGAGACGAGGCATGCAGATTATTTATATATTTGCACACACTGTACAGAGAGTGAAGGTTTTGCATACTTTGGTGCACGGCTGAGATGACAGACATGTGGGTGTTTTGTAGCTGTTTGCCACAAGGCTTAGAGTCTGCCTCAGCCCCACCTCTTTGCCTGCGTTGATCAAAACACCCTTGTTAGGGACCAAGCAGTAAGGCACAATACACAGTTGTCATTTTTACAGAAAGGTGGGTTTTTATTTAAAAAAAAATACACAACCAAAATGATAAAAACTACGCCTGTAAAAGAGGTCAACTTAACATAACCCAAATTAACAAGACAAAATATAAGGTGTGAACTAAACAAACAGACCTGACACAATGAGACAAAAGGGACTTATAAAGTGGTTTGGCCAAACCAAGTTTAACATAAGGAGTTAACAAAATTGACACTTAAAGTGAATTCAAAGTTATACTTATTAAGCCATCAGAGCCCATTGTCTGCTCTAATCAACTAGCTTCAGCATAAAAGTCCTCTCTTCCCTTGGCCACACTATTTGTTCCCCACAGCTAGGTAACTCACAGACAAAGAAACAATGATTAATATAACAGAAAATGTATAATCTTCTGATGTAAAAATGTGCAGACTTAATTTAAACAATGTAAGATTAAATACAAGAAACATAAAAAATAAAAAAAAAGATTAAAGTGTGTTAATTGTGTGATTGACTGCCAGCTAAAACAGGTGTTGAAACTAACATTGGAAAACTGAGGTGAGAATGTGGCTGGGGAGATATTACCGTTGTGTGGCTCCAGACATCACAACCCTCCTAGGTTAATGTGAAGTTAAGTTGAGTCAACTTTCCAACCTGTTGCCCTCTTCAAACTGTCTCTGCAGAAAAAAAATGATGATGTCACTGACGCTAAAGCTACGTCCACATGTATACAGATATTTATAACCCCTTTTTTTCCTCTCTATTTAAAAAAAGAAATCCGCTTCAGACCAGAGGTGTTTCTGAATATTTCTCTGTACCAACGACAACACTTACATGGTTTAAAAAGCCCACATAAGCATGCCAGCAGGTGTAGTAGTAAGTAGTAATGTGTCATCACTCCATAATGTCAAACAAACGTTACATCAAACACCACTAGCGACTACTAGGAGCCAAAAGCCGCTGAGAGGCTGAGGTTGGGCCTAGAAAACTGACCGACGCACAAAAAAAAAAAAAAAATGAGTTTAACCTTTTTATTAACATAAAAAGATAATCAACTAATGATAAAGTGCACAAAACTGATGATTTAAGTGATCAAAGAAAATCGTGGTCAACAAAAAATACAGCGACCCAGCTCACCTTAAATGAGCAGCTTGATTAATGCAGCTTAAATGAGGAGTAGAATATCCCCATCCCAACGTGACAACACAATGAACCATACAATAAGCAAACAACGAAAATAACACCACAAAAATACACAAACAATAACCTACCCTAAACCTCTAAAGTAGATTCAAAAATCACCTTTTAAATAATTCATTCATGGCTCCTGCAACCACAGAAAAACACTGTGCCCCTGTGTGTTGAGCGTTTCTTTTCTTGAACAATTAGAAACAGTGTTCTTTCATCTTTATATGGAATTTAAGAATATTTGAGCGTGATTTATTTATTTGCCCCAGAGCCTCAGTGAAAGGATGAAGAAAAGCTAGATTTCTTTGTAAACAATAAATTAAACCTTACAAACAGACCAAAAGTGACACCATAGCATTTTCTTTTCTTTCTTTTTAATGTATTGTTTGCTCTAGACATTAATTGTATATAGTTTGTATTTATTTATGATTACCAACTGAGAGGATGATTAAAAAACAAGTATAGAACTAGTCACTGACCTTCTTGTGGGAGGTTTTTTAGTGATTGAGATGATTTGTTTGAAAAAATAATTTGATATAAAGTTTAAGGAGATGACATGTTTTGCTTTTGGAGCACAAAATATTCTCTGTATTTGCAGACTGCCTAATACAGTAATCAGTGGCTCACGGGCTCAGATTGAAGATGTGTGTGAACAGAATTAACACAGTGAAATGAATGGGGTCGAATTCTATGAATCTGGTATTGGGTCATTTTTCACAGGAGCAGGGCGCTACATGTTGTGATTGGTGCGTGTGCAGTACATAAAAACAATATTCCAATGTCTAAGTTTGTCAACTTTCGTTTTTTGTTGTCCACACTACAATGAGAAAACTGAGGTTTTAAAAATCTCCACTTTGGAGGCCTTTTCGGTGACTTGACACTCTGTTTGCGACTGGATTTAGGGAACAGTGCAGAGAAAAACTGTACTTAAAAATTCCTGAGTCCAGTTTTTATGGTCTACGGTCTTAACATTATACTTCCTTTAAACAAAACCTCATGGTAACCTTTTTTCGTTTTGGTTTGTCAACTATTATACAGTCCAAAAACATGCTCCCCAAGTTCATTGGTCACTCTAAATTGCCCGTAGTTTTGAGTGTGTTGCCTGCATGTTTGCCCTGTGTTAGGCTGGCGACCTGTCCTGTCTTCTGCCAAACTCAACTGGGATTGTCTCCAGGCCCCCATGACCCCCAACGGGATAAGCGGTCAAGATAATGGAAGGATGGATGGATGGACTATTAAACTTTGACAAAAAATGAGGGGGGAAAAGACATGGACATATATAAGGGGTATTGTTCCATTGTAAAACATAATTGTAATTTAATGTGTTAAAAGCACATCAAACTGAAATACTCTTGACTACTCTGCATATATACTCCCATTTTATTTAAGTATTTAATGTTTTCCTAGATTTTCTTTGTTTTTTAAATGGTAGGCATGTTATGTTGTTTGGTCTAACATGGTCTCAGCATATCAGTGGTTAAAACACTTGTTGGTTAGCTTTTGGCCTGCACTGCCAGGAATGAGCTGAGACTTAAAAGTGTTTGGCGAGAAGTACGATCAGCACTTTGTCAAGTTCTGCAGAGCAAAACTTTCTTTGCTTCTCGGAGGAGTTTGGACGACAGCAAAACGAAAACTGTGAAAAAGAAAATATGTCCAAAGCCCCCGATGCTGCTGGGACTATTTTTGTATCATCATTTAAAAATCAGAGCTTGAGGAAAACAACAAGATATGTTTTGTTGTGAGTATAGTACACAAGCAGGGAGATGGGTCAGAGGCTGGATGTGCACAAAGTTATTTAAAAAGGATAATAAATGAAGAGGAAAGCAGAAAAGAACAAAAAGACTGCTGCCAAAGCAAAGACAGTAAAGTTACTTCAAAAAGAGAACAAATGGATCTGACTCATGATTATCGACTTGGACTGAGCAGCACAAAGGACGGTGGTCAGCTCCAGCATCAGCACCCTGGACAGTGACGTTAGCAGAAAGTGGATATTACAAAGTCCATTAATCACCTGACATCAGACGTTAACATTATGCAACGACTATTGTTCTCTGTTTCTACAAACTGGACAACAACTCAGTGTAACTCCTGAGGTCAGATGAAACAGATGCAGTAATTCAAGGATGAAGAGAAACTTAAGCTGCTTTAACAATGATTCATCTGTTCTCTGAAAACCCTCTGAATTTTAACTAAGAGTCATGTGGGCTTAAAAATGATGAGATGATAATACATTTCACTGCAGGACATTCTGTGAAGTATAATTAGTGAAAAAAAAAATCCTCCTCATTCAACATTCAACACCTTTTTCTGTTTGCCATTGGCAGTTTGCTCAATAAGTGGATGAAACACTCTGTTCTTCACACACTGGAAACTCTTTCAGCTACCTTTCACCGTAGGGGGGGAAAGAGGGGAACTGGCTCCAGCATTAATACACATCACAGGAACACTGACCTTTGTGTGTGTGTGTGTTTCGGTGTGTGAGCCTCAGAGCATTCAGCCATGTTCGGGTGAAAGTTCAGGCTTCTGTTCCATGTGTGAGCGTTTATGTGTCTGTGTGTGTGACCTTTACACCAGCTCCTCTCTCAGTCATCAGGGTGCTGTTTTCCCCACCGCTGACTCTCCGTAGAGCTCTCTTTCCCCTAAAGTGAGTCTCAAAGTGTTTCCGTTCAACTTAATTGTTTTACAATATTTTGAAATGTCACCAGAAATTAACAGTGGAGTGGTCTCATGAAATTGTATGAATAAACATGTGTTATTGTGGCAACATTATGAATTAAATCATGAAATGGTAATGGTTTCTCTGGACACATTTTACTTGTAAATGAGCATCAGTTCATGATAGAGAAAAATGAGAACAGATAATGGTTTTAGAAGCAGGAACCCGACTTTGTGTTGATGCAGCGGTGCTCCAGTTTCCTGCAAATAAACCTGTGATATATTTCTTTCACTGTTTTACCACCACATGAGCACATTCCTTTGAAAACTTTAACGGAATTAGAAAACTGAAGATCATTTTCATTAAAAGTTGTACATTCTTCATGAATACATATAAAGTAGGGGACTATACAACACTTTTCAACAAAGAACAAAGAGGTTGTCAAGTTCTGACATAGGTATGAGCATGTAATATGAAATGCAGATTCCCAGGAGCAATGAACAATAGAGAAAGTGCGTTCACAAATTGTATAGATGATTAATGAAGTGCCAGTCTTAACAAGTATGTTTCTATGATATCTCTTCTGCACCAAAGTCACATTGGCTTCTTTCTTTTTCATGCCTTTACAAAGTCCACTGCTACAGAATATTTGCCACAAAGCTTCCTGACATATCTTCAATCCTCAAGGCCTGCATGCTGATTTAATGACTTTAGTGATATAGGCACAGATATACACACATCATTCACTACTGATAGTTATACAAACAGGAAATGTCTAAAATCCACACAGCGAACACTCAGGGTGAAAACAGAATGTGTGATTGATTATCAGGACAACATGATGTGTCAGTTTACCTCAGAGAGATTTTATTTCATGAAACGACTATAAACAGTTTCATTAACTGCTATTCATTTACAGTTAAAGTGACATTCACAAAACCATTCCCATCATTCACAAAATGCTGCAGGAACTACAACTTTCTCAACAGGAGAGCAAAATTTGGGTTCAAATCCCACCACTGCCATAAGCCAACCACGGCTGTCTCCTAAGGAGAAGGCCTGTCAAAAGTTTGTGTTGCTCTCTCAGTGTGATCAAGTGTGTGTTATAAAGGCCAGCACTTGGACTTTTCCAAAATCCCCTCCGCCAGTGCTATGTTCCGTCTCCTAAGCGTCTGACAGTACGACTGAGGGGAAGAAACCACGAGCCCTTGTTTCTAAGTTATTGGGTGTCCAAGTTGAGGACTGGGTGTTCCTTTTGCTCCACCTTATGTGTCCACTGAAATGTGAGTACCTTTTGTAACTCATCAGTGTAGCCTTACAGTATTGATCACTGTTGGAGCCAATAGCAATCTTCTTTGATGTTTATAAGGACCAACTAAGAAGAGGTGAGCATTTGCAGGCTAGTTTCATATGATCATTCTTTGAATGCATATGTTGCAACTTCATGAGCCCAAGGACAAAATGAGACATGAAATGGGAAAAGGCGTGGTTGTTAATCAATCCAACGGAACAGAAATCCACAGAGTTGCAAGCCTAAAGGCACCAACCGACAAGCAGAGTGGCGCAGCGGAAGCGTGCTGGGCCCATAACCCAGAGGTCGATGGATCGAAACCATCCTCTGCTAACTGTGCAGTAGGTCTCCACTTTGAGTGGGATGCCATTGCTTTTTGCAAGTGCTGCTGCCCCAACCTGGATATTCCAGCTAATTGATGAAACATCTCATGATACCCAGCGCATCGGCCCTCTGAAACTGGATGTGTGCACAGCAGGGTAGTGTGGCCGAGTGGTCTAAGGCGCTGGATTAAGGCTCCAGTCTCTCAGGAGGCGTGGGTTCAAATCCCACCACTGCCATAAGCCAACCACAGCTTTCTCCTAAGGAAATGGCCTGTCAAAAGTTTGCCCAGTGTTGCTCTCTCAGTATGATCAAGTATGTGTGTTATGAAGGCCAGCACTTGTACTTTTCCACAATCCTGAAATGTGAGTACCTTTTGTAACTCATCAGTGTAGCCTTACAGTATTGATCACTGTTGGAGCCAATAGCAATCTTCTTTGATGTTTATAAGGACCAAGTAAGAAGAGGTGAGCATTTGCAGGCTAGTTTCATATGATCATTCTTTGAATGCATATGTTGCAACTTCATGAGCCCATAGACAGAATGAGACATGGAATGGGAAAAGGCGTGGTTGTTAATCAATCCAACGGAACAGAAATCCACAGAGTTGCAAGCCTAAAGGCATCAACCGACAAGCAGAGTGGCGCAGCGGAAGCGTGCTGGGCCCATAACCCAGAGGTCGATGGATCGAAACCATCCTCTGCTAACTTTGCGTTAGGCCTCAACTTTGAGTGCTTTTTGCAAGTGCTGCTGCTACAACCTGGATATTCCAGCTAATTGATGAAACATCTCATGATACCCAGCGCATCGGCCCTCTGAAACTGGATGCATGCACAGCAGGGTAGTGTGGCCGAGTGGTCTAAGGCGCTGGATTTAGTCTCCAGTCTCTCAGGAGGCGTGGGTTCAAATCCCACCACTGCCATTTGACGACCATTGCTGTCTCTGCATTTAATTTCCCATCACAACTTTGCCCTCTTAGCAACATCAAGTGTAGTGGGCTGGATAAATGTAGTGCAACGATACTAACGGCCTACAGAAGAGCCATTTTGTTTTGCTGACGACAGGGCAGAATTGCCAATGCTGTTGACGCAACCTCCGAATGCCAGCTATTTGATAAAACATAGCCCTAAGATAGCCCTGCGCGACTGCATCCCCTCACTAGCGCTCACCACTGCAAGGTAGTGTGGCCGAGTGGTCTAAGGCGCTGGATTAAGGCTCCAGTCTCTCAGGAGGCGTGGGTTCAAATCCCACCACTGCCATTTGACGACCATAGCTGCCACCACATGTGTTGTCTGTTTATCTTGGTGTTGAAGTTGCCGTCTTAGCAACATCAAGTGTAGTGGGCTCGGCAAATGTTCTTCTTTCACTCTACAAAAAAATAAATCAATGGACTCACCTGTTGACTGCAGATTATTGGAGCAATGTCATGTTTTAACCTCTTCTGACAGCCTAAATAAAATAATAACCTCTGCTCATCTCTTTCTAGCTGTTGTGATAGACAAGAAAACACGATTTGTGAGGCTGTGTTCTGCTTGTTTCATTATTAAGTTAAAATGGTGGCAGGCAGCGAGGGGGGCTTTGAATTGAGTTATTTGAAAGAAGAGTGTAATGTATCACTTTTTTGATTTGGGGTAAAACTGACAGCTCTACTGTGTGATGCTATCACTTCACCAAACTGTAGCCATGCAGCTTCCACTTGAACCTGCACATCATGTAAATCTAAGTTGACTCTGCTTCCTCCTGCTGCACATCAGACAACATTAAACGCAGCGTTGTGACAACCAGGTCCGACAGTTGTTGCAGTATTTTGACAGCCAATTAAATCCTGCTAGCTAGTAGCAGTGTAATGCAGGTGGATGTACAGTCCAGCGCTGCATTTTGATGATTGAGAGGAGAGCTCTTGTTTTATTCATTCCAAGGTCACTCAGGGTTCAGGGAATATCCCTCCCTCCAGAAACATCACTGGCACTAACGCGCCCTCCAAGGTTCCTGGGCTTGATTCATTTATGCCATTAATACAATCTGGCTGCTGGCACTGGGACGAGCTGATGGGGGTAAAGCACTCACTCTAACCCCCCACGCACACAATACAGACATATACAAGCACACACACACACACACACACTTTTTTCCAGTCAATTGGCTGTTGCGTCTCCAGAAAGGCTTCCTATTAAATAAAGTGGCATCCAAGAGCTTTAATGCAGCACCTATTTAGAGTGAAAGAAGAAGAAGAGAGAGCAGCGGGGAGGGAGCTGATGTAGAGGTAGAGAGGGCGAATGAATGACTGAAGATAGAGAGAGAGAAGGAGATGAAGAGGATGCAATGCTTCCCCACTCAGCTGTAGGTAAATATGTGTGTTTGAGCGAGAGAGTGTGTGTGAGTGTGTTTGTGTATGTGTGTGTGTGTGTGTGCTCCTTTTCAACTCCCACTCTTCGACTTTAAGCATACCTCAGTATTCATGTGACGAGTCCTTCATCACCGTGATCCTGAGAGCTTCACAGACTCAGACACACGGCAGACTTTTCAGATTCAAACCCGCACATATACAGTATTTCTCCATGTGCTAACTCTCAGTGAGCGTAATGAGTCAGAGGCACACAGACAGGATGTGGTTAAAATGCACAAATATGATACAAAGAGAGACACACACACACACACACACACACACACACACACCTACAAGCACGCACAATTGAGAGAGTGAGGTACTGAACAATACAGTTTGTAATCCCTTGATGCCGTCTAAACCTCACTGTGAATTCACTGTAACATGTGTCTCTAATGTGCACACCTGTGGGACTTACATCCCTTTATGTACATCACAATAAGTGTGTTTTGGAGATTGTTTGTAGGTATTTCTATTACCAAACAGAATATGCCATGTTTCCTTCCTCCTCTAAAATAACTTGCGCTTTAGCTCATATGCATTAAAGCAAACAGTCTGCATATAAAAGTAATCATTGAGTAATAATGCTCCTGTAAGGACCTTCTGCCTGTGTTGGCGCCCTCTGTTAAAAGTGCCTCCTACATCTTATCTGATTTTTTCCTGTATATATGTAGGTAGTGTTTTCTGACCAAGCAGCAACCTCTGGTCTTAAAATATGAAGCCAATGTGGAAGTGCTAAAAACTGCTGTTCATCTAGTGTCCACTAGAGGGTTGCAGCAGGAACACTGGAAACCACATACACACCCATTCAAAAAAGACTATCTTTAAAGCAGAAATAAACATGTTTACAGCCTGGTTCATAACACAGTTGTGAAGTTTTTTCTATAACCCCTTATTACTAAAGATATTAAACTTACAAGTTTTGCCCAAATAAGGACATGCACGCTAACACTGTAGCTGTTAGTGAAAAGGCTAAAGGCCCGCCTCTTTACCCCACGCTAGCTCGACAAAAGTGAGGTTGAGTTCAGCATTTCCAATATGGCACCCTCTCACGACCGGCATCAAAACAGCACTTCAGAAAAAAGATGGGTGATGTCACGGATACTACGTCCATTTATTAAACAGTCTATGATTCAGACCAAACGTCTCATTCTGCTGTCTTTTAATAGTGGAAGCATGTTTGAAGTACATAGCATCAGGAGCAGCTGGACTCAGTTCAGAGTGAATAACATACTAACAACAGGGTGCGGAGCCTTTCTGTGGTTGATGTAATGCTCATTTGGATTACATTTCATTAACGTCTGTGCTTCTACCATTGGTGAGTATCACTAGTGATGGGCAAATGAAGCTCCATGAACCAGTAGTTGTATTTTTTGACTCCTCTAGATGGCGCTTTCTGTTCAACAAAGAGTTGAAAGCACACTGAATTGCCATTCATTGAGCCTTTATTTTTAAACCAAGAGCACCATCTAGAGGAGTCAAAAAATACAACTAATGGTTCATGAAGCTTCATTTGCCCATCAATAAGTATAACATTTCATTTTAACATTTTTTTTTTTTTTTTGCAGGTTAAATTCTGTTTAATATTAATAAATAAGTTCTACTCAACTACAAAGATCACAGATTCCTTTATTGGAGTTTATAAACGTAGCATACCCCTGTGATCATGCAAGGGTAAAAAATATAGCTGCCACTCAAAGATAATCTTTCACTTAAACCACAGTGAGACCAAAGTTTATAAATAGTCAAAGTGAATGGCACAGTGACCAAATTTAATACTAAAGCTGGATTATTGTATTTTTATTTAATTGTACTTCATTCTACTTTTCATCAGTTTGTTTATAAAACATTTTTAATTTATGTGGCTATAATATTCACTGTTTTGATTTCAGATTTTGCTTGCATATTTTCTTTTACCAGGAGGGAATTTTTTTTGAGTGCTAACTAATGTTTGTTTCGTTTGTTTGTTTATGGAAAAGTTGCAACATTCCAATAAGTATACTTATACTTGAAATACAGCAGAATATATATCAACTTTGCTTTGCTTTTTTATTGCATATTTCTTTTGTTTTGTACACTTTTAAGACAAAATAAAAAGTAACAATACAATAAAATAATATACTGTATTATAATTATCTTGCCATATTATGTTATGTTATGTTACATTATTATTCTACCTAAAACTCATGGTCATATTGCATTCCAGTATTATTTTTTATTTATTGCTTAATCTGTCATTACCAACCATAATCACACCATGTCAACCGGTCACTACTGAAATTGTTTTTAACACTTCCTGTAATTACTTCTATTTAATCTAAATTCCATTGTAACATTGCATATATCTAAATTGTATTCTAGCTTTATTTATCTATTTTTATTTTTACTTATTTTATTCTATTTTATTCTATGTTATTCTATTTTATTTTATTGTTACTTATTGAAACTTCTTTCTTGATTGTACTTATGTCTGGGTTGCTGTAAAAACTGAATTTCCCCCCCGGGGGTTTAAATAAAGTAATATCTTATCTTATCTTATCTTAAAATGTAACAAAAAGCTCCAGTTGTTCCAATGCAATGAACAGTATTCATCTTTTTCTCGAGCAAACATTGTTGTGACAGATTTCCTGATGAATTGACCATGCAAAAGAAAAAAATCTAAACAAGTACCTTTTTTATGGTTAAATGTGATATTGCTGAAAAAAGTTTAAAAATGTATTTTAAAAAATCGTGTTTGACTGTAGCTTGATCTGTCGGTCTCCACAGTAAGATTGTGGTCACTGAAATTGTTCTTGCAAAGTATTTTTAAAACATGCTACTCTCCCTCAGGTGAAGGATCTGAATCTGCCCTCTGCCATCGCTCTTTCAAGAAACAATGTTCCATTTTCTCTGTAAAGTCATTGCTGTTTTCAGAGGTGCTATTTTCTACCAAAGAGACACTCAACCCAAAACAGAGTTTGGAGAATTTCACTTTGAACTTCTGAGCACAGATATACCCTGGCTGTACTTTCAGAGGCGCTGCGGCTCTTGAGGTGAGAAAACGAGATTTGAGCTGGCAGTCCCAACCTGACCTCTGCACTTGTGGAGGTGGCCTGTATTCTCAGTGTGAGAAAGGCTGGCCTGTAGGCCTGCAGCCAGACTGCTTGGTGCTAGAGTGGAGATGACACATCACAAGAAATAACACTCCCCTACCGCAGCACCTCTCTTTGTTTTCCCTGTCTCTTTGTCCTTTTTTATCCTCTGATGTTTTTCATACTTTTGTTTGTCCCACTCCTTTGTATGTTCTTCTTTTTAAGCTCCTCTTCCTCAGAAAATGAAGAAGTGTGCAAAACTGCAACCTATAATCTTTCTCTAAGGCAACTCTCTCTGGACAACAGACTGTATTTAAATATGACGTTAGATGGAGTGTATTGTAAATTCAAACTTAAAACATTAAACAGGGAGCTGGATTTAGATGGAAAACAAAGCTGAAGAAATTGTATTTGTTGTCGTTGGTTTCCGCTCCTCCTAACAAATGACACACTGAACATACATGCATAGTTTTCTAGGCTTGAGTCAGAGAGGTTAAAGTCGACTGTTGTCACTGTCTGCTGCTCTCTGCTAGTTACATCAGACTCAGAGGTAAGACCTTGGCTGCAGACCGGCGTGTGAAGGCACTGTAAGGCGTCATTTTCACTTTGCTGTTCATGTTAACAGATCAGAGCCTTCGAACTGCTGACGTGAGCGGTGCATCTCACATGCCGACAAACTAGAGCATACAAGGATTGCTTTTAGTACGGTGAAGGCAAGTGGTGGAGCAAGGGGTAGGCCAGGGGTGTAAATGTGTTATTCTAACCAAAGCTTCATGAAATAATGTTGCCTACTGTAGCTTTAATAACTGTGTAAAAGTGTAGTGCGGTGTACAGTCATGGCCAAAAGTTTTGAGAATGACACAAATATTACATTTTCACAAAGTCTGCTGCTTCAGGGTTTTTAGGTGTTTTTGTCAGATGTTTCTATGGTATAATGAAATACAATTGCAAAAGCTTTTATTGAGAATTACACAGAATTCATGCAATAAGTCAATATTTGCAGTGTTGACCCTTCTTTTTCAAGACCTCTGCAATTCTCTCTGGCATGCTGTCAATCAACTTCTGGACCAAATCCTGACTGATGGCAGTCCATTCTTGCATAATCAATGCTTGGAGTTTGTCAGAATTTGTGGGTTTTTGATTGTCCACCCGCCTCTTGAGGATTGACCACAAGCTCTCAATGGGATTAAGATCTGGGGAGTTTCCTGGCCAAGGGCCCAAAATCTTAATGTTTTGTTCCCCGAGCCATTTTGTTATGACTTTTGCTTTATGGCAAGGTGCTCCATCATGCTGGAAAAGGCATTCTTCATCACCAAACTGCCCTTGGATGGTTGGGAGAAGTTGTTCTCGGAGGACGTTCTGGTACCATTCTTTATTCATGGCTGTGTTTTTAGGCAAGATTGTGAGAGAGCCCACTCCCTTGACCGAAAAGCAACCCCACACATGAATGGTCTCAGGATGCTTCACTGTTGGCAAGAGACAGGACCGATGGTAGCGCTCACCTCGTCTTCTCTGAACAAGCCTTCCTCCAGATGCCCCAAACAATCGGAAAGGGGATTCATCAGAGGAAATGACTTTACCCCAGTCCTCAGCAGTCCAGTCCCTGTACCTTCTGCAGAATATCAGTCTGTCCCTGATGTTTTTACTGGAGAGAAGTGGCTTCTTTGCTGCCCTCCTTGACATCAGGCCTTCCTCCAAAAGTCTTCGCCTCACTGTGCGTGCAGATGCACTCACACCTGCCTGCTGCCATTCCTGAGCAAGCTCTGCACTGGTGGTGGCCCGATCCCGCAGCTGTAACACCTTCAGGAGACGGTCCTGGCGCTTGCTGGACTTTCTTGGGTGCCCTGGAGCCTGTTTGGCAACAATTGAACCTCTCTCCTTGAAGTTCTTGATAATTGGATAGACGGTTGACTGAGGTGCAATCTTACTCGCTGCTATAAACTTCCCTGTTAGGCCCTTTTTGTGCAATGCAATGATGGCTGCACGTGTTTCCTTGCAGGTAACCATGGCTAACAGATGAGGAACAATGGTGTCATGCACCATCTTCCTTTTAAAGTGTCCAGTCACTCAATCGTGACAGATTGATCGCCAGCCTTGTCCTCATCAACACCCACACCTGTGTTAATGTGTGTGACACCTGTGTGTCATTGAAATTATTTTAGCTGGTCCTTTTGTGGCAGGGCTGAAATGCAGTGGAAATGTGTTTTTGGTGATAAAGTTCATTTTCAAGGCAAAGAGGGACTTTGCAATTAATTGCAGTTGAGCTGATCACTCCTCATAACATTCTAGAGTATATGCAAATTGCCATTATAAAAACTGAAACAGCAGACTTGTGTCATTCTCAAAACTTTTGGCCATGACTGTATATACTGTACTTAGGAAAAACAGGAAATCAGTGATTGTTTTAACAGCACTAATGCAGTGTTGTAATCTAGTGATTTATTGTGTAGTTTTCAGAGTGACTTCACTAACAGATCATAAGACAGTATAACATAAATGTAGCATAAAGTTACATTAAAAGATCAAACCCATAACATCTCAATCATCTCTCCGTCTGCTGTAGTAAAATCAAGCAATTATCCTAAAAGGTTGACTTATGGAGACTAAAACTGTCTGCCAGTTAAACCTTAATAAAGGTTTCTGCCTGTGAAAGGAAGTCTTTATGTAATATAAGAAAGCAGATGTAGTCCTTTATTGGATTTCAGCAGAGGCCTTTGAAGCAAGATTTGTGGTTAGTGGTTTCCAGCATCAGATCGGTTAATTTCTTACCATAACCCGATCAGGAGAAGTTTCTTTTCTGGATAAGAGATCAGTTTGACCGCTGACGGATCAGGTGTCTTGATCCCAGAGATCTGTGCATCAGAGCAGCAGCTTAACAAGACTTTAAGACTGTCATACACACCACAGGAATCAGGTGTTATCACCAGATCGTATTTCACTTAACTACAATAACAAACCGTCATGATGAGCAGAGCCAGGCCTGGAGTCAACAGGTCAGAGGTTTTCAGAGGACCAGAAAGACAAGGAGAATCATTAATGTAGTAACTACTGTGGGAAAACCTCGGTCACATGACTCCAGCTGTCCGGCGGTCCTGCTCCGTGCTGCGTTCTGAAAACCCAGCCGGTGAGTGTTGACGGACGGGAGAGCACAGAGTCGGACTGCAGCAGATCAGAGACGGACCGGACACGGATCTGGTGGACGTCCCGTGTAAGTGTTGAATTCATCCAACAGACAAGTTTCCACAGGGGTGAATTGAGCTGAGCGGGGGTTAGATGCGGTCACTTGGTCGACCATTTTATTTGTTTTGAAAAAGGTCTGCATTTACCCAGAATTCCTTGCACCTTAGTCCTACTAAACATAATCAAGGACTAAACTGCATTGTGAAACAGAATAATTCAGCCGTCTATTTGAAGTCCTACTATCTGTTACATCTATGCCATAGCCTATAGATAGAGTCTATCATTGTGAAACCGGGCCCTGGTCCACTTTAAGAACCTTGCTGTATTGACATCTGGATTGGGGACACAAGGTGTATTTTAATGATCATCACTAATGATAGTTACCATGAGATAAAAGGTAGGTGATCAAGAGAAAGAAAGAGGAGAAAGCACTAAGAAGAAGTCTGAATATAAAAAGCTTGACCTCTTACTGCAGCTTTTTGTTGCAGTGGGCTGAGGGGTCAAACAGCCTGCATTGAGATCTCATCCGGCTCTCAAAAATAGCCAGCCTTGTGCCTCTCTCCGACGTTTAATGAGCCTCCATTTGTCTCCAGATTCTTTCCTCCCTACTTTTAATTAAAACACCCGCTTTTACCTTTACACGAAACATCAAAGAGGAAACAGGAGCTCCTGCTAATTGGAGGAAGATTTGGCGCTTTAATAATATTTTGTTGTGACTAATTTCCCCCCACACAGGTGAACAGAGAAGAGACGGAGGAGGGGGAGAGGGGGAGGATTTGTATAGGTAGCAGAAAACAAGATAGCAGGGAGAAATGAAGAGATTATAACAGGTTGAAAATAGCACACAGGTCTTTTGTTTTGCTAATTTCCTCTCCTTTGCTCAGGTAAGGTGGAGGCGAACATGAGGCTTTGTGTTTGTAAAGAGGGAATTAATGGGAGTACAATATAGTGAGGGGATTGAGAATTAAAGAGGAAGCTCATAATCTCTAAAAATAGCAAGACAAGACAGGAAGCTATGAAGAGGGTAATCAACATGGGAGGCAGTAACAAGGCACAAGAGAGGAAAAACAGGAAGCCGAAACTTCATCATCACAGAAGTTAAAAGGCTGCAACCCTCCTGTTTCCTCCCGTTAGTCTGAGCTGGAGGAGAAGACAGCTAGATGACTGTAAAGCGGGTTAAGAGGTCAGGAGGAAGAAAACAAAAATAGGTTCAATTATCACCTCCCATGTTGTGTTTTTTCAAAGTGTTCATTGCATAATTACACATCAGGAAAAAACAGAGGTTAAACAGCTCTGTGGGGAGTTCGCTGTCATTTATCAAGTCAAAACAGTCGCCCACTCAAAGACTCAGGGTCACCGCGGCTGGCATTTAACAGACTAGAATAAGTGGGCCGTGATGAACAATGACATGTTTGAGATGCTGCTTCTCATTCTTCAGGAACGCTGCAGAAAGCTATGATGCTAAATGTGACAACATGACATTTGAGGCCCAAATAGGACAAGGTGCACAGGAACAAAGTACTAATGATTGTTTTGCTGTATTTCAGTAGAAGTTTCAGGTTTTCTTTCTTAACTTGATCATTTTTTTATGTCTTATCAGTTCATTCAGTAGATCTTGTTTTAAGAATGTTTCAGGAGATCCGTGTCCGACTGGAAACACAAGCTTATCTCTTTTCCATAATGACGTTTGTTCCTTGACGGTGATTGATCCCTCTGCTCCAGGAAAGTCAAGAGGTGCTGCGATGGATAGGAGGAAAAATTTATAAATGATGCAGTCAAATGCCCCAAAGTCAATGCATTTTATATCAAAGCAAGTTTGTGGGCTTCCTATAAACACATCAGGTGGAGATGCCACAGGTCAGCTAGCAGTGCACAATCAAGATGCTATATGTGCAACACAAAACACAACATATACACTCAAGCACAGTTATTAGGCACGTGAGTATTTTTGTGAATATGTTAAAAACTATGTTAACAGTTGTTTTCAAATTTGTCGAGAAGTCAGATAGTGAATATATTTATTCAACTGTGTGGTTAAAATGATGCTTTTCAAATTACGTCGGCTGTATTTTTAAATAAATGCAGAATCTGCAGAAATGAGTGTGCCAAATTATCATTATATAGTATATAACTTGTGAAAACTAAGAACTAGGCACCATTTTAAACGTTCTATTGATTGAAAATAATAATATTTACTACAACTGAATTCAAACTTCAACAAAAACAAGAGTTTTCTTTACATTTGTATCCAAAATAAAACTGTTAATGTCTTTAAAACATTTCAAATCTTAAGTGTTTCTCAAATGTCCAATATAACCTCCTTTTCTTCCAGTGAGGGTCAGAGGTCACTGGTAAACTGATTTAATGAGGTTTCTGATGACTTCTCTGCTGACACTGTGAGCTGTACCTTGTATGGCTTTCCAAAGAGGCTCTTTTGAGCTGTATTTCTTGCCATTACTGTAAAGTATCTTCTTTATTATTGACCACAAGTTCTCAGTCGGGTTGAGATCAGTTGAGCAGGCAGGCCAGTTCATGAGGCGATCCTCTTTTGTATTTTCCTGCATGGAGGAAAAGACATTCAGCTAAAGTGAAAAAAGATGCTAGTGTTTATGCATGAGCACAATGCACCATCACATGCCTCACGTTATTCTCAGGACAGGATGGCATCTCAGGGCTTTAAAGAGGAGTTAATAGTATGTTACAACAAATAACTACATGTGCAACCCTGTGTTTCACATGTAACCCATCAGGAGCAGTATCAGCCATTCAACAAGTTTATGGTGAGAGTGGGGAAGAGCTTCGACCAATCACAAGCTGAGAGCCCAAACCTCTAGAGAGGGCAGGTAAGATTCAGTCAGTGTTGATGTTGTAGAGCTCAGTATATATCTGTTCTGTATGAAAAGTACCCAGATAAAAATAAATGATTTAGAGCTCTATAAATGAAACAGACTTAATGATGATCTAAAAAACAAGTTTCTAAGAAGGGAGGGATCTGTGAAACTCTCAGACTAACCCTTACTAAAAAATAATCCCATAATTATGAGAAAGTGAGAGAGTAATACATACAGTAATTATGGATTAAACTGTCATTGTATCCCATATCTACAACTAACTATCTCATTATCTCATCTGTAATTGTGTAATTATGATGCTCCATGTTTCTGTAAACATATGTAAGTTTTCACATGTTGTCTTTAAGTGGATGAAATGAGAAAATAGTGCAATTTTGATTATTTTTGACTGATAGACACATGCATTTAACTCCAGAGGACCTAGAGGTGTTTCTGCTCATACACTGAGAAAGAAGGATGTGCAGGATGTGCCTATTTTTGTTCAGGGCCTTGACTTGAACTCTTGATTTTTGATTAAAAACAATATGAAAAACAACAATTGTAGAGAATAGTGCTCTATTTTTTACATATATATAGTAATGCTAAATTTTATACATATAGTTAGAGTTAACTGAAGTGGGCTGGTCTGAGTCCCACTCACCCATCTGTTTCTGAAGCCAATCATCAGAGGGTGCCATATTGACAAAGCTGAACTCAACCTAACTTCTGTCGAGCTAGTGTGAGGTTAAGTGGAGGGCTTTGAGCCTCCTAGCCAACAGCTATGTATCCCCGCCTGTCAATCAAGTCAGCTGTGCCTCTCATATTGGAAAACACGTAATCTTAATATCTTCGAAATCACTGCGTAATGAAAAAAATCACCCCTGTACAGTGTGTGCCAAGAAATTAGCTATCTAGACTACACTTGATTTTTGAACCAGGCTTTAAACATTTTCATTTCTGCTGTAAAGATTGGCTTTTCTTCATTTCTGTGTATGTGGTTTCCTGAACTTCCAGAGCCAGCCTCAAGTGGACACTCAATGAACTACAGTTTTATCACTTCCGCATTGGCTTCAATTCCCGCGGCCAGAGATTGCCACTTGGTCCCATACTCTGGCCACGATGAAGCTCAAACTATGAGTGTAACGGACCATTAACATTGATAGAAATATATTAATTTCTACATAAATACATGTATGTCCAAACCAATATTTAAAACCATTTCTCCCTCACTTTGTTGAACACTACCTTCAGAACATCTAGACCGAAATGGGTCAGTCAATAACACAAAGGCAATATGACTCTTTGGCACATCCACTACTCAATACATGACATAAAAAGTGAAGTGAGATTAATCAGATGAAGAGAGAGACATGTTATGCTGCAGAAAAAAGAGGAGTGTTGTGAAGGAGTGTCTGTGATTAAAACGGAGAAGTTACAGCAGCATGGATGAAAGAGAACTAAGCATATTCAAAGCCGAAAAACATTACCTCTGGACACTGGATCAGAGTTAATGTCAGTATTTTCAGAGTGGAGTTAAAGAGGCTCACAGAGGAGAGGTGAATTTTAGTGAGCTTAGAACTTTCTGTTTATGCTGTGAGCATATTTAGAGCCTCTCTCTTTGACTTTATTGAGAAACTGAATCAATACTTCTTCTTCCAGCTGAATCTTATTTTAGTATCTGCTTCCTGAATGCGTTCGTCTTCCTCACCTCTGTACAAAAAGGTCAGGCTGCTTTTGGCAAATTGCTGATCAACAGTGTTGTTGTTGTTGTGTAATGAAGAAAAAAAAAAAACACTGCTCTTGATGTTTGGCCAAAGACTATTTTCTTATTGGAGCAGAATTTATAGTACGGTTCATCTGAGTGTCAGAGGACGATGACATCCGCTGAGCGGTGGCTTCGTGGACCAGTGACTGGCACGCTGACTCACATTGAAACTTAACAGGGTGAGGACAGCAGAGTCATGGTAACGTCATATCTTTATTTTTGTCTGTGTCATAGGTTACAACAGCGTGGCAGAGCACTACGACTGCCTTCGAATGAAAAAGGATGCAGGTCAGAAAAAGCATCATCACACTTTGTTTGTTTCATCACAGTGTGAGGTTTGAATCTGGAAGACGGCTTGATGTTGAGCTTTATTTATGATCAGGAATATAAAAAGTGTTTTCTCAAGTGTTTCTCCAAACTTATTGGAAATGTGTTCAAATATTGCAAACACTTTAAAAGTTTTTCATATCATTTGAAATTCCCTACTAAATGACAGAAATTGTTACGTAATAAAGGTTGAAACAAGCTCTCAACATGGTCTCAAAAACATCTTAGTCTCCATTTTGCTTGTAGAAAACTGTCCCTACAGTTTTTTTGCCTGGAGGCTGCCAGAACAGAACAACAGCAGGCATTTATGAAGAGCAAATATTATGAAAGAGCACAGATTTAAATGAGGACTTCAGCGCTACCAAAAGAACACTGAATTAAAATGATGCAACAACTTGAAAAGAATAGTGTTTGTTTGAAAAGACACAATGTTGAAGTTTATTCAACATGCAACATTTAATTTACAGAACAACGTCAGGTTTTTAATGACTGCAGCAGTCTCCACATTTAATGTCCACTGAACTTTAACTAAAGCCAGCCAGCAGAACATGTAAGTAAGTGGACAGTTAATTTATCCTACTTTTCAACACATCTAAAATCAGCAATGTGGTATCAATGGAAAGCTGAGAATGTCCACTGTAAATGAGTTTTTAAAGCTTGTTGATAGGATTAGCGGTTCAAAAGTTATCAAACATTTAAGAACATTTAAGTAGGCGCCAGCAGCTGTCTAAGTCTTTTAGGGCTAGGATGAGAAGGACTTGCAGGGTATTCCTGAACTCCACGATTAATACCTACTGTCGGCCATCTTCATTTTGAGAGTTTTCTGGTTCACACCCGACTCTAACTCTTCCTCCTCATTTCAAAAAATGTCACACCTCTACTGATTACATCATCTTCTCACATACGGTTATAACGAAAGAAAAATATTTGGTTACTTGTCACAGGAGTTGGAGCGGAGTTAGCTGCTTCCATTTATCTGATGCGGAGGAGATCACACAATGGCTGGTTCTGAAAGAATGTGATCCGTCCTTCGCTCAACTTTTATGAACTAAAGGATGAAAATATCACTCAACTATTGTTGATAAATTGTTTTGTGTTCTTGGCCTTGTGATGTTAAATGTGAACAGCATGATGAAGAAGAAGTGGTTGATTTATGGATCAGACACTTGTTGTGATTGTTGCAGTAAATCACCTTGTAGAGCAGCATGCTGTATAAAAAATACACTGAACAGTTGGACATTTGAATTCAAAAGTTTAGAGACCTGTAAAGGTCACAGTGAATTTACGTGCATTCTGACATTTTATCAGAAAGTTGAATAACCCTAACTTCTTGTGAGCAGTGTACATGCTGGGGCTGCTGGAGGGCGTGATCTTGACCAGAGTTGCGTCATCTGCAGCGCTCCCCGCACAAGCTGACCATCCAGCAGTGAACGGTCTGCGGGGAGTGCTACAGAACCTTCCTGGATATGTGCTAGCATGTCATGGAAAACAGAGATTCACAACTCTTTCACCTGTTGTGGAGCTTCATTAAAAACCTATGAGAGATTTTTTACACACAAAAACATATATCAATCTCTGTATGTGCTATGGACTATAACAGAACCAGAAAAAGTGATAGAATAATACAATTTGAATAGGCTTATTTCACTGGCTAGAGGATTTCAATTTTGCTACAGATACCCAAGGCCTTCAGGCTTTGGAGGATCTTCTTCCTTTCAAAGGCCATGCTACAAAAATCAATCAATCAATCAATCAATCTTTATTTATATAGCGCCAAATCACAACAAAATTTATCTCAAGACGCTTTTACAAACATAGGAGGTCTAGACCGTACTCTATGTCAAATTATGAACAGAGACCCAACACCAAGACAGGGTAAGACTCAGTTTTATCCCACCTTAATCCACCATGAGCATTGTACCTCAGTATTTAGCAAGTTACAGCAGGGAGGAAAAACTTCCTTTTAACAGTCAGAAACCTTGAGCAGAACCAGACTCACGTTAGACAGACATCTGCCTCGACCAAAAGAAAGGGAGGGGTGAGGCAGGGAGCATTTCAACCCAGGATAGATGGCTAAAGTCCCATTTCTTTAGGTTGTACCTTTAAAGATGGCCCCACACGCTCATCTACTACCATCATCAGGGATGTTTTTTCCTGATAATACATTCTCAAACAAGATATATTGTTGTTTCCAGCAAATTAGAATTGTTTCTTTGAACATGTTAGCACACCAATATTAGCTTTTAGCTCCACTTAGCCTCACTCTAACCTCAAAGAGCTCACAGCTCGGCTGTAGACTCATGGACTTTATTAACCTCTCATTGCTGAGTCTTACGTCATTTGATACTTTGGAGAAATACTTGTGACTTGAGGCTGAGTTTCAGAGGACAGACAGCTTCTGTATTTTCATTAATTTTAAGAGCTATCCAGGAGGGGAGCATAGTGGAGCATTGTTTGGATGCATATTATCCTTAGGCCTGTGTAGGTTTCTTTCCTCAAATAACAGTTCAATGCAAGGTTAATGGGCTGCTCAAGACTTCTGTTAGAGGTAATTCTTTTTAGCTTTATATACTCAGACGCTCCAATTCAACAACTCCAGAGACTTCAGACTGTGTGAAGGTAGAGTTTCCATCACTGAGAACACATCTGTGATTGTTAAAGTTAGATTTTTGCCTATATGATAGGACAGCTGAAGAGAGACAGGAAATGTGGGGAGCAGAGAGGGGGGGAGGGGGATATGCAGCACATGGTAACAGTCGGGAGTCGAACCGGCAACCTCTGCAACAAGGGCTATAGCCTCTGTATGTCAGGTGCTTAGACCGCTAGGCCAACAGCGCCCTGACATCTGTGATTGTTGTGGTTGTGTTGGTGAGGATGGTGTGCAGTCTCAGCAGAGCCGTCTGGGTTTCTGGGGCTTGTTTAAAGTCACCTTGATAGAATTAAGGGAAGCAGGGGAGCATCACTCACAGACTCTCTGCCCACACTGTCCCTGTTGGAGCACAGCATTTAAATTGGGTCTTAAATGTCATACGAGCTAATGTACACAGCTTACATCGCCTAAATCACCCAGCTGGACTTAGAGAGATTAGTGACTCACACCCTGACTCATAAACAAACTTCTCAGAGTAGAATTCAGACCAAAAACTCAAACGGCAGAAACCCAGACTTTCACAAACCTTAGGTGGTCATCAAGTAGCTGTTTGACCTTTGAAACAGTGAAGTGTGAAATTGGTATATAAAGAGCTCTGCATTGATATTTGGTACATATGAGAGATGAGACAAGAAAACTAAATGCTGTTGCCCCATAAAAGTCAAACCACTACAATACTTTGATAAACTACCAATTACAATCATGCACCGGCACTGCATTATGTGACTACACCTGTTCCCATCTTAAAAACCTGAAAAGGAGACTTTTGTGAGTATATGTACTCATACAAACTAATGTGTTATTCTGTCTTCCATTGACAGCAAGTAACAACACTGATTGCCATGACTCACATGGATTTCCAGCAGATCAGTGTCCAGTCTGTCTCCGATCCGCTGCGGTCCGGTTTCGTGCTCTCTCTTCCGTCTCCTCTTGCGTATTCAGGACCACATGACTCCACAGCTGGAGTCATGTGACCAAGGTTTTCCTGCAGTAATTGCTGAATCAAGGATTCTCCTCCTCCTCTCATCCATGTTGTCTTTCTGGTCCTCTGAAAACCTCTGACCTGTTGACTCCAGGCCTGGCTCCGCTCATCATGACGGTTTGTTGTTGTAGTTAAGTGAAATACGATCTGGTGATAACACAGAGTGTTTTATTCTGAAAATTAACCGGATGTTTTCATTTTGTTTTGGTGCCTGACTTCCTGTCCCGCTCCATCTGCTCTGTTGAGATTGATGCGTCGTGCTCCGGCACAAATAGAAGTCTTGTGTATCTGATCCGTTGCGTTCCAACCTGCCGGATCAGAGATGCAGCCAGAACATAACGGAGCGAATCCAGTGGAAGTTAACAGATTGACTAGAATAGAAACCTATCAGAGCTGGTGCGGTGGTGCAGATCGGAGATGGACCAAACACGGATCTTGTGGAATTTGGCCGTAAGAGTGACCTGACTGGCTGCAGCTCAGTGGTAGAGTCCGTCACCTCTAAGCAGGGACAGGAAGTCAGGCATTAAAACAAAATTAAAAACTTCCAGTTGATTTTCAGAATAAAACACTCAAGGTTGACACCAGATCATATTTAACTTAACTACAACAACAAATCGTCACAATGAGTGGAGTCAGTCCTGGAGTCAACAGGTCAATATGAATGGAGAGAGCTTCATCATGGAGGTGGAAAACCATTTCAGTAATTATCGAAGGAAAGCCTCAATCCTGTGACACCTGACAACCTGATAATGAAAATGCAGCCAGTGGGTGTTGACGGACAAGAGAGCACGAAGCCAAACCGCAGCGGAGCGGAAACAGATCGAACACCGGTCTGGTACCAGTCTGGTTGTTTACGGATATGGTAAACAACACCCACACTTCCTGTGTAAATGAGGCCTGAGTTTGAAATGTATGAATAAAAGCATTTCATAACTTGGAGGACTTCTTCTGTTTAGTTTTTCCTCATGGTTATCGGTTATTCAGAAACTATTCTGCTGAGGATGAGTCATGCTATGGATCCCACTGTGACAGCAGAGACAGAGGGAAAAAAAAAAACCATAAATAAATAAAAGTTAAACTTTTTTAGCTGTCCTTGTTTATTTGCTGAAGCAGCAGGTATCTCCATGTGAGTTTCTGTTGTCATGTTCTGGGACAGGTTGTTTCACTCTGAATGGCCCACAAAACAAACCTACTGTAGCCTCCGTCTGCAGCTCCCCTCACACACTCCTGCAGAGCTGTTTGAAGCTGATGTTAGTGCTGCAGTTTAAAGTATGCGTTAGTTACAGTGCTGTCAACACACACAATGCCTGGTGTTTGGATATAAATAGATGCTAGCAGAGGACTGGGAGGAGTAGTTCACATTTTACAGCTGTATGTGACAGTTTTTAATATTTTATTTGACACTTTTTTGGATACTCTGTTTAGACATTCCAGCTTGTGTTGTTCAGGTTGTAGGTGGGTCAAGTGAAAGAACTGAGTCCTCAAAGAGTATTTCTCAAAGTTTTATTCAGTGTCTTCTTATGAATCTAGAAGAACATACAATTCCTCTGCTCTGTTAGGAGTTGAACTACAACGTTTTGGTTTTCATCTGGATGTGTATTGATGTGACATTAGCACATACTGAAGTTAAACATTACTGAAAACAGCATCTTTGATATCTAAAGCCAAACATTGGAGGAACAAACGCATACATCAAACATCTGCAGAGCTCACACTTCTCTGCGTATGCAGGTAAAGTCGCTGGTCTGGAAGTCAGATTAATAATTTGGCCCTGGGGGGTTAGAGGAAAAGATTTTTTTCTTACATGCAAATCAGGTTGTTGTCCGAACCAATCCATGCATCACTCAGCTTTATTTTCTGCATACAGGGCAAACTGGCCATGACCTCATCAAAAGTGCATGTTGTTGAGCTTGAGCACCAGTTGAGATCTTCAGCCCATCCTCATCTACAGTGACCTACCTCTTTGTCCAATGACAGCAAAATGTTAGATAAAGGATAATTCACTTTAGAAAAGATGTGGCTTGAGTTGATGGTTAGCTTTTGCCTTGTGTTTCATGCCTTTTTACCTCACTGTCTGTGGCCTGTATAAGTTATCCTCATAGACTGTATAAAATATGGACGTGGTATCCGTGACGTCACACATCTGTTCCTGATCGCTGTTTTGAAGCCAATCGACGACGACAGCAGCCATATTGGAAATGCGGAACTCAACCAGGCAGAGTGTGACGTAGTGTGAGCCTCCTAGCCAACAGCTATGTGTTCCCAACAGGGAGTCACGTCAGTCATGTCCTTATTTGGGCAAAAACTGGAAATCTTAATAACTTCTGAATCGTCACGTTAGAAAAAAAATCACCCCCGTACAATGTGTGCCATTAAAGAGATTAGCTTCGTAGGGCCAAGCTGTTTTTTGAACCAGGCTGTAAACATGTTTATTAATGCTGCAAAGATCCTCTTTTTCCCATTCATGTCAATGTGGTTTCCGGTGTTTCTGCAGCCAGCCTCAAGCAAATTCTCGATGTATTGCAGTTTATAACACTTCCACATGGGCTTCATCATTTGAGACCGGAGGTTGCCGCTTGGTTATCCTACACACCAGTTTTCTTGCTCAGCTGTTATACGTATTTCTTTGGTTTCTTAATCCCTGTGTTTTCTTTTGAATTTAGTGTCTTTCGTGGCGCATGGGTCCTACTCAAGTTTTCCCTATCATGACAAGATGGAAGTCTCCAAAGTCTCTGGGGACACTGAAGCATTTTTTCTAAATGATTTCCACTCCACACTTTAGTTCTGTATGTATTTGTTTTAGTTCTTGAAAAAGAAAAAGAACATGATCAGACTGAAGAAGTTTTCCTAGCATGGTCTTTCATTTCATTAATTTGAAATCACGTTAATGATTTAATTGTAAGTCCAGCAGCAAATACAATAATTACAAAAATAAAAATGATTAATTCCATCTTTTTTGCACTCCGTGGTGCCACAGCTAACTCTTCTATGCTTGAAAGTGCCATTTGCTAGGTTACAGAGCAAATGGCACGAAAAAGGGTGTAGTGTTTTTTCTAGCGTGTTTCAAGATCTTCAGCTAATTAATGTCCACAGCCGTTATGTAACTCCGCCATTCCTGTTTTCTCCAAAATGAGTCTCAATCAGCTCACGGACCTCTATGCATCGACAAACAAGTTTAAATTTTAAGAGCACGGACAAAACGATGAGTTGGAAAAGAAAGAGGTGGTAAAAGTCAAACTGATAGAGGAGAGAAAAGATGGAGGAAACAAATCAGATAACAATAACAGAGCAAAGAAGGAAGATGGAGAAGAGAGATGGTTCAGGCCATTGTTTCTGTTGTGATTTGGCACAATATAAATATTGAGTGATTGATTGATGTTTACAGCTTGTTACAAAAATGGTTTAGGTCTCTACACTCCATTGCTTAATTTGTTAATGCTGTTTAGGCTGAATTTTTAATAACTTATCCATTCAGATTTCATCAAGGCTCAGAGTTAAGCATAATTAGGCATGACTAGAGGCTGGTTTGACTGACAGTTCTACATGTTAGAGCTAGGGAACCATGATTCATTCAGCCCACCCTACTTCTCTTCCTGTTTCCACATAAGGGATAGTAAGCACCATGTTTCCTGCTTCTTTTCAGCCAGGACACCAAACATCACTCCTTGATTCCACTGCACACAACCGTGCGTGTGTGTGTAAGTGTGTGTGCATTTCTTCTACACCGCGCCCTCCTAATCCAGCCTGCTCACGTTAATGCTTGTGTTTCCACAGGAAGCTCCATAGTGCATCCCAGAAGTATTTCAGAGGGTGTCTTAATCTCCACCTCATTTAAATCCTCTTTACCAACACTTTCATAATTAAAACACTGATTGGTTACTTATGAGCAAACAGGTGATGAGCCGGAGACCAAAGTGGGTGTATATGAGTTTCCAAACTATGTGCTTATAGATGTACAGTATTATGACTTGAAAAAGAAATACTGTCCTTTACACACTAATAGTTTCATATAATAAACTTCAGTCAATAATAAGGGAGGGAAAATATCAATAAAGCAGTATATTTTATCATCCAGATTTGTGTAATCCAATTATTGTATTGACAGGTACAAAAATCAATACACTACTCTCATAATAATACGACGCTTTAAACAGGTTTCATTCATTGACTGTAGAATGGACTGTGCTTTATTTCGTTGCCCATTGTCAGCTTTAAAGCCAAGAGACCACCTCCATGGACGCTGACATGGTGTGCTGGTTAAGACATGCACAGAAAGGCAGGGGCAGTTTGTATAACAGAGCTGATCAGATATTGTAATGTATCATTATTTGATTGTCCTGCAGTTTATTAATTATTGTAGAATCGTATCATGGCTATCAGGGCTGCTCTGTCTTCGATGTACCCCCCGCCCCGCTGCAACTGTAGAAACGTCCCGTCACACTGAGGTACAAAACACAGCTTAACTCAAGTTCCCATTCATATAGAGCTAAACGGTGCTTGTCTACAAATATTTGAAATATATTTTTGTTAGATATGAGTTCACAGAGCTCGGTCACCTGTTTCTATGAGGGGTCCCTGTCGCGCAGGATGAAGAGCGAGATGAACGAGGAGAAAGTGGAGGAAAGTCTCCGTGCAGTGGAAGATTTGTGGCGTTAGGATTACACCTCTTTGCAACCGTTTAGTCTCCAGCGTTGAGGTAGACAAAACGCATTATGTATGATGGTGTCAAGTCATATTCTAATGTTTTTTTGTCACAATTTTCTTTCATTTACTTAAAGGTGACATATCATGCAAAATGGACTTTTTAATGGTTCTCTACCTGAAATATGTGTCCCTGGCATGTCTACAAACCCCCTGAGAATGAAAAAAATTCATTCTGCCTCTGTTCTGATTTCTCCACCTTTCTGTAAATGTGTGTGAAACGAGCCGTTTCAGACTTCCGTGTTTTTGTTACGTCACAACAATATCCGGTCTGTCACGGAGTCAGAGCTCGGAGCTTGTTCAGCCCATAGACTGTATAAAATAATACTGAATCCCCCCTCCGTTTTTCATTACCTGCACAAATGTGTGCTAACAAGGAGCTTAGGAGGGAGGCATGCTAGTTGTAGGCTGTCTTAATAAACACAAAGGTCGGTTTTACTCCCCAGGTCTGCAGATTTGAAGATCTAGTGGATGATTTTTATTTATCATGGATAAGTGCTAGCGCTAGTTAGCATAGCTACATAGCTACATGTCGTAGCTGTAGCTGTGTTCGAAGACACACGTCTACATACTGACAAATAAAACAACAAGAAACACAGAATCTGTGACCAATCCTTCAGAAAGGTCCTGCTGCCTTTCTGGCAGAGGTCGGGTTTACTCCCCACGTCTGCAGATTTGAAGATCTAGTGGATGATTTTTATTTGTCATGGATAAGTGCTAGCGCCAATTAGCATAGCCACATAGCTACATGTTCGTAGCTGTAGCTGTAGCTGTGTACCAAGACACACGTCTACATACTGACAAATAAAACAACAAGAAACACAGAATCTGTGACCAATCCTTCAGAAAGGTCCCGCTGCCTTTCTGGCAGAGGTCGGTTTTACTCCCCAGGTCTGCAGATTTGAAGATCTAGTGGATGATTTTTATTTATCATGGATAAGTGCTAGCGCTAGTTAGCATAGCCACATAGCTACATGTTCGTAGCTGTGTACCAAGACACACGTCAACATACTGATAAATAAAACAACAAGAAACACTAAATCTGTGACCAATCCTTCAGAAAGGTCCTGCTACAGGCGCCTCTCCGTCAGGATCAGATTCTGGATCAGATTCAGAGGGTTGAAGTAACGTGATCTCTGAGCAGCCGTGTATATTCAGCCAACATGTAAACATTAGATCAACGTGCTGGAGAGCCGAGGCACATCCACTTCCTGAGGGGGCGTGGTCAGAGAGAAAACAGAGTGTTCTGAGGAGGACTGAAGAAGAGGGCTTTTCAGGCAGACCAAAATCTGATTTCAAAGTGTTTTTTTGAGCATAAACTTTAAAGACATGTTTTGGGGACCTCTTAGACCAATATATATTGATGAAAAAAGCGTGATATGTCACCTTTAAATAACTATGATTTGTAAATTCCCTTGATCTTTCCTGATAAGAAAGAGACATTTTTAAAGAAGGAATAAAGAAAAATCCACGCCTCAGTTCACTATGAGAGCCTAAATGTCCAAACAATAAAGGCAAGCTAACTCTTATGGCCCTGTCACACCTTGACGATTTAGCCAGCATTTTCACAACCTCTAAAACGCTGATGTTGTTTTCAGTTTTGGGTGTATACATAGCATATTCATAACTTAGGCCCAACTATAGTCCACTTGTGCAAAGCGAGTGGCAGCATAATTACACCGACGAAGTGTATAAAGAGGCTGCTGCTCGTTAATGACGATGTATAAGTTTTGAAATGAGATGCTCTTCATTGGTGATTAAAAAAGGTGTGTGTTATTAAAAACTCTGCAGTCTCTCTTTGTAAGAACATGATGAGATGTGGAGAGTGTCAGAGGAGTGAAACCAGCAGGAGTGTCTGTGCTGTCCACAGTCTGTGCTCTTTACAGGAAGTTACACTTATTGACTGCAGTGCTTTCACAAACGTCACATTTTGAACTTCATTGAATTCAACAACAGCAGCTTTATCGTTGAACACCAGCAGACTCTGACATGCTGACTTCAGCTTCTGTTTCAGAGGCTGTTTGACACTGAGTGAGGGCTCCAAGGCTTCTCACACACACACACATATGCCAATTTTTTTTTATATGCCGGCATACACTAGCTAAATCGTAAAGGTGTGACAGGGCCATTATTCTTGTAGTATTCATTATTTTCTTACTCTCCAAAAACAATGGAATTGGAAGAATTGAGAAGAACCACAATCAATAAGCAGAACCACACACTGAACCAGAATCAATAAAATTGAAATGGTACCCAACCCTAATCATGAGTCACCACCTGTAGTCAGACATGTTAAACAGCTGAATCATCAAACATTTAGAAATATATTTCAAAAAGTGAATGAGACAAACTGCATTTGTTTCCAACATTTATAGAAAATGTCAAATCTAAGGATCAAAACAAAGTAGAAGCATCAGCACTGGCCCTTTAAATCTTGTTTCCACTGCAGCATTCAGTCGAATCTAAGACTGCATTTACTGATTGATAATAGGAAAAATAAATTATCATCTGCTTGTCCTCATAGTCTGATGATGAAGGAATCACGACTCTCTACATCTGCACGCTGAGCGTTCAGTACATTCAGAAGTAAATCCAACATTTCTGCTCCATGGGGAGTTTCTGACATTTTAGTCAAAGCTGCTTCATATTTCAAGGACAATGGAGAAGAGCGCACATACACACACACACACACACACACACACACACACACACACACACACACACACACACACACACACAAAGACAAACAGTGACAGACACAGACAGACATTAAACAAGGGCATTGCAAAGAGGATACAAACAGCTTTATCATCCACACACCTATCCATCACCCTTCACATAAAATCCCTAAAACACACCCGACGATCCATCTCATCAACCGGCAAACACTCACTTCATCACTCACATGCACCACACACACACACACACATACACACACACACACACACAAACACCGTATTCAATATCTTCCGCTAAGTAATGTCGACAGCTGTTATGTAACTCCACCGCTCCTGTTTTCTCCAAAATGAGTCTCAATCAGCTCACGGACCTCTATGAATCGACAACTGAGTTTACATTTTAAGAGTATGGGCAAAATGATGAGGTGGAAAAGAAAGAGGTGGTAAAAGTCAAACAGATGGAGGAGAGTAAAGACGGAGGAAGCTAATTGGCTAACAATAAAAGAGAAAGGAAGAAAGATGGAGAAGAGAGACGGTTCAGACCAGTGGGAGAAGTGTTTGGGGGAATGTTTTACCTGCTTCATCTTGGCCAAATGTGCCACAGGAGAGAGAGAGAGAGAAATGAAGATAAGAAAAACATACTGTACACAAGTGGTGAGGATGAGTAGAGGTAGCAAGGGACAGGCTGTTTTAGTTGTTCTCCATCTTGTTTCCACTACTGTTGTCTCCACGGAGCCAGAGAGAGAGGTTAGAAAAGGACAAGAAAATCAGATGATAGAGGAAAATGAAGAGGAGGAGGGAGGAAGGGTGGATGCATGCAGGAGAAGAAGGATGCTAATTAATATGTTGCTGTTTAACGTGAGGGGAAGAAAAGGCAGACAGAGAAACATATACAGAGACATCCTGCACAGGCACAAACACACACCTGCTCCTCACTGTAGGGAAGTGCAGAGGTAGATCAGGAGGACACACACACACACACACACACACACACACACACACACACACACACACATAAGGGCTTGCATGCCAATATGGTTCAATATGCGTACAGTAGCAGATCTCGAAATGCAAATCTCAGCCCTTTACGTCAGCGCTTATCATCCAAAGACAAATAGAGAAGAGAGATTTATCTCCAGCAGTATTATTAGAAACGCTCCACTGTCTCCATTCTCTAACTATATGAGTGTTTGATATGAATCATCAGACAAAAGAGCATTCATGATGAGGGAAACACACAAGTATGGATAAGGGTTCTCCTCCTCTCTTCCTCTTCTCTAAGAGGAGGTCAGACTTTTACTCAATGGCTCAGTCACCTCAGTTCAGAGACTGAAGGGAGACCGAATGTTTGTCCGTTCCTCCTGAGTAAACCTGACCCCGGCTGTGGAGGAACATCAGTCATTAATGCATCACTGGTTATAACCCAACTGTATGATCTGTCTTTAATTCACTCTTTGTGTTGGTTTTATTATTTCAAACTGTGATGGATAGACATTTTCAAGACTGGAAGAAAAGTTATATACGGGTTTTTTTGTTACTGTTGAAAAAAGCAGATACATAACTTCATGTTTCCTGTGTATCTGTTTTATAATATCTATAAGAATTAGAATTGCAAGAATCCTGCACACTGTCCAACTTGCAAATAAAAAATATTTAATGGCAGCATTTCAGTCTTAGATCTTCATAAGGCAATTTCAATGCCAACCTGTCAGTACTAGATGAAGCCTAGTGCCTGATGAAGGTGTAGTCCTGAGGGGTATACTACGAAACCCTGAAGTGATCGAAGTAACTTCAGGGTTAACTCTGGATTTTCAGTACTACGAAGGAGGTTCCCGTCTTACCTGGGTAGATCACCATGGTTACTCATGCTGAATTCCTAACCTGCTCCGGGGCAGGTTATGATCAGGATCAGAGATCAGTTTGCAGAAAACTCCACCAACTGACCAATCAGCTCGCTCGATCACGGAGCTCTGTGGGCTGATTGCGATGGGAGTGGGGAGAGATCGTCAGGACGCTTTGTCTACCTGTATGATTTTACATTTAAAATACTGATGACAGTTATTGATTTTCTTTCCTGAAATCATACTTAAACTGAGACTAAAGCAGGTGAGTCAGTTGAAGTTTTTGTACTGCATTAAATATAAAACTTTGCGTGTTTATTGCTTTGAATCATGTTTTCATTTTTATTTCTCCTAAAACCACAGCGCTCAGTTTGATACCGTCAGGACTGCAGCTGAAATATTACGTCTAAAACTGTCACACATGACACAAGATTAAATCAGAGAGAGAGAGATCACTGTCAGGGAATAAACCGAGTTATTATAGTCAGATATATCTGCACTAATGATGAGAAATATGACGTGATTTACGCATTCAAACACTTTTTGTCTTATTCCTCAGTTCTTCCTTCATGTTTCAAACTCATCTGTGTTGAAGTTAATCTGGATTATGTGTTTCACTTCTTCATATTTTTCTAATATCAGTGCAGTCTTTGAAAAACATGTGGATGTGGTGACAGCAGTCTGTCCGTGTCTGTGATTGATCACATGTTGCCTTCTCCGCCCCGTTCATGTGAACGCGCTCAGGGTAATTCTGGATTGACTCAACATGTTGATAAACAGCATCATGTGACAGTTTAGCGTGATCTCCTTTGTGCAGTTCAGTGAAGCCGGATCAGGAAAAGATATCTGGGATATGTTGAACTCGCTTCATAGTCAGTCCCTCCAGGAAGTTGCGATTTCGCAATCGCAACTATCAACGCAAATTCAACCAATCAGCGCGATTTTTTCGCGGCCTTGCAATTTTTTACAATCAGCGCAAATTTGACCAATTACCTCAATCTCAGCCCCTGTACGTCATCGGTTTTGTCATCAATTTGACTTCCTTGGAACATAAACATAAGTCCTCACTTGATCGGCACTTTTCAACAACAAAACACGCAGAGAGAACAGGTGAAAAGAGGGGACAGCAGGCAGGACAAGTGACCATGACAACGTTATTATTTATAGATTGAGGGGCACAGTGTTCGCTTGGTCACCTACCTGCAGCAGGTTTGCTTTATGAACCAGCTCTCCTCACCTCCATGCATCTGTCTCATCTTCATTGATGATTTTTACCCCCGGTGTGCGTTAGTGACAAAGACACAACCGGGGGACGTCTGTTTACTATTTGATGTTTGACGTTGTTGCCTTGGTTACCGTAAAAAGCTCTGCACCTACAGCTTGATTTAATCCAGTTTGGTGATACATCAGACACATTCAGTAAGTTTTGATCAACTCCTTGTCATCAAAGATTCAGATTAATTTCAGAGTGCCGTGAACTGACTGTGCATCAGTCACTGCGAGGTGCATTCAGGGACCGTCGTAAATGTGCAATACAGACCTTTCATGGCATTTTTCTGTGAATCAAGAGAATCAAAATACAGTCAGTGGCCACATCAAGAATGTTTTCTAAAAACAACTGTAATTTAGCGTATTTACTTGCCCCTGAGATGTTATTGGGGGAAAAAAGCAAAAAAAAAAACAATCGCAACTTTTTCAAAAAGCTGTCGCAAAATCAGGCTTTTTGGGATGCAACAATCACAAAAAAATCCCGCGTAAATCCTGGAGGGACTGCGTAGTATACCCCTCTGAAAAGTTGGCATTCATATTTTTTATTTGCAAGTTGTGCAGGATTCATGCAATTCTAAGAATCATGTAAGCTCATGTCCATGCATAGAAATCTACGGCTAATGATTCACTGATTACTTTAAAAATGACTCTTACACCTTTGATGTGAGGGAAAAAAAAAAGTCATGGTAAAAAATCTGTTTTGAATCTGTGCAGAAAGATGTAAAAAAAAATCTACCAAATCTCTGAAATGTGTGACACTTCTACAAAAGGCAGCGGCACGACTTTCTTCGCAAGACTTGAGAGAGTGAAGGTGTTATTCAGAGAAATCTAACACCAGGAACACCTGTTGGAGACTTTCACAGAAGCCTGCACAGCTGTCTGTCTGCATACCTTGTGTTATCTTCTGCACAAAGAAACACATCTAACGTTGTCCTGCAGTGTTAGAGCTGTCAATGGGGAAAAAAAGGCACACAGGGTCAGATTCACTTAGATAGTGGCTAGTAGTTCTAAGCATGCACGCAATCTCTCTCTCTCTTTCTCTCTCTGTGTGTGTGTGTGTGTGTGTGTGTGTGTGTGTGTGTGTGTGTGTGTTGTGGAGAGGTTAAGTTTCTCGGATAAGTCCTGAAAATGTGGCTATCACTTTAAGTTAAATACCTACTTTTTACAAATGTACCGAAAAAAAAATGCTTAAACTGAGTTGTTCAGTGTTTAGTTTGTATGTAATTGTTATCTAGAGACTTTGACCCGGGTCGTAATTTAATATCACACTTACATGATAGGGGAATTTATTTAGACTCGCCCCTCAAAGACTTCAGGCTAAACTTGGACTTGAGCTTTAGGAATCATGAACAAGCCTAATGTCGTTCTCTCCCATCATGAGTAACCTTCTGCATTTGGTTCACAAGCCACAGCTGACACCATGGTGTACACATCACCTCCAGAGCTCCCATGCAGACCATATCTGGGAAGGCTGCTGAAGGATTCAGACCGTTTGTAAGATTGGTCCCACAATCCATTAGTAAACAATCTCCCCTCGCTCCGTGCCCCTGTGTGATGCTAATAGCTTGGTGGTGATCTGAGAGAGAGACACGTCTTTCCTTACAACCCTCCAGTTAATGCAGTGACTGAGATCAACGTCTCATGTTCTATAAAAACTTCATCATACCGCTGTTTTAACAGTGTTGCTGTGCTCAAAGTTTTGGATCATCATTAATGAGCCTCGTCCACACTCTGATCTCCTGTTGTGTTGTTTGGGCAGGCTGCTGATGGGTATTTCCAAAAGATCAGACACAGACAGGCGTAAAGAAACTGTAGGTAGCAGGGCACGCCATGCAGCTGCTGAGAAAAGGAGCAACTCTAATAAAGATTTTAAAAGAGGTGTTTTTTAATACACATTCATACTCTGTCAAATACTGATATCCTATCCTGATACTTTCTTTCTCAAATAATAATTGTGATGATGACTGGAGTCCAGGATTCTGTCATTAAGCATAATCCTGCTTAGCCACACACTTCCATAGGAAGCACTGTTTGTTGTCAAAGTTTATGATTTTGCTTAGTCTGTCAACTTTTTAAATAATTTAACTTTATTGCTGTCATTGACAAAAACATAGCGTGTGCTAGGGAATTAGAGAGAAACAGAAACAAAGATAATCAAATCAGATCAAAGCATAAGAAGACTAAAATCAAAGAATCAGCTGTTTTCATCTGATTACTAGTGATGTAGCCTCTCAAGCCTTCCCTTAGTGTAACGTCCAACTCCTCCATAGTGATGTCCATAATGTCCAAGAACTTTCTGGCAGCGTCCAGTACCATTTGTATCCTTTCTGACATCCGTTCTTTCCACATCTTCTCACTCCTGCACACAGCAGCAGCATGTCCATACTCTTGACAACAATAGCACCTAAAAGGGGCTTTCTCAAATTGCCTTAGTCGATAACACACATAATCCAGATGTACCCTCTCAGGCAGTTCACCAATGAATGACAACCACACTGATTCGCTGTCCTCCATTTCAAAATCTGGTCATTTCTCTTGTTTCACACGTTCCAGGAACATCCTAAAAAGAATTGTCCACCACTGACAGTAGCACACTACTCTCCACTCCCTCCATCTTTACATCGGCCCAAAGTATGAAGCAAGTGACACTACTGTAATCATCCTGAAAGGTTTGGATTTTATTTCCCTAGACTGCTGTCACATGAAATCCTTTTATTTGTACTTGTATATCCTCTCATGTCTTCATTTTCAAATCTGTGCTCCATCTCAAGCTTGGGCTCCATTCTACCTGGTCCAGCACGTCGCCTTCTGCAGGCAGATGTGGGCTTTAAAGGCCAGAGAGCAGGTGAAACATCTTAATTACATTCGCCTGCAGTGAAGAAGTAGACATAGAGAAGAGGGGAGGGGAAGACACACAGAACATACAGCTGTAACAAAGGACATGTATTGACTGTCACTTCAGGTGCATTTGTGGGCAGAGCTCCTGAAACAGCTGAAGAGAGACTTACCAATAGGCATCAATCTTGTCATTCATGTCTGGATGGTTCTGAATCTGCCGTTTCACCCTCAATAACAACCATAAAAGCAACAGTCAGTCTGGCCTGCAGTGTTTTGTTGTTTCTTTTTGTTTTTCGCAGCAGATTCGGTAGATTTAATCCCTGTTCAGTGTGTCCTGTGCTTCCATTCCCAGAGGAGAGACCTATGTTCCAGAGAAACCTGTCAGAAAGCAGCAGGTATCCACTAATGAACACTTCGGGCTGTAAAAGTCAAGACTTCGGCTTCTTCCTTCACTTGCTCCGTGTCTCATACGTCACATCTGATCTGCGTTGGTAAATCAGGCAGCAAACAAACCCGTTAGTGAGCATTGTTCAAAACCTGTAGCAGCAAATAAAGTTGTTAACGTTGACAGAGGAGATTTATACCAAGGACTTTAGGGTCAGGACTCCTCCCTGTGATGAGGCACAGCACTGCCTACAAAGGTGAGCTGCAGCAAATCATCAGCAAATTTCACAGGAGAGATGTTACCTTTTTCAAAAGTAAACGAAATACTTAACATTTTAAATCTGGCTCTTAATTTGGAGTGGTTTATTTTTAGCCCTGGGCAACATCATTTTTTTGTATTTATTTAATTATTCATTTATTTATTATATTTGTCTAATCTTTTTAACTTTAACTGACTTTTAATTTAGCTGCCTACCCTTACTTATTTTATTTATTTTTCTGTATTGATTTTATTTACTGCCCTTTTATTATGCCCTGTAGCACTTTGAGATTTGTTCCAAATGTAAAGTGCGTGATAAATAAAATATATTATTATTATAATTATAATTATTTTTAAATATTTTATTTATGATTATCTTTTATTATTTTACCATTTCTATCTTTTTTTCCCTCTGTCCTTTTTGTGTTTGTATGAAAGGTGTCATATAAATAAAGATGAGTTGAATTACCCTGAAAAAAATGCAGGAGTGACTGAATAAAGCATGGTCCCCTCTTTTTCAATGTATATGTTTATCATAGAAAGTCACCTGGAGCTGATATGACAAGGACGACATAAAGAAACATCTGAAATAACAAACATGGTAGTAAATTGAATCATTCATGGTTGTAAAAATGTGGCACCTTTAACATAGCGTCACCACAGACTGCTGTACAAGCCGCACTTCCATTACCTTTTTGGTCTTCTAAAAGTGAGCTGTATACACTGATATGAACAAAGATACCAATGTAAAACACAGAGAGAGCTTTTTTATTGTGTTCCAGTATTTAACGCAAAGATGTCACTCAAAGAAGCAAAGGGCTGCAAACCCTGCTGGACACATGTCGAGGCAGCTGCACCTCCTTTTAACAGCGTTCCTCCCTCGCTTGGTAATAATTCTGCATTTGAAAGAACAATCAAGTGAATACACCTTGTGTGGGGCTGTTTTGATGATAGAAACTCCTAAATGTAAGACATGTGACTGACTGAGAGGGCATAATCTCTGCAGATTGGTCAGTGGATAAAGAGCTATGCAGCTGCAGAGAAACTGCTTGTTTTTTAATGTATAGAAGTCTTCACCTGGGGAGACAGTTAAAACATCTCCTCTGGGACTACTCCTAATAACAGTGTGTGTCTCACGGAGTGAGATATTCTGGATTTTACAGTAAATGCTGAGTTTAGCAGAAATTAATGCAGAGCTATTGTATTGAATTGAATAAGTTAGGTTTCCTTATGAGGTAAGCAGTGAAAATGTTTGTGAGGGAGTAGGATTATGCATGCAGAAACTCGTACATGTGTGGACTGTATTCTAGCTAAATGTGGAAATATAAAAATAAGAAAATTGTATATATAATGTCTTTATGTAATTACATCAATTTCCTCCACATAGCTTGTGCTGTGTTCAGAATGAGTGTCATTATGCAGTAAGAGACCTTAAGTAAGCGGGCCAGTCATGACTAGTATGATACAAGAAGTGCTTCTTCAAGATACAGTATCTATCTATCTATCTATCTATCTATCTATCTATCTATCTATCTATCTATCTATCTATCTATCTATCTATCTATCTATCTATCTATCTATCTATCTATCTATCAGTCCATCCATGTATCTATCATCCATCCATCCATCCATCCATCCATCCATCCATCCACCCATCCATCCATCCTATGGCCTGCTGTGGACGTGCCAGACTCCAGCTGCTGCTACAACTACTATCCGTCTATCATCTCTCTCACTTCATCTAACCCTATACCTTAACACGGTCTCAGCAGATGTGTGTCTAACATGAGTCTGGTCCTGCTGGAGGTTTCTGCCTGTTAAAGGAAGTTTGTCCTTGCCACTGTAACTTGCTAAATGCTGCAAAGTGCTCTGCTCATTGTAGGATTAAGATGAGATCAGACTGAGTCCTGTCTGTAAGATGGGACTGGATCTTATCCTGTCTTGATGTTGGGTCTTAATAATTTAACATAGAGTCTGCTCTAAACCTGCTCTGTTTGTAAAAGAGTCTTTAGTTAACATTTGTTGTGATTTGTTGCTATATAAATGAAGATTGATTGATTTACTTTTAGAAATGACAAAAACACACGTTGCACTGCTTCTTAAAAAAACATTAGTCATTTTTTTCTGCTCTTATGAACTATTAGCAGCTAATTAACTGTATATGCAGAGAAATGTGGGGGGTAGTAATTTCCCTCATTGTGCACTTCATGTGAAAACAGGCCTCCTGCTTCATCGTGACGGTTCGTTCTTTAACATCCAGTTGTTGAAGTATGTGCGTGTTGAGTCTGTGCTAATTAAAAGAGCTGGCAACCCATCATGCTTTGTTTGTTCCGCTGCTCTTTTTCCACAGCAGCATAGCGGGGGGAAAATGCATATTTATCAGACTGGATGTGTTTTTATTTTTTCAGTCCTGTTCCACAGAGCTGAATAAAAATGTAACAATATCAGCAAAACAGTCCAAGGTCAGCAGAAACAGAAAGTAAACATTAAGGCAGGCATGATTTTGTTATTGCTGGTGCACAGGGGGGCCGTGCTCGGGCTATAACGGCTAACAGTCGTGAAGGGGAAATGGAAAGAGCAAAAAGCAATACAAGAGGGCCTCTCAAACTTTTCAGCCTGAGACAAGATGAAAACATCTCTCATCCAGGGCTAATTTAAACATATCACCTCCTTTATCATGCAAGCAGGACCAGCACAGCTCATTTTCAGACCTGCTTCTATTTTTGAAATGTTATTCATCAGATCAATAAATCATTACCACATTCAGTTTTCAGATACTGGTAAACATTTTTAGCTCAAATGAGCTGCCGGGGGGTTCGGCAGCCTCCACCACTGCACCATATTTTACAGAGTCCCACCTTTGGTCGGGTTTGGCAGGAAATCATTTGAAGAGCTTTAAAAGAGAAAAGAGGGAGGCTGGGGCGTTCAGAGTTTCTCCAAATAACAATAAGTGGAAGTTAAGCAAAGGAGGCCAAATAGAGAGGTGGTGTAAAACTTGTTCTTAGAGACCTAAATGTTTAAGTGTTAAATCCCTACATATCTAATTTACATCAAACCTGCAAACCATACTTCTCTTATTCAATCACTTGAAAGCACTTAGCCTTTCACCTGCTTCATCTCCATACTCCCTGAAAAACAATTAGCAGCACAAACTGCATTTATCCCAGCAGGCTCCCTAAACAATATGGGAAATAATGAAATGTGATTTTTTTTTATTTGCAGGTCTGGTGAAGTATAAACAAGATAAAAGCAACTTTGCAAACACCTCTATTTCCAGGCTGCAGCATCTTTCTTGTGTTTATTTGCTGATGCATTCATAAACAGCCTCAAAAAATGCCAAACATTGAACTTTTCTGAACATTTACAAGTTAGACAATAAAGTACTTAATAGAGAAGTAAAATGAAAGTCTTCAGTTTGTTTCTTTATGATCTCTTCTCTTGTCTTCTCTCTTCTTTTTGAAGGAAATAAAAAATCCAGGGTCGACAGCTGACAGTGGAATGATATCCACCTCTTTGAGTTAGAGTTTGGTCCAAACTACCACCATGAGCAACTGAACGTTTAGGTCATCGGAACATATGAGCATAAATATTTAGAATGTAAAATACATACTAACAGAAGGATACGTTATAAAACTATCTCCTAGCATCTTAATCATCCTGCTCGTTGTGCTCTGATGTCAAATGTGGTCTAAAGAAACTACCTATGAGAACAGGCAGCGCCAGGGAGGGGCTTAGGTGTGCTCAAGCTACCCCTGTAATAGGCATACCATTCTCAGAGCACCCCTAAGAAATGTCTGAAGTTTCATAAAAATGTAATTATCTTGACATGTAAGTCCAATATATTTCTATTTAAAGCTGGGGTTGGTAATCAGATTTAGATACACTTTTTGTTATACTGGTTAAAATGATCTTTATGTCCTGATGGCAATCAATACATGATGTGTTCCTAAAAAAGAGTGAAAAAAAATGCTATCTACAGCCGGAGTAAACCTGGGAAAACACCAACCAATCACTGTTTTTTTGGGTCCCCAAATTTTAAACCAATCAAATCCCGTCCAGCCGTTCTGCCCTCCTCCTGCGCGTACATTTCCCCGGCGTGCACTCCTCCGAGTCCCCGTCTCCTGCCTCTACTTCCCCTGACTCTATTTACTGCCCCTCTCGCTCGTCCTCGGGCCTGTCCCCTCTGACCTGATGAGGTGCTTTGCTCAGGACTGTAGTCCGGATCAGAGTCTAAAAAGCTCTCACCAACAAGCAGAATAATTAATGACGTTCAGTAAGTCCTACAGAAAATATATATTTATTGTAGTGTCCGTCCGGACGCTGTAGTGATGACGAGCCGATTCGTGAACACGTTGATCTTTAATAACCGGTCACTGTCGGCCGTGATCACGCCAACCAACAAAACAACAATCAATGTTTGAATGAATGAAGAACTTCTCCTCTTGTCTCTCCTCTCTCCTGCTCGCACTCTCTACACCTCTCCTGATGCCTTCACTAACTGTCAACACTGTAGGAATTAAGAACATCTACACTGAACAGGTTTAACAAACAGTAGAGCTGTTACAGTATTACATGTGTTATAACTTTTCTCCTGATATCTTGTCACCGGTACAACTGGATAATGCTAGAATGATAGTTGTGAGTACTAACAGCAGCCATGTTTGTTTGTGTTTTTAACTTTCACTATGATAATGTTTTGGTGAGGACCGGTTTTGAATCAGTCACGATCATATGGTCGCAAGTCAGCGGCGCTCATGCATATGAGCGGGGGGGGGGGGGAGTCGTTTTGGAGGAGCTCCGAGGGAGGAGGGGAGGGGTTAGACGGAGTCCTGAGGAAATGCTACATTCAAATTCATGCTGGTTTTCCGAGACTACCAACCCTAGCTTTAAGTCAAGACATCATGAATTGATATATTTTTCCCTGAAAGAATATAATGAAAAGCCGAATCAGATGATTATTTTCAGTCAATTGAACAGCACGCTGTAAACCTTTGACCTTACGTATACTTACTTTGTGTTTGAGCCATAGACTGTATAAATAATGGACGTAGTATCCGTGACATCACCCATCTGTTCCTGAGTGCTGTTTTAAAGCCAATCATCAGCGGGAGCCATATTGGAAATGCTGAACTCAACCAAACTTAGTGTGAGGTAAAGAGGCGGGGTTTGAGCCTCCTATAGCCAACAGCTATGTGTTCCTGCCTGTCAGTCAAGTCAGTAATGTCTTTTTAAGCACATCCAGGACTTGTTTGTGTTTTTGTGCATCAACACTTTTGAGGAAGTTTAAGAGGCGTCCACCCTTTCTGTCCACATTAGCGAGGAAGGACTCTATTAGACTCACACCAGTGAGGTCTTGGAAGTGTGCTGCCAAACCAGCTTCTTGAAATAGGAAGGGCCACTCTTGTTTGAGTTTCTGGATGCTTGTCCCCTGGTTTATGTCTTTACGCTGAGTGTTATAGGTAGACTGTACTAATTTTTCCACATCCTCTTTATTGTAAAATGTCGTCTCTTTAAACATCTTCTTCATCTTTTCTTTTTTTTCCATCTGACTCTCAACAGTTTCAGATAGAGGCAAATATTTTGGCTCCCAGTTGACACAGCCATATGTGTCTTGAACACTTGCCTTTTCTTCAGCTGGAATCTCCTCTGTGTCATTGTCATCTGATGCTGCCTTGCGCTTGGTTATCTTTCGTGTGTTGGTCCGTTTAACATTTTCAACTCGCGCTTGGAGTTGCTTGACGAGTGAATGATATCCAGGTCCAACTATGTCACCCTTGATGACATCTTGAAGAGATTTTGGATACTTGGCCACCATTTTTTTGCCTATCTCTGTAGTGTTGCGTTTGGTTGGATTATTACACATCTTCATCATTTCAGAAACTACAATCCTCACAATCTCTCACCGTAGTCGTGGATTTGGTCGTTTCTGCCTTTCCAAAATCTGCACTATTTCTTCAGGGAACATCTGCCATGGAATCCGAAAATTGTTTGCCTAGTGTGGCACAGAAGTGGAACTGCGTGCCAAGAATGGTTAAGTGGCTGAAGATGACGCTGGTGAGGGAGAACTATGTGGAGAAGAACAGACAGACACTGGAGAGGAACATGCTGAAGTTGATGTTTGAATGGTTGACTATGTAACAGAAGAACAAAGGAGGTTTAGAAATATTAAAACCTGAATATTGTAATGCTGTGCTATTGAAGATAGATCCTACTATCCACTTACTGTTCTTTGTCAATGCAGCAGCAAGTCTTCTGGCTTGGATTGGCTTTAACACTGGCAGCAAGTCTCCTTCTGTAATGTACTGCAGATCATCTGTGGTCTCTGTACCAAGTGCGTTCAGAGTATCTTCTACCGAAGTGAGAACTGCTTCAGGAAGATCTGGAAACACTGCAGCAATGGCACGGCTAATGTCCTGTGTCTTTGATTCGGCCATAAATGTCAGATATAAAAAAAAAAGGTTTTGGTCTTTGGCCACCTGACATAACAATCTACTCGGACAATACACTGTGCTTCAGTGGCACTATCTGGTTTCCATTTATCATGTAAGATGGTAATGGCCACATGTCAATCAGTTCATTAATGTGTGAGCGTTGTAATTTTCCACTTTCATTTTTCACTGAGTACATATGGTAGTGTGGAAGGAATTCTCCTGAATATACTCTCATCAGAAAATGAAGTGCAGAATCATCTTTCAGTACAATCAGGATGAGTTCACCAAATTCCACTGAGTCATCATTTCTAATGGCAACAAATTGGCCCTTCTTTTATGTTATCCCATGATATTGCACATCTACAGGAATCCTTGTATTTATTTCAGTGAAGCCAAATTGTAAGACTGCATCTTTAACTTGTTGACTGTAAAGCTCAGAGTTAAATGGTGAGCTGTGTTTTATTTGCAAGGCTGGAGGACTAACTGACCCAGCGGATAGATAGGCCTGGAACATCTGATGTCTTTCTGAAAGAGTGAGACACAGATTTTTGAAATTCTTTAGATTCCTTGCACATCGTTTAAAGTAACTATGTTTGTTTCCAAAGCGCATAGTCCATAATCTCATCAGTGGGCCAAATTTCAGGATGAATCCTGGGTAGTGGCGTACGTAATGATGTTTCGGCCTCAAGCTGTTTTCTGGAAACAGTGCCTTCCTGGACTCTAAATATTCCTGTATGAGCGCATCTAGGTAACAAACCTGTGGCGTGGAAATTTTCTGAGCGCAGATCAACTCGACAATGTCTTTTAGTAGTAGAGTTAATTGCCCCACTTCATCTAATGGATCTTGTACTCTGTCTCCTATTATTAGAGGCAACAGTCTTAAGAAAATCCAGTTTTGTATTGCATGACCAGAAAGTTTAAGTGTTGTGGGACCAACTTCACAAGGCTTGAAGGAAGCATCAGTGTGTTTGTATTTGAACTGCTTAATCCGCCTGTTCAAAATAGAGTGTGTGAACCATCTCTTTTTCTTTATGAAATATCTCAGGTAAAGTGCAACATCATAAGAGAGTACACCCTCGAACAAGTCATGCCCAAGGCATGGGGGCAAACCAGGCTGACAAACATCAAAGTGTTTCAAATTATTAAACACTGACTTGAACTTTATTCCATGAACGTCTGGCACATCTTCAGTCTGTAACTGATCAACTGCAGACTTGTAGCTTTCAGTGGTGCGTTCTGGTCCACATGAAGCTGAGGCATCACCCTGGAATTGAGTTCGAGAAATTAGACAGTATCGACAAAAATATTCTGAGCGACTGAAATTCTCAGTACAGTAAAGCCACCAATGCAATGCGTGCCCAAGTTATCTCCAGCAATGCAGTAAAGTGTTTCTTTAACAACAGTTTCATCTGCCTTTGTTATGCCAATCTCCTCCAGTACTGTTAAGTCAGCCAGCAACTCTGAAAAAACCTTGGCATGAGCGAATTCTCTCTACAAAGCAAAACCAACTGCATGTGATCAACGTTTGATCGGACATGGGCTGGCAAATTGAGTAGTGACAAGTACAAGATTTCGTGCTTTTTTTTGCAGCACCCAAAGTGTTCACAACCTCAAATGCATCCTGATATAAGACCAGTTTTAGGCAATTTGGGTTTTCTTGGAAAAATGTGTTGGACTGAAACACCTTACCATCACAGCTGTCACAGAGAACATCTGGTATGGAAACATCTGGAGGATCTGACATGAGCCCCTGCCATACATCTGACTGTGGCATATTCTTCAAAGTGTCTAGCAGTGGAACATAATATGCAAACCTTTCTGTTCTGTTCTCATCTCTGCATAAAAAGACCTTTTTGGGCTCCACATATTTGAATGTTTTTTTAAAGCACTGAGATCTGGAGTACACTGATCTCATAGGCCCTGTGTGGCAAGCTGAGAACAAGTCAGATTCCTTGACTGTTTCACAGATTTTTACAATGTCTTCATCAGATACAGACAACTCTTTAAAAAGCAAGTTCAATCTATTCAAAGTATATGTCTGTCCCAACACATGTATATTGTGACTCTCTTCAACAATGTTCTGAATAGTTGAAGCTAGAATCAACTGTGTTCCCTGTAATTTTATGTAAAACATACACACATTCCTGAGGTACAAGTCACTGAAATTAGTCATGTCCCCAATAGTGTCATCAGTATCTGACATACTGGCACTTTCCTGTACTGTTGTGAAGCTTTGCTCACTTGTTGACGGATATTCAGCATTGGAGTCTTTGAATGACCCACAAATCATATTCACAGTACAATGTCTGTGCTTTCTGGACATGTGGGAAGTAAGTGAAGACTTTACAGTGAACACAGTTTTGCATCCTCTCACTGGGCAGGTCACAGGACGTCTCTCTGTTATGTGCTCCTTAAAGTGAGCTATAAGCTCTTTGACTCCGTCACACTCACGTTCACAAAGTGAAACTGTGCATTTTAATGCTGTAAGAGCCGAGACGTTATCCCGAGCAACCGACGACACGCCATGGTGGTGGCGATAGAAGTGACACTTTAATGCTGCATATCCTGAAAACACCTGCTTACAACCAATCCCAACACACTTGAAAATACAGCGCGGTTCATTGCGATGCAGTTTGCAATGTACAACATACGCCTTTAGAGTCTGAACGGATTCTCCGCAGATACAGCAGGGATACATCTTAAACAAGGGTCAAACAGGCATAAACTATCCGCCATGAAACGAGCTGCATACTGTTTTATGCTAGCTCACGGTAACTTTACCCTCGCACTCTCAACACATTTTTTCCTTAACACATAAGCCAACTAAAGTTTGAAAGGGAAAACAATGCTATCAATCTAACGTTAATGTTACCCCATCGTGAAACACATCTCAACATGCGTGATTCACGTTAGCATTACTGAATAAACATGTTACAAAGCCTTAATGTCATGCACTTTAAATGTATAGTCCTATTTATATGTTAAATGAGCCAAAATTGATTTACCTTATCGTATCTTACCGTGTACAGAAGACGGGCTGTGAAAACACAATGTCCAAAATCCAGACACGGGAGAATGTGTTAAGCTTTAGTCCAGCGACTGAGAGAGGGGCGCGTCTGGACCAAGCGTGCCGGATACGGCCCTGGTGGTGAAGCTTTAAGCAGTGTGTCTGCCCCCTGGTGGCTGGCTGCAGTATAGGTCAAAAAATCTGTCAAACTTTTAAAAATAAATACACGTCGTACGAATGTTTCTCCCCTCCGTATGCTGTGGTGATATGTAGTTAGTATTTGACTGTTTTGTGCCCAAGGCCTCTTCTTTCTGAAAAGTTTCTTTTTCGTTAGTTATTAGAGTTTAAAAAACAGGGTTTTACTTCCGGGTTTCCTTTGATTCACAGCCGCTGTAGAGGGAAACTTCAAAGAACACACAGCGTCTTGTGACGCTACGCAGTAGGGCGAAGCTTGTTACAGTGGCTTCACAGGCTCTGGCTGTACATTGGCTGCGCCCAGGAGAGGGACTTTTTGGCTTCAGATCTGTACAACGGGAAGAGGCGGAGCAACGCTGTCCGTTAGTGTTTGAATTCAGGCGCCTATTCTGTCCACAGCCGTTTGAAATTTGAATTTGAAAAGTCATAGATAAATGTTGTCCTTAAAATAATGGCTTTGTCTCAGGGTAGCAAAGAAAGAGTGGCAGCATATCAAAAACAAGAAATCACTAAATGCAAACTGAGAGCAACTGGTTTTCAAGAAAATGTTTAAAAGCACTTCACAAAATAGGCTCGGCCACAGATGCAAACGTGTATGGATTCAACTAAACTATGATAGAATGAACCAGCAGATTTTTAATTCAGCTTTCCATATATTAAATATTCCATAGCCTTTTCAATGCATGTCATGCATTTTGAAACTCAAAAAAAACATTTTGTTATTTGACATAAAAGCTATAAAGGACAAAAAAAATTACTATACTAGAATGCAGAAAAATGTAACCGCTGAAGCCTAATTCTGAATGATATTTTTTAATATAAATTATGGTTTTGCACTTGAACTAGACTGCAGGGCTTTTCACTCAACTGCGGATTGGTGGGTCTTAAACCAGTATTAAAAGACAGATTTGCTTTGAGTTTTTTTTTCCGCTCTGTAACTTCAAGCAACGGCTCCTCTAACTTTGAAGATATGGACCTACTCTGGGGTCGTGGTAGAAAAAACTCAGATGTGAAGGCCTACAAGTTTCAATCGATTTGCCTAATTTGCGACGAATCACAATGGAACACAAGCCAAAGACTCTGTTTTACATGTCAACACTGGAAACGGAGTGTCTAAAAATCTTCCCCAGATATTTACAAAAGCTCAGTTTTCAGTTACCTATAACACAGTTTGTGTGTGTACAAAAGGCCAATATGCATTAAAAATATAACATTTTCAAGAAAACCTCTGGACTGGGCATCTGATTGAAGTGTCCCTTACTGTCCAGTGAAAACTGCCTGTATCTGAATTATTATTAAGTGTTCCTTAATGTTTTGAGACAATTCTCCTACTTCTTGAGCTAAATTAACTCTTTTAAAAACCTGCTTCAATCAGCTGGAAAATGCATTGTCACAAAGCTGAAAATGGGGTGTTTTTATTGTAACCTATGATTACCACTGCTACACTGTGGCAAAATGTTGTCCTAATGACACATACAGTAGCGGGAACTACCACAGAAGACATTCTGAGTATTTTAGAAGGTGTTTATGTCGGTCAGCATGCTGTTTTGTCAGCATGATAGTGTTGTAACCATGCAAGATGCAATGAATGCAGAGTAAAAATATGATGTGGGGGCTGGAAGTAGAGTGGGTAGTGAGTAGGCATGAAGTGGGGAGTTTTGTCACTGTGATAGTGTTGCAACCATGCTAGATGCACAGAACTTTACAGGTGTGTAGTTAAGATCAAAATGAAGGCCAAGGTGTGTCCGAGGAAAGGGTGCCGGAAGTACTCCCCTGGCCTGATAGCATCTCGGCGGGTGTGATCTTATCGCAAGATTGTCTATATTTGTATTCATATATCCAGGAGTGGGAAGAAGGTATAATTCAGATCATATCCCCAGTCATATTGCGCACCTATCTGACAATATTGACCAAAAAAAAATCCAGAAAAAACTTGTATATGTCTTTTTATACTCAAATAAGCCAAAATCTCATAGTTTAATGATGTTAAGAAAGGATGGACAGAGATTCATTCATCTAGAAAACATAGTACAAATTGATAGTATCTGTGTGCTGCTACAGCAAACTGTGTGAAACCGCCTGTTGTCCTATTGTTGTTTTTTTATTGACACAGGAATAAAAAGAAGCTCGCTTAGAAGAAAGTGAGTGAGGAGGTCATATTATCTGGTAAATTGTGCAAACCTTCGTCTGTCACTTGATTCCAGCTACTGGTTGTACTAGCAAGTTAGCACTGCCCCAATTAGCATCACCAGCCTTGCATCTTTGGATATTCGCAAACACTTGATTTGACACATGAATGGAGGAGGTTATCCCTGCAAATTAAGCAAGTATTAAGCAAGTAAACACAGAATAGTCTAAAGCAGTTCATTAGGTCTGACACCAGATATTATAGTAAGACAGTTCTTGTTACTGGACAAAGTTTTTTTCTTTTCTACCTTGACATGTTTTGACTACAAACTAAGTCTGTCGGACAACAGGGGGCGATGTCATCCTGCTGTTTCAGGTAGGATGACGAAACCTCTATAAATCAGCTGATAGACAAGTCACGGCTACATCAAATCACTCTTCTGAAGAAGACTGCACAAAGTTTGTAGTCCAAACATGTCAATGTATGAACATAGACTGTATAAATAATGGACGTAGTATCTGTGACGTCACCCATCTGTTTCTGAAGCGCTGTTTTGAGGCTAATCATCAGCCGGAGCCATTTGGAAATGTTGAACTCAACCTAACTGCTGTCGAGTGATTGTGACGTAAAGAGGCGGGCTTTCAGCCTCCTCGCCAACAGTTACAGTGTTCCCGCCTGTCAATCAAGTCAGCTGTGCCTCTCATAATGGAAAACTCATAATCTTAATATCTTCCAAATTGCTGCTTTATGAAAAAATTCACCCCCGTACAGTGTGTGCCAATCAAGAAATTAGCTATCAAGACTACACTCGTATTTTGTACCAGACTGTAAACATGTTTATTTCTGCTGTAAAGATCGTCTTTTTTGAATTGGTGTGTCTGGGTTTCTGGTACTTCCGGAGCCAGCCTCAAGTGGACACTCGATGAACTGCAGTTTTTAACACTTCTGCTTTGGCTTCAATTCAACCGGAGGTTTCTGCTTGGGTATAAAGGAAATAACACAGGTCTAGTAACAAGAACTGTCTTACTATAAACACAGCCTATCCAGAGTTCAAATACAGACACATAAATCAAGTGATTGAATTTGTGTCTGGTGTGAAGACAACATAAGAGCTCATTTGTACTGAGTTTGCCTTTAAATGCCTCAGTCTGATACAAACCTTGATTATAATGATAATAATGTTAAATTCACATTTACAGACCAGACATGAATTAGTTCTTGGTCACCCAGAGGTGGATCTGTTGTTGGAAAGTTTCCCCTTGCCTTCATTTATAAGCACTGGCTCAGTTACCGCCAACACTCAGCAGATGTTAACATTTCACTCCAACTATGGGTGGCTGTTAGCGCCAGGGTTTATTAATAAGGATGTTTCTTGCAATGACGTCCAGTTTTGCCCCGAATGAATGCAAAAGAAAGAATTTGAATACATGCATTTTTCTAATGAGGGACTTATTTTTGTCTCATCTGCAGGTTCTAAAGCCTCATCAGCTCTTCTGTGAATCAGGCCCATTTAAATGATACAATTCACTCTATCTCTGTATGATTTTAAATCAACTACAGCCAATAAAAGGTAGAGTGTGTAAGGTACAGACACACCAGCACACAGCTCAGTGTAGTTTTTCATTTTTCACTTAAATCAGAACACCATCAGCCAGGAGAGACAGCTCACAGGGCGGTATTGTATTTGTCATCTGGCAGCATTATCTCATTGAACATTCTATCAGGAAGCATCGGGGGCTCAGGGCTTTGCAGATTTCAGTGGTAGATCTATTTCTAGACAGATGCCTGTGGCCTGGAGTATGCAATAGTTTTGAGAGGAAATGGAAAGGAAGCAGAGAGCAATAAATAAGTAATTGAGTAAATTCAGTCTGGCCCTCAGACACGGACTCTGTGATAGTGCTGTGCCGGGATTCAAACTGGGTAAATTTGACTCTTCCCCCTGTGGACAAAACTCAAAGCAACTTTCGGGGAAATCTCACCGTCAGGTGTGGAGCGCTGTCGGTATTATCTGAAGGCGGTGAGGAGAGAAATAGGATGAGAGGAGACATTATTCAGATGGAGCAGGATTTGGTTATTTTACAGTCAGTTGAGTTTGAGAGGGATGCACTGTTGTTCTGTAATAGACTATCAGTGAAGCAGCAGGACCCAAAAACATGTGTTATCTCTGAGACTTTATGAGGGTTAGCGAGAGTCATGTGTTTGCATGTGTGTATGTGTGAGTTGTATAATGTGTCCTTAGGGTAAGCCAATCCAGGTACCAGTACTAGTGAATTTTTAAGAAACTCGACATCCCTCCTCTTTAACGGCATCACCTCAAGCGAGCACGAAACTTCACGAACACCTTTGTGACTGCTTCTACCTGTGAACGTGTGTGTGTGTGTGTGTGTGTTTGTGTGTTATTACCTGAGAGTGCCTCCTTGTAGCGTCTTTGTGTGTTTGTTGAGGTCTGAATATATTTTTTGCTCGCTCGCGTCTGTGTTTGGGAAAGCCTGAGGGGGAGCATGTTTGGTGTGTGTGTGTGTGTGTATGTGTGTGTGTTTTTAGCCCCCGTGTATATACCTGGGACTTCCTGCTGACATACACTCTTACCGACACTCGTCCCCTTCCAGCTGCTCTCTTTATAAACCCCTCCCTCTCACCCGTCCTCCTTATCCAGCCTAGTTTCTTATTTACAAGAACTCAACTCTCACTGTTTTCCCCAGTCTGTGAACACTTTTAAAATATTCTTATCCAAAATAGGTTGGGATGTGAGGTGGAAAAAGATTGCAACTAAGATCCAAATGAGAGTTATATTTTACAGTAAAATGCATTTTCCTCTCAGTTTTTTGGATTTTATCCCTGAAGCTGAATCAAATCTTTGTGAGATGTTTCAGATGAAAGTGTCGGCTTAATGCCTTCAGTGTCATCTAACTTTAGTAAAGTCAAATTCATCTGTTGAGCACATCCAAAACAAAACAATCAGAAAGCACTACGGACATGAAGAGAAAGCAAGGTTGAAGAAATAACAGCAACAATCATCGATGTTGTTGGAAAATTCAAAATCACATTACAAAACGTGTTTTCAAGCACACAGCGTAAAATTAATGGATGGATGGATGGACGGACGGACGGACGGACGGATGGACGGACGGACGGACAGATAGATAGATAGATAGATAGATAGATAGTAGGGGTGCAACGATACACAAAATTTACAGTTTGGTTCGGTTCGATACGTTTTTGTCACAGTTCGATACGTTTTTGATACAGAAAAAGAAAAATGTCCATGACTTTTTTTAACTTGTAGTTTAATGAAATTACCAACATTTGTTTCAGATCAAAAGCACAGTTTGTAAACTAAATTAAATTAAATGTATCCGGGTAAGCTATACCTGACACATGTTCTGCTGTGCATGAGGGGGTTGCATGTGTGTGTTAGTGTGTGTGTGTGTGTGTGTGTGTGTGTGTGTGTGTCTGTCTGTCTGTCTGTCTGCGTGCACATCTACCATGCGCAATACAGAGAGCAGAGGAGAATTGTGAACGCGCGACCATGTAGAGATAAAAATGACATCCCGTCATGTAAATAATATAAATAACATAAGGATACTTAGTCTGTTGAATAAAAGAACAAGGTTTAGACCTGATCTATGAGAGAGGGAACCTCGAATCACGTCTGCATTGACTTCCAAGAGGGGGCGGGACCCAGCGGAGACTCGTGCTTCCCTCTTGTGCGGGCGCGCGCTCACACAAACATACGTGAACATATGAAGCACAGTTAAAACAAACGTGACCAGCTTGGACTAAATGAATGTGGGAGGAGCGCACAGCCTTTGTTACTTTGGTCCCAGCTCTCTGCAGGTCATTCATCAGGTCCATCTGTGTAGTTCTGGGATTTTTGCTCACCGTTCTCATGATCATTTTGACAACACGGGGTGAGATCTTGCGCAGGGCCCCAGATCGAGGGAGATTATCAATGGTCTTGTATGTCTTCCATTTTCTTACAATTGCTCCCACAGTTGATTTATTCACACCAACCTGCTTGCCTATTGTAGATTCACTCTTCCCAGCCTGGTGCAGGTCTAAAAAAATTTTCCTGGTGTCCTTGGACAGCTCTTTGGTTTTGGCCATGGTTGAGTTTGGAGTCTGACTGTTTGAGGCTGTGGACAGGTGTCTTTTATACAGATAACAAGTTCAAACAGGTGCCATTAATACAGGTAACGAGTGGAGGACAGAAGAGCTTCTTAAAGAAGAAGTTACAGGTCTGTGAGAGACAGAAATCTTACTTGTTTGTGGGCGACCAAATACTTATTTTCCACCATAATTTACAAATAAATTCTTTAAAAATCCTACAATGTGATTTCCTGGATTTTTTTTCTCATTTTGTCTGTCATAGTTGAAGTGTACCTCTGATGAAAATTACAGACCTCTCTCATCTTTCTAAGTGGGAGAACTTGCAAAATCAGTGGCTGACTAAATACTTTTTTGCCCCACTGTATGTCTTTGTTTCTGTATCCTTCTCTCTGTGTTCAGTGACTTCCTCCAACTGTATCTGCTTTTGATTTCTATTTCATCCTGAAAAATGTGAGAGCCGTTCTGAATTTGTTGTATCATAATCTGAGCTAAAAGAGGATTTGGGTCTCTGCATATGTGAGTGTTTCTATTTGTGTGTGTCTGTGTGTGTGAGTGTGTGTGTGTGTGTGTGTGTGTGTGTGTGTGTGTGTGTGTGTGTCCCAAGCTGAGCTGGTGGTCTTGTTGCGAAACACTCCGGGCAACATTAAGACTGGAAAGCAGACTGTTGCATTATGCATCACACACTCGTTCCTCTCCCTCTCAGTCCCCCTCGTTTGTTTCCTCCGTCTGTCTGCTACAATCCCCATTTCTATTCTCCTCTCTGTAATTTATCCTCCTCTTCCTCTCTCACCAACCTCCTTTCATTCTCTCATTTTTCGCTCTGACTGCCTTCCTCTTCTTTCTCCTCTCTGATCCCTCTTCCCTTTCATTCTCAGTGTTTGCTGTTGTTGGAAGCATGCGGCTAATTTTAGCACCAAATAACAGCTGGGGGGGTGAACTCTGCATTTTCAAGATGCCACTCACACACACAGGTACACACACACACACACACACACACACACACACACGCACACACGCACACACACAGAAAAGAAGTTGGAGCAATGACGACATTCCTTGACTCTGATCTCATCCCTCCTTGAAATTAAACATAACATTGACTAACGCAGCTCTTTCCAAATGACTGATGCCCGACATTTATTCACCATCAGTGATGTCATAAATATGAACATGACTATGAAATCTCATATTGTATAAGATGGTGCAACGGATCATCGTTGATCCATGATCCGTACGGATGGCTCTCCACGGTTCGGCACGGACGTAGTCCGCGGATCGGTTGATGAAAAAAGTTGCGCATGTTCACGTGCTGACTGCATGTTCAATCCACACTCACTCATCAAGCGCAGCGGTAGTCATGGCAAGTGAAGGAGCAGAGGAACTTGAAAAAACCTCCCGCATCTCTTAAGTCACATGTATGGGAGCATTTTTTGTTTCACTGTGAAATACAGTGAATGCTGAATGTGCTTGAGCCACGTGATGAAATTCCGTCGCGCACCCACTAGACCAGAGGCCGTCAATGCGCGGGCCGCATCCGGCCGTCTATTTGTGGCCCCCGAACTGTTATTCCTTCACTCTGTGTTTTAGTCGGGTTACCCCGTGTTTACCAGGACTTGTCTCCATGCCAACGATACGCAGACAGGCTGTTACTGGGTCCTTTAGAGTCCACTGCTGCGAGTGCAATTTTTAACTTTCACTTTCGTTTATGGAGCAGTCCGCATGTTGGCACTTTGCCAGCTGTAGGACCCTAGAATCAAACGGTGTGTTCACAGTTTGCAGCTCAAAGAAAAGTGGACGGTTAAAATCAGCAAATGAAAGAAGAATGGAGTGAAATTTTTGAAGTTCCTCTACTCCTTCACTTGCCATGACATGAAATGCAAGTGAATGAGGCAGGACTGGGCCCACAGATAGGGTGCTTTGCACATGCAGTACATTTTGAGTTGAATGTTGTTTTTATTTAATGGGTAAAGTGTTTTACAAAATAAATGGAGGGACAAAGTTATATTTGTCTTGTCTTCTTTTTTTTTTTTGCTGATCCGAGAAATGATCCGATCGGTGACTCAAAACCGTGATCCGATCCGAACCGTGAGTTTTTTGATCCGTTGCACCCCTAGTATAAGATGAACACATACAGGCTGAACTCTTACGAAGTTCAAACAGGAAGACAAAGTCCAATTTACACAGGGAGCACCGTGTCTCAGCTCAGTCTCTGGAGCACAGCTGAACAGAGAAGATCGACCTGGACAGGAAGTCAGGCACGAGGATCGCATGAAACATCCGCTCAATTTTTCAAAATAAGACACCATACACGCACTTCTGACCGTTTAACAGTCATATAGATCAGAAATACTCATCGATTATGGATGTTAGCTACAACCAGCCACGTATCCTTGATCCATGTCGACTACGACAGGACTTTAAAATGATAACTATATGTCAGAAGGTAACAGGACGACAAAATAGAGCCAAATTATTAATATTAAACTCATCTAAACCTGCAAAAAACTTGACTTATGCAACATACTCAGTGATGATAAAAGCACAAAAGTAACAGTATACTATCCAAATGGAAGTAATCCCACCACAGAAAGGCTCTGTAACCGGTTTGTGTGTTGTTCTCTCTATACTGGGTCAGTGAGCTCTTTTAAATCTCTTAAGAAAACATACTTTCATCGTAGAGCCTTTCCTGATTTAGTCTGAATTTTATTTCATTTTATCTTATCTTATTTTAACTGTCTTAAGATATATATTTTAAATAACTGTATTCCTTTAGAATGTAATTTAGCAGACGCTTTTATCCAAAGCGACGTACATACGAGAACAAGAACAACACAAGCAAAGATCTAGACAAGAGGAAACAAGATCAGTACGGGTAACAAAGTGCTTCAAGTCACTTTGGGTGCAGGTACTGCCAAGCAGTGTAAAGGCAACACACAAAAGGAAGTAAGGATTTTTTTTTTTTTATAATGATAAAATAAGGAACATCTACAACGAAGCAACCAAACCATTGACGACTTTTGTTATCATCATCAACAATTAACATCACCACAATAATGACCAAAGTACCAAGTGCTGGGTCACTCAAGAGCTGAGCACAGATCCCCAGAGTAGAGCAGGAAAGTGCGAGTCAACTGTAGCTGGACGACATGATCAGCCACTGGAGACAACAGTGGAGAACAGTCTAGCTAAGTGCATAGTGTTTCCTAAAGAGCTGGGTCTTTAGCTGTCTTTTGAAAGTAGAGAGGGACTCTGCAGATCGAATGGAGTTGACCAATTCATTCCACCATTTAGGGGCAACAGAAGAGAAGAGTCGAGCTAGTGATTTTGATTTTGAGGCCTTGTGTGCTGGAAGCACTAGGCGCTTTTCAGAGGCTGAGCGTAGCGGGCGAGAAGGGCAGTAGACCTGGATGAGGGGTTCCAGGTAAACTGGAGCGGTTTTGGTTACTGCTTTGTAAGTCATGATTAGAGTTTTGTATCTGATGCGAGCTGCAACTGGAAGCCAGTGTAGCGAAATGAGCAGGGGAGTGACATGAGCTGTCTTAGGCTGGTTGAAGACCAGACGTGCTGCTGTGTTCTGCATCATTTGCAGAGGTTTAACTGTGCATGCAGGGAGGCCTGCCAGTAGAGAGTTGCAGTAGTCAATGCGTGACATTACAAGAGCCTGAACCAGAAGCTGTGTTGGGTGTTCTGTCAGGTAGGGTCTGATCCTCTTGATGTTATGGAGGGAAAAACGGCAGGACCAAGCAATCAAGGTAACATGATTCTTGAAGGTTAACTGGTCATCGATCATGACACCTAGATTTCGGGCAGACTTAGTGGGCATGAGGTTTTGAGATCCAAACAGGATATTGATCTGTGGGTCCACAGTGGGACTGGCTGGAATGATAATAAGCTCAGTCTTGGACAGGTTGAGCCGTAGGTGACGTTCCCTCATCTATTTAGAAATGTCAGCAAGGCAGGATGAGGTCGTCATGTGGAAAAGACAGGAAAACTGTGTATCATCTGCATAGCAGTGATAGGAAAAGCCATGGGAGTGGATCACTGCACCAAGTGATGCGGTGTATATTGAGAACAGGAGGGGACCAAGCACAGACCCTTGAGGTACCCCTGTTGATAAGCCATGCATATTGGACACTTCTCCTCTCCATGATACTCTAAAAGATCTCCCTGTGAGGTAGGACTTGAACCACTGGAGGGCAGACCCTGAGATACCAAGTGAGGAGAGTGTAGAGAGGAGGATATGGTGGTTTACTGTGTCAAAAGCAGCAGACAGATCCAGCAGCATGAGAACTGAGGACTGACCTGCTGCTTTAGCCACACGCAACGATTCTGTTACCTACAACAGTGCAGTTTCAGTGGAGTGGCCCCGCCTAAAGCCAGACTGTATGTCTTTTAAAATATGTTTTATTTCTTTATCTTGACTTCTGTGATTATATGAACTGCCTATTTTACTTTGTAACTTGGTTTTTGAAAAGTGCTCTACAAATAAAATTATCATTATAATTTGTATTTATAATAATAATAATAATAATATTCTTATTCTTATGCTTATTATTATTCTTGTTATTATTATTATTATTATTATTATTATTATTATTATTATTATTATTATACTAGACCCAGCTGATCCTGGCTGCTCTGAGCTACGCTATGCTTAGAACACATGCCCTAGCACGGCGTGTGCTGATGGACGGAGCAAATCTGCAGTGCTTACGGAACGCAGCACACACTCTCTGTAACATAAATTGGGGGTTACATGTTCAGTAATGTATTCATATAGCTGTCCATCTCTCTGTCTTCTGTTTCTCACGTCACCTGATCATGGGGTGGTTACTTTTTAAAGTATTCACCAATCATATTCTGCCATAACCTCTATCAACCAATCATCCTGCTGCTGCCAAACTTTAAACTCGTTCTCTCTGCTCTGTTAGTTTGTGGTTTCAGTGTGGCCTGTTTGACCTTCCTCCTCCATCCCAGTCACCTTCACTCTTTTCCATCAGTGACCGAGGTTCAGTTCTTCATTCTTCAGATATCTACCCTTCAGCACAGCCGCACCCTTCTGTTTCTTCCCCAGAATCCTGAAGCTGGCTTCCCCACCACTTTGAAGATAGAAAGATGTCTCATACCGCAGAAGATAAGGGCCGCTGAAAACACTGTTTTTGAAGTGAGGCCAGAAAAAAATATAAAAAAATCGTTTTTCATTTTTTTTTAATTCTTACTTTTTGTAATATTTTTTTCTTAGATCTCAGGATTTGAACTTATGAGTCAGATTTCTTTTTTAATGTCAGAAATTGTTTTTTACAGACCATACCTCCCAAAAACTGTGTTTAATGGTCCTAATCCTCATCCGTGCTCTTGAAATATATACATTCACTTTTCCCCTGTTAGCAGGATTGTTGTATAAATGTTTGCCCTTGGTCTCTTTTAATGTCATGTACCCTGAGTTTTTCCCATTGCCCTTTGAAAACAGAAGTATTTTACATGAACCTGTTTTCATTATAATAATTTAGAATAATCTAAAAGTATAATTGCATGTCCTTTATTTCTGTTTATTTCTGATTTTTGTTTTTTCTGTCCTCATGCTGTATTTTAATTCACAAAAAAACAAAAGGCAGAACATGCATAAGTAAGAAAAAATCTCTTCTGCAACATACCAGTCTTTTACACAACCCTTTTTCACTAGAACTAAAAAAAAACTATGATAACTTTAACTTTTAAAAATAATGTTCACAAGGCTGTTCATGTTTCAAGTGTTCAGAGCATTTCAGGATGATTTTCACAAGGACAGCAAAAGGGAAAAAGAAAGAAACACAAAGGATTTCTCAGAAACAAATAAAAACTCATACTTGAACATGTAGTGTCAAGAATGACGTGTTGCATGTTGTATAGCGCATGTTGAGGTGGAAAGAAAACACAAAACTAAACTTCAGACGTACGTAGGATTTGTTGGACTTTGATCTGTTGTTAAGATCAGAGCATTTATCTCTATTTTGAATCTGTCATGACTTGAATCACCCCATAATTACATATCGAACAAGGAACCTTTGGAGTAAATTTAAATGGACAATTCATCCTTCAGGAAGAATTGGGACTGTCAACTAATCCATATAAAAGACAGACACAGAAAGGAGAGAAGAAACGGTGTCATGATAACCGTCTGTTATTGCCTCCACACTCACTTTGACTCTGGGATGTTTATTCAGATGTTGTTCTATCTCCTGTTTATCACTGGCTCTGGATTGACCACACATTTGGTGCACCATGGATTTTGTGGGTGGCGTTTACTTGAAACATGACTGAAGGTGGGGAAGCAGACAGCACAGAGATCTGACTCTGACCGGAACAAAGAGACCTTAAAGGAGCTCAACACGTCCTGTACGAGTCGCAACCAGTCACAATGTCGTCCTGCAGGGGCCGCAGCCACACAACATGGCCCTGCAGGGGGAAACTGGTGCTGCACTATTTATACAGAGCCAGACCCAAGACGCAGGATGAAGACGTGGGGCGGGGTTTGGGATGGGTGAGTGCACACTGAAGTCTCCCCTCAATTGAAGCCAGAGATTCTGTCTGTGGTTACAGCATGGTCTCTAGTCTGAACTAAAGGAATTAAGTACATTGTTATTAGCCGTCAAAATATCTTTCATGTGAAACAGATGACCTATTTAGAATATTGAGAGATTAAGCATTTTAAAAAGAGGGGAATAAAGAGATAGTGTTTGGAAATCTATAGATCATAGACTACTGCATGATATCAAGGTAGCATTTTTGTATTACAAAATAGTGCGGTGTGACGTACCTGACAGGGCTCTTCCATGACCAGTTGTTTTACTTTCTCATACTCTCCTTCCACATGACGGGAGACTGTGCGTGCACACGGCAGTATGTCTTCCACCTGCACGTTACCTCCATATTTGACCTGTGCAACGCTGCTGAAGCCTTTACCCTCTACCACAGCAAGGGGTCTTAAATCTTAGCTTCATGTGCAAGACATTTTGTTGGCTAGACGAGACTTGACACCTGATGGTAATTTACGTTTGACAAATGAAGAGATGCTTAGCTGATTCTTTCATTTGCTTTGCAAGTGTGCCTCTTGAGACGACACGTCCCTGACTCAATGGTGTACTTGACAAAGACTGGAAGACGGGCAGAATGTTGCCTGCTGCTGTTTCAAGACTTCCTTGAGTGTTTTTTAAAGCAGTTTTCACGTTATACAAGCATCATACAGCGCGTTAACACGGTCCCACTCGACTCTCATGAAGTTCAGTCATATTTGCGACTTCCCTTCCAGTTCTGTGAGTTAAAGCTCAGGTTGGTAGTCTTGTAAAACTAGCATGAATTGGAATGTAGCATTTCCTCATGACTCCGTCTAACCCCTCCCCTCCTCCCCTCGGAGCTCCTCCAAAACGACGCCGCTGACTTGCGACCATATGATGGTGACTGATACAAAACCGGTCCTCACCAAAACCTTATCATAGTGAAAGTTAGAAACACAAACAAACATGGCTGCTGTTAGTACTCACAACTGTCATGCTAGCATTGTCCAGTTGTACCAGTGACAAGATATCAGGAGAAAAGCTATAACACATATAATACCATAACAGCTCTACTGTTTGTTAAACGTGTTCAGTGTAGATGTTCGTAATTCCTACAGTGTTGACAGTCAGTGAAGGCATCAGGAGAGGTGTAGAGTGTGTGAGCTGGAGAGAGGAGAGACAAGAGGAGAAGTTTTTCATTCATTCAAACATTGATTGTTGTGTTGTTGGTTGGCGTGATCACGGCCGACAGTGACCGGTTATTAAAACTCAACGTGTTCACGAATCGGCTCGTCATCCCTACAGCGTCCGGACGGACGCTACAGTACATATATATTTTCTGTAGGACTTACTAAATGTCATTAATTCTTCTGCTTGTCAGAGCCCCCTGCTTCGTGAGAGCATTTTAGACTCTGATCCGGACTACAGTCCTGAGCAAAGCACCTAATCGGGTCAGAGGGGACAGGTCTGAGGTCGAGCGAGAGGGGCGGTCAGTAGAGTCAGGGGAAGCAGAGGCAGGAGACGGGAACTAGGAGTGCAGGCTGGGGAAATGTACGCGCAGGAGGCGGGCAGAACTGCAGGACGGGATTTGAATGGTTTAAAATTGTGGGACCCAAAAACGGTGATTGGTTGGTGTTTTCCCAGGTTTACTCCGGCTGTAGATAGCAGCTTTTTTTCACTATTTTTTAAGAACACATTATGTATTGATTGCCATCAGGACATAAAGATCATTTTAACCAGTATAACAAAAGGTGTATCTAAATCTGACTACCAACCCCAGCTTTAATAGATAGGTCTTTACTTCTGACTGCGTTGCAAATCAATTTTTTACCACATCGGTTTCTCTGCGGGTGTTTGCTCCCTCCATTGCTGTTTTTCTTTGAATTCCGGTGGAAAGCAGTGGTCTGAAGCACTGTTGGCTTTTGGGCTGTGTAGTTCTTTTGACTTGCGTTACAGTGCAGGCTTATTGAAAGAAAACTACAAAATGGTGGCAGCTGTCTTGTGTTTTTTTTTGTCCCATTGGTTGGTTCCCGCTCCCGTCTGCTCCCGTTAACTTTTATATCCTGTACCGCCCCAATCATGTGATTAATAGTAAAGTTGACTCCCTGTGACCCATGGGATTCCTGAAAAAATGTCAGCATCTAGTGTACATCCATGGTTTCTAGGTTGCAGTCACTGCCTTTGTGGGTGCTCAGCTTGATGCTGTTAATCTCTATCAGCTAGCAGGTATGTGTTTGGAGACATAGACTAAAACAAAAGGATTCAAAGTTTGGGTTTAAAAAGTGAAGCTAAGCTGAAATGCCTGAAACCTGCATTCTTCATGTCCAGCGGGGTGCTTCACCTGGTTACAAATCCAGTAAAGTAAAATGAAAAGCCTTTTTGTGTCACTTGTTAAATATTTTCTCATATTTGTATGTTCTTTGTCACTAAAGTCTCTGACAACAACTTACAACTAAACTTTAGACTGGGCTGTTCACTTTTCAGAAAGCAGTATTTCCATCCCAATCCCCAGTTACCTTGGATAGCCGAAGTGTCTTATTGAGCTTTTGCAAGAGTGAGCAGATAAGTTAGCGTTACCAAACCTCTTTATCGCCTCAGACTTCACCAAAACTCTGTCTTTCTGGCTTGTGGCAGTGACCATATAATAAATCAATCAATCTTTATTTATTTATATAGCGCCAAAGCACAACAAATGTTATCCTCAGACTCTTTCATAACAGAGCAGGTCTAGACTGTACTCTATGTTCTATTATTAACAAAGACCCAACATCAAGACAGGATCAGATCCAGTCCCATCTTACAGACAGGACTCAGTCTGATCTCATTTTAATCCACCATGAGCAGAGCACTTTGCAGCATTTAGCAAGTTACAGTGGCAAGGACAAACTTCCTTTAACAGGCAGAAACCTCCAGCAGGACCAGACTCATGTTAGACACATCTACTGAGACCGTGTTGGAGAGAGGGATAGAAGGAGATGAAGAGAGAGAGAGAGAGATGATAGATGGATAGTAGTAGTTGTAGCAGCAGCTGGAGTCTGGAACATCCACAGAAGGCCATAGGATCCAAGTGTGTTGGGATGGATGGATGGATGGATGGATGGACGGATGGATGGACGGACGGACGGACGGACGGACGGACGGACGGACGGACGGACGGACGTACGTACGTACGTACGTACGTACGTACGTACGTACATACATACATACATACATACATACATACATACATACATAGACAAACTTCCTTTAACAGGCAGAAACCTCAAGCAGGACCAGACTCATGTTAGACACACATCTGCTGAGACCGTGTCGGGTTGGAGAGAGGGATAAAGGGAGACTAAGAGAGAAAGATGATAGTGGTGAGACTGATAAAAGTAGTTGTAGCATATCCATTGCACAACCAATCTGTGTTAGAAACAGTATCAGTGGATGACATTACAGCGGCCACATCCATCTGGTGTGTGATATTGCCCCACTGGTGTGCTACTCAGCACGCATGTTTCATAAAAAAATTTATAAAAACAAAGCTCTGTAGAGCTGACAATGTTGGAAAACTGCACAGACTACCTCAAAACACTGTTTTCATTTTTATATTTCTTTAATCTGCAGCTGAGGTTAATATTCAACAAAATATCTGAGTTCAGCTGTGATTGGATTTAGAATTTTTCCAATTTGAAAAGATTAGGTTTTGTAGGAAAGGGATTATTTTATCTACTTGTTTATTTATGTGCTCACAAAACTCCTCTAGGCTCTGTTTCTCACTCTACATACTTATTAAGGATGTGCTCTTATTGCTCGTATCTTTAAATGCCCAAACCATCCACTTAGACCCACACGGAGTGCCGCCTGTAAGCTAGTTCAGGCAGACAACTGGAGCTGCACTAATTCATACTGACACGTCATCCTCTGTACCAGCTGATCTCAACATCCTCTCATTTGGCGGTCTATTTAAGCAGCAGGACTTCCTGTCTCTGCCTCTGCTTTGCCGGTGCTACTGCTGCCCTGCTCCAGTGCTGCGTGCGGACTTTCAAACCCACCTCCTCCCCAGAATCCACCTGTAGGCTCCGAGGGGGTTAGTCCTATCTCATTACTCCTCAATGTCCTTTGACCTGTTATATTCTTTAAGCTTGTGTCTCTGGAAATCCTAATGTTCCTTAAACTCATCTATCACTCCACACTCTTCAGTGTGCATGCTGTTTACCTTCCTCACCCTCACAGGGACAAAAGCATGCACAGTTTCATAGACGTCGCTTTTATGATTCCCTGATGGGTGCTGACACCATTATCTGAGGAGGTACATGACAGTTTGACCAGAGTTTCTCTGTGAACTCAGGTTCAAAACATTAGTCTGCACATAAAACTCTGAGAGATAGTTCCTCATCAGTTTCGTTTAACATCAGTCATCAGGCATGTTGATGATATCTGGAATCAAACATGAAGTCTCCAGACACTTTCCTTTGCAAGTCCATCACCAATACACCAGGTAGCAGATAGTTTCTCTCTCTCTCCCCCCCTCTTTCTGTATCTTGATGGACCATGTAGAGGAGCTGAATGTATTTATTATGGAGCTGGATGCCTCTTTGATCTGTTGCTCTAACAAGCTGCTGTCTGCCCAACGCTCTGACACACTGTCTGCAGCCTGTCTCAACTCTTCTGTATGTGTGACTCTGTGCACTGACTTGAACTCCGCCAGTCAGTTCAGACACCATGAATATATGTTCAAGCTGTCAGTCTTTGACAACTGGAATCCAAACTGTAATTTAATGATCACAGTGCCAAAGTTTTATCAGTGTAAATACCATGTTTCTTTGAATGTCTTTGTAATTAATTCAAACTTTATTAGGTCTTATTTGGACCATACTTGTTTCTGACTCTTTTATTATTATTATTATTATTATTATTATTATTATTATTATTATTATTATTATTATTATTATTATTCTATATTATTATTTTGTTTTGCTTTATTTTATTTTTCAATTGTTGTTGTTGTTGTTGTTAGTAGTAGTATTTAATAATAATAATTTCAATGCAAGACAAAATACAAACAATTTTATTGTTTTTTTTATTGTTTTCTATCTATGTATTTATTGGTTGAATTTGCCTCAGTGGTACATGAATTTATACAAACATATAAATATGATAATATATTTGAACATATATATTCTATGATTGGTGATATACAGTAAATGGAAACTTACCAACATGTATTTATTACACAGGATTTCCACCATATCCGTGTCCAGTCCGGCTCCTTGCTCTCTCGTCCATCAACACCATCGGTTGTGTTTTCAGAACCGAGCACGGAGCAGGACTGCCCGACAGCTGGAGTCATGTGACCAAGGTTATCCCGCGGTTATTGCTTAAACAAGGATTCTCCTCCTCCTCTCCTCATCCTTGTTGTCTTTCTGGTCCTCTGAAAACCTCTGATCTGTTGACTCCAGGCCTGGCTCCGCTCATCATGACGGTTTGTTGTTGTAGTTAAGTGAAATACGATCTGGTGATAACACAGAGTGTTTTATTCTGAAAATCAACCAGATGTTTTCATTTTGTTTTGGTGCCTGACTTCCTGTCCCGCTCCATCTGCTCTGTTGAGATTCATGCGTCGTGCTCCGGCATCCGGCAAAAACACAAGTCTTGTGTATCTGATCCGGAGGACTCTGGCGTGCCAGATTAGAGAAGCAGCCAGAACGCAACAGAGTGGATCCAGTGGGAGTTAACACATTGACTAGAATAGAAACCTATCAGATCAGGGGCTGTGAGGGTTCGGAGAATGACAAGGATCTGTTGGAATTTGGCCGTAAACAGCTCATGTTATAATTATTATTGTTTACCTTTATCTTTTAACATAAGTTAAAAAAACACAATACATTGAATAGTTTGAACCCACAAGAAAAGCGTTTTATACACGAACAATATTAACTGACACCATAAAGTCTAAAAGAATAAATTAAAATAAGTGATTGTAATTTTAGATTTGGTGAAGCAAGCGTGTAAGGGGTGTAAACTGATGAAATGAAGCAAAGTTTTGACATTTTTAACTTAACTAATGTTTGTTCTTAACTCTGACAGCTTGGAATAATATAAAAATATCACAATATGAACCAAATAACACCCTTAGTGACATTAACTGCCCCTGACTTTAAACAAACTCAGTATTCAGCGGCATCAGAAAGCCTCCAGGGGATGCATGGCTTCATTATTTCTCATTACCAGTTTTTCTTTAATGGTCTAATTTTAAAGAACGAAGGATGAAAAAACAAACATCAATGTTTCTCTAAAGCTGGAAAGATAGCCAAAGCTCTTTTAAGTAGAAGTGGGACATGTCCAAACATAGATTTCTCTGTAAATATTCTGCCCATTGCTCATTACAGCTGAGCAAGCCTTTAGGAAAGTTATTGGCTTAGCGCTCTATAAATAAGATAAGCTTAATTTTAAGGCCTAATTAATCATGGCCCATATTCACAACTTCAGCCAACCATTCAGAGCCACTTCCACATCACTTTGCTTTATACAGCTGGTGAAACAAGCTTGAAGAAAGATAGTACTCTGTTACTTAAATGGATAAGATCAAAAAACATAGAGCCGTATTGTTTTCTCTTCCAGTGTTTCATTCCTTTACCTTATGATCAAGTCTCAGAGCGTGTCTGGATTGTGCTGACCTCATTTGTATCACAGGGATTGTTAAATTGGGTACAAAATTGGAGACATCTGCCTGTGCCAGTGTTTTTACTACATGGCTCACAGCCCTGAGAGGAAGTATCTCCCTGTCCCAGATCTACTGAGAGGAATAGACCCTCTGTCTACACGCTGGCATCTGGCATTAACAAGTATCCTGGGTGTTGGGCTGTGTTCAGACACATCAAATACAGACTGAAATGCACCCAAGATGCCCCGAAGATATCACCCAAATTATCTCCGGTAGAAGTCGCAGACTCATTTGTCCTGATTAAAAACAAAATGTACCACAGGAGTCATGCAAGATGTTTCTCATGCCAAACAGTGCAGCAAACTAAATAAGGACATTATGTATGTTTTATTTAGTGGAGCGCTCACAATAGTTCAACTTTATGCCAAATCATTGTTCCTCTGTATTTCAGGAGCAGACACTGTTCTTACAAGGTTTGTTTGTTTTTGTTTTTCTTCTTTTCTGTTTCCAAAACCAGAATATTTATTTATTTATTTATTTATTTATTTATGTATTTATTTATTTATTTAATTAATTAATTAATTAATTAATTAATTATTTATTTATTTATTTATTTATTTATTTATTTATTTATTTATTTATTTATTTATTTATTTTTGCAGGCAAAAATAAGTAGTTAAACAATGGTTTGTTTCCTTATAATAATAATAATAATGATAATGATAATAATAATAATAATAATAATAATAATAATGATAATAATTATAATTATAGTAATAATAATAATAACAACAACAAGAATAATAATAATAATAATAATAGTAATAATACTACTACTACTACTACTACTACTACTACTACTACTACTACTACTACTACTACTACTAATAATAATAATAATAATAATAATAATAATACAAAAAAATAGAAAAAGTGTACAAAATTTACAATTTTAAAAACACAGAAATTGAATTTTCTGATATTTAATTAATTAATTTTTAAGTTGATTGCACATCAGTGTATTTTGAAAACGACTGAGAGTAGGCGAGGAGTGAAAAGTAAGTTTGTAAAAAGGAATCTGAATTGGGACTCAAACTTAAACCATATGAATGAATGGATTGCTTCTGGTATTTATTTTCCTTTCGAGACTTTTCATTGTGTTTGATCCCATCCTTTTCACTTATGATTTTTTCTGTGATTTGGCACTACACAAGCTTTTCAGATGGATTCCAGTATTATTCTTTATAGTGTCCTGTAGTTGTTTGTCAGTATTGATCTGTTGTGGCAGAAAAGTTTGTACCTGTATCAGACAGCCTCTTCAGAACAAATAGAAAGGACTCAAATGTAGTTTGGAAGCAGCAGCAGCACTTTTGAAAGTTTGGTATTGACATGAGGTTTGACTCCGTGCAGTCAGTGTGCTGGAATTAGAAACTACAGATGGGTGCAGAGGGGGCTGCAATAACCTTGTCTCATTTAATCTATTATTCTTATTTTTAACAAGCATAAGTATCAGACATCTACAAAACATGACATGACCTAGTGAAGAATAAATACATTTACAGGTTCTGTTTTTATTTGACAGGAGGCCTTGTGGACTTTTTAGAGACTTGTTTACAGGACAGTCTGTCTGAGGCTGCTGATCTGCATTCAGGAGAGAGACAAGAGAAGAAATTATGAAGGGTAAAGAGAGAGGGAGCAAAGGGGATAAAAGAATGAGTAAATTGAAAAGTAAAGAAGAGAAACAAAGTGCTTCTTCATCAGCTGTGCACCAGTGATGCCAACGCACTGCAGTCATTTCGGCATCTCTCTCTCTCTCTCTCTCTCTCCACCTTCCTGTTGTCTCTAAAAATAGATACACCCAAATCTTATTATCTACTGAGACAAACCTCCATTCTGCCGCTCCTCTCATCGATTTAACACCTCGCTATGTTTGACAGCTGAGCTGCGGGGTCATTTTTCACTCTAATTTTGCTATACGTTTTGTGAACATATGCACATGTGTGTGTGTGTGTGTGTGTGTGTGTGTGTGTGTGTGTGTGTTTGGCAGCATCAGGTGCCAACTGCCTGATATAGAGGTGAATAACTCTGAACACACATGCTCATTTGTGTTTGCAGTCAGAGCTCAAACACACACACACATGCATACAGGAATCATAATAATACCAACATACACACAGATATACAAACTATTTTGACTCATTATTGAATGAGCTTAATCAGGGGCATTAAGTCATGCACACACACACACACACACACACAATCACACACACACAGTGCACACACACATTAATGAACCTTTCCTGTAGACGTGTTTTTTCTCCATCGAGCAGCAAACAAGCACTCTGCTCTCTGGCTCAGATTTGCTCCTGTTTGTATGAATGTACCGTTTTTAATGTTATTCCCATGCTCCCACCCACCGCAAGATCCAACACTGAAAGAACCCACAGCGGAGGCCTAATGAAGGCACAAAAGAATCCCAAATATCTGAGGAAAGATAATCTGCCACAGCTACAGGCTTCACATCCCAAATCTCTGACTGTCTGCCTCCCACTCGCTTTTCACTTCACATTAAGTTCTGTTTCTATGTCGGTAATCTTTCAATCTTCAGACCTTTTTCAAGGCACCATCTAGACTGATTCGTCATGGTTAATCAAAGTATAACCGTCGGAAATGAAGACGTGAACTGAGGAAAACACATTCAACTCAAAACAAATTAAAATGAAAAGGAGACACTTAAAAAAAAGATATTATTTGACTATAATTCTGGAGCTTTTGGTTAATTGTCTACTCTGAGCACTGTGCTTCTTATACAGTCACATACTTAAAGGTGTCTACTCATGCATGTGCCAACCGTGCATGTACCTTGTTACAGTCGCTCCTCTTCGTTCTTTCTTCTTTCGGATTGTTCTTCAACTTTAAACACACAAACAGTCTGCCTCTTGCGAACTATATTGGCTTATTGCTTTGTATGTGGCATAATAGATCAACCGGAAGAAGGTCCAATAGTAACAGCCATCTACCACAAACATCAGAACTAATCAAGCTCTTAACTAAAGCATCTTCATTAATAGCAAGCCATACAAGTTCCTCTGGCCACCTTGTGATGTGGCGAGGCGCGACACAACCTGCAACCAAGCCGGGGTGAGAGAGTGAAGAGGGGTGGCTGAGGTGTACATGAAGCAGCAGCTTCCACCTGTGTGAGCTCAAGTGATGCTGGCTGCTTGTTGCCACTAGTCCTGCCATCTATTCTTGATTGTTAAGATCAATGTTTTTCTCAATAAAACCAGGAAATGTTCTGTTGCTGTTTTATTTTGGTGCTAACTTTACGTAGCTTCTAGTAAATTTCAAGAGTAAGCTAGTTAAGCTAGTTAGTATTGCTAACAGTAAAGTTAAGGAAACTAAATACTAGTGAGGCCAGCTTTCAACATCTTCTGGCAGGAGTATGAGATGCATTTAATGTTGTCTGACTAGCAGTGAGAATGAGACGTATCCCAGCAAAGATTATTGATGAGTAATGCATTTGACTGCTGGGAGAGCAGGGTGAGATTTCTGTTGGTTAACACTAGTTATACATGTACAAGACAAAATCTACAAAGACGACTTTGTCCACAGGGGGCACCAAAAGTTCCTCACAAGAGCTTTAACAAGTGCAAGCTGAACTTCACAAGTTTAAAGTTTATTTAATACATACAAAATATAAACACTAATACCAAGCTTTGGATTACCAGGTGCAGACTTAGTTAAGTTAAGTTGTGCTCCCATGTAGTGGTTGGCCTGGGTTCAAATCCAGCCTGTGGCCTCTTTCCCACATCATTCCCCCACTCTCTCCCAGTTTTCTACTTTATCCACTGTCCTCTCCTCTATAAAAAATAAAGGTGTAAAAGCCCCAAAAATATAACTTAGGGTAAAAACTAATACCAATAATTATAGTAAACAGGATTTAATCAAGGGTACTACTCTACATAGAGCACAGTCCTTATCGCCAAGACATGATTTAATACATGCCCTCTCCCTCTCCTGGAGCTCTCCTTTGTATTAAATTTGAAAAGCCCCAAAAGAATGACCTTCATAAAAGAAAAGGCTTCACTTAAATTGTAGGTTTCATATACAAAGCTTTGACTTGATATTATGGTTTTCTTCACTGTAATCAATCAGTCAGTCTTTGCTGTACTCCTGATCAATGTTAAGCTCTCTGCCCTCTGTTCATCCTCACATTTTTTATTTCATTCCTCATCCGCTCATGTATATGTGTGAGTACCCGCCCCGTGTATGGAGATGTGTTACTCAATGCAAAGCCTGAAGCTCAACTTAAAGAGAAACACCAAAAAGATTTCTGATAAAAAGCAGGAAGGCAGGAAGTAAGACGGATAACTTTTTGGTGTTAAAGCAGAACACAGAGAACAACCTGCCCCATATTCACTTTTTAACACACACACACACACACACACACACACACACACACACACACACACACACACACACACACAAATGCAGATGCATACAGAGAATATGCACCGTAGCGTAAAGGCAAACTCCTACAGTAAAGACACAGAGAAACTGCAGTCGTCGGTGTGTTTGGAGTCCTGCAGCATTCACCTGTTTAAAACATATTTTGGTTAATTGATTTGAATTTAATGAAGAATACTAAAGAAATAATAGTGATAACAATAACAGCTTCTGAAACCCTGTATTATTATGTATCATTGATATCACCACCAGACAAAGTGCAGCATGTATGATTAATAGTGTGTGTGTCCTCGGCCAGTAGTAGGTTGAGTCCATCTGCAAGTAGAGATTCTGCCCTGAGCGACAGGCTGCGGCCAGCTGGCACAAAGTCACGTTCAACTCTGGACAGCACCCAGCACCGGGGAGTGAGGCCGGCTGGGTGGGCAGACAGATGCAAGCCAGGCTAGAGACTTCTGTGTTCATACCAGCATGAATCAAGGCAAAGCCACAGGACATCACAGTCACATTCATCTGCTGCAGTCCACTGTCTGCCCTGTTCTCAAGATCACATTCAACCCACAGCTACAGCAGCTCTGGCTACACAGCCCCACGACTTCTTCTATGCTTGTTTTTTTATTTTTGGAAATGCTTTCTTATGTTGTAATTGTGACAGCACACTTACAGGCAAACCTTAACCTTAACAGTAAACCCTGCTATACCCTCCGCCCATGACATTTGACCCAACACTCTCGAAATAACAGATCTGAAGGGAAGGCATTTGCTGCTATTAAATCATTTTTTTCTCTCTAAAGCCTGATTCCTACTTCTGCATCTGATCATCATCGACGCGGACCGCAAGCCCTGTGATTGGTCCGCTCAGGGGCATTGTATTTCCTGCATTTACAGCACTTCCAGCCCTGGTAGAACTTTCACATCTTTCCTTGTCAAACTTTCTGAAACACACAGGATGAGCAGTCAGGTTGTAATATGTAGAAGAGAGACATTATTCAATCAGAACATATGTGTATCCAAAGAAACCTACAATGAAACAGTTTCAAAGTGAGTCTTATAAAAGTGTTGGTCTCACGCTGGATTTCGTTCCCAAGCAAAGAAGAGAAGCTATTGAGGTGTTTCAGTCAATACACTCAAACAACTACCAGCCAGGTGATGTAATTAATAAAGAGGCTTCTTCATTTATGTACATGAAAAGAGTTGCAGACGCAGTGCGGGTCCATGTTTTCTTTTCATCATGACAGCTGATTGATTGAAAACAGCATGATAAAAGCAACAAACAGTGTCACATCAGAGGCTTCAAGGCTCCTACATAGAAACATTATATTGACGAGCTGAGAGCGGTGCTGTCGGTTGATATTGTGGCGTTACTTCAGTCTGTGACGACGCGCTCATTGTATGCTCATGAAGACTGCTAATGGTATGTTGCTCTAGCAGTTACAGGAGTTGACTTCTTGGTGATTTTTGCATCCTAACTTTGAAGTCTTATGATTACAGAGCTGCTTGATCCTGATTGGTCAAAACCCCATAACAACCGTGATTAATTTTCAACGACAAAAGCTAAGCAAGGCACAACCTGATCGTGCTTGTCATATCAAATCAATCTCCAGAGGTCAGCCCCGCACAGTTCACATCTGCCTGTTGACACTGTGGCAAAAATGTTAGTTTCCATTAGCATTCTAAATCAGAAAACATAGCAGCTAAAACATTTTCTATCTCAGACAGGTTTCACGTCGGGAAATAAGGATAGTTAGTGAGCACAGATGTGAGAGCAGCCTGAGGAGTTACTGGACCCCAACCATCTCTGAGAGGGAAAAGTGGAGCAACATCCTGTCCTGTAATCCAGACAACTGCAGCAGGTCTGTAGAGAGCATCGGTAAGCTCCTGATCTCTACAAAGTCATTTAAACCAGAAGAGGTAGAGATATCAGCAACAATGTCAAAAGTTGTGACATTTACCATTAGAAATGTTCAGTCTGATTTGCATAATCACAGCTCACCATACATTATCATTGCGTGTCATACACCCTCATATAAATGTCATTTTCAGATGTCAGTGCAGCTTTGATAGTGGTTTGTATGATCGGTTAATGTTTGTGGTGTCCCTGGTGTCCCTGTCACCCTCCGTCCCCCTGCTGCCTCCTCCCCTGTGGGGGCCTGGTCCGCGGCTGCCCTCTGGGCCGGGTTTCCCGGGGTTCCCTCGCGGTCCTCTTTGGGGGGTGGGGTGGCGCGCAGCTGGGGGGGTGTTACTACGGCAGCCATTGGGGTGTCCCTCCATGCCCCCGCGGCCTGGTCCATCAGTCGCTGGGCGTGGGTGGGGGGCGCGGCTGGGGGGAGTGGTCGGGCCATCTGGGGGGGGCGGGGGGGATTGGCCCTGCCGCCTCCGCCCTCCCCCCGCTCCGGCGCACCGGTTGGCGGGCTCTGGTCCTGGTCCTGCCCGTCTGCCTGACTGTCTGCTCCTGGTGCCGGGCCCCCTCGGCCCTGGTTGGCTCTTTTGGCTCCATCTTGGGGGGCTGTGGGGGCGGTGTTGTGGGGGTGTCCCTTGGGGGGGCTGCGGGATCTCTCCCCCCTCGCCCCCCTTTCCTCCTACTGGGTGACCTGGGGGTCATCCTGGGTGCTCCGGCGGTACCTGTTTGCTTCCGGTCTGGGTCCTTGGCTTGTCCCCTGGCCTGGGTCTCCCGCGGCGGGTTGGGTCCTGCGGTCTGACTGCTCTCGCGGCCCAGGTGCCGGGCCGTACCGCTCGGCTGATCTGACCCAAGTGGTATCATATGCACCAGTGGTGGTCTTGTTACACAAATAGAACACAGCACGGCGGCAACCCTCTACGACCCAAGCTTCAGTAATGATTGTGGACACTAAGGGTTGCTTAATCATTAGTATCACCCCACAGATTTTTTTTGGCATCATGGTGAGATGGTCCCTCTCCATCTAAGTGTGTTAGGTCTCTCTCTCCTTCTCTCTCCCTGTCCCTTTGTATATCCTTATGTAATCTTTCTTGCACTTTCTCTTATTCTTTTATTTTTTATTTTTTTTGCCCACCTAGGTGTGCACGCCCTCTTTTACAGAACATGATATTAGCTGCCAATAAAAGATAGGCCAGAGTTCTAAGAGGGATGGTGATGGTTGCATGCACACAGTCACAAGCACAGAAGAAAAAGGTTTTTCTTTCTTTTCTTTTGCTGCAAGAATAAATTGCATTAATATTTGACAGTTTGTGACAAACATGACACAAACCAGAAATATATATGCAGACAAGAGAAGAGAAAAAAAAAAAAAAAAGAAAAAAAAAAAAAAAGAGATATCAGCAACAACGTCAAAAGTTGTGACATATACCATTAGAAATGCTCAGTCTAATTTGCATAACCACAGCTCACCATACATTATCATTGCGTGTCATACACCCTCCTATAAATGTCATTTTCAGATGTCAGTGCAGCTTTGATAGTGGTTTGTATGATCGGTTAATGTCTGTCTCAATAATTCAAGAACAAAATCTATTTGATTGTACTATAGGCTTCCTCACCACAACTGTACAGCCGTCCAAATCTATTCTATGCTTTTTAAATGTGTTTGTTGCTTTTCTTAAAGGACATTCTAGCTATGAAGGAAGATTTCAACACCTTTCATAATCCCTGCCCAAACGCTGTGTAGTCAATTATGTATCTTAAAGAGAGAAAACAGCTGTTTAATAAATAGCAAAATAAGTTATATTTGAAGTTATATTCGAAACATAGACTGCCCCAAGCAAGTCTTACCATCACCATATTCAAACACTTAAAGGGTTGCGAGGAGAGTTGTTTTTTTAATCTGGGATTATAAACCCTGAAAAGCAAAAGACAAAAGCAACCTTTCGTTTCTTCTAGGGGAATGCACTTTCAGCTGCTTGCTTCTGTTAACATTGTGCAGTTATTATTATTATTATTCATATTATTATTATTAGAAGTAGTATTCATATTATTATTATCTGAATTATTTTTATTATTATTATAATTATCATTATCATTATTATTATTATTATAAGCTGAAGCTATTTAACTAATCTGTTCATGTATGACTTGCTCCAACATATTACTGCTTCTTACAAAACTTGGAGAAGCCACACAGCTCAAAGAGTCCTCTGAGCCTGAATTAGGAACATTTTCCACACTCCGGCGTACAGGTGGAAATAAAAACACTTGAAATTCTGCAGATGTCAGCTGATTGAATGGAAGATGTGAAGCTGCTCCAGTAATTGAAATGATTGCATCATTAGTTGTGAACCAAATGGCAGACGGATGATTTGTGAACAAAGATGCCCTTGAGTTGGCTGATTAGCCGGGAAATAGCGAATAAAAAGGTGCAGAGAGTCAACTGACTGAGGCCCATTTATACGTCAGAGCATAGTAAGTACATCAGCAGGTGCACAGGGAGAGCTGTCAGAGCTGTCAATCATCCAAACCTCATTGAATTCATTAAAGACTTTAATGCATTAATTAGATAAAGAGCCCCTTAGTGATGCAGTTTAATTCAGTCCTCTCTCCTGCTGGAATATTTGCTTCATGTCAACCGACATGAACATGTTGCAGTTGAGTTACTATGAACACAATCGCAGAGCATATTGGCTATTGTATCACAACAAAATTTAACAATGGCCAACTTCTTGGTTTTTCAGGTGTAGCCACAGATGACCTTGAGCCAATAACTCCTTTCCATGTGTAGTATTGTCTACAATTTAATTACCAACTTGAGAAGCTCTTCAATAAATACTCAGGGGCTTCACTCTGGCTTACTGCAGCTGTAAAGACCAGAAGAAGAAATCAACAACATCATGATACAGGTACGTACAATGCAAGAGCAAGCTTTGTCAAGTCCGCCCTTGTGAGGAGGAGAGAGTAACTTTTGAAATGCTTGTCTTCTGAGTGGAGGTTGGATCGATCGTTTCTGATGAATTTCACGAAGTTGGTAAAACTAAACTTCAAGCAGATTTGTTTGCTCATTCCAAATTTTTGATCTAGAATAGATGCAAAACTTTGATGCAGATATGTTTAGACCTCCAAAAGTCAGCATCAGGTTACTTCTGATGGGAACGTGTAGGTCTTCATAGCAGACTGTGTCCTGCCTGCTTTTGCCCTCCATATGAACAGTTTTTCCTGCACACATTAGCCTGCTCAAATCCATCCATTTGTCCATCTTCCTCCGCTTATCCGGGTCGAGGGGGCAACAGTCTCAGTAGGGATGCCTAGACATCCTAGGCTCTTCTGGGAAGATACACAATGTGTGCTGGGTCTTCCCCGGGGAAACACCTCCCCAGGGAGACGCCCGGCAGGCATCCTGATCAGATGCCCGGACCACCTCATCTGGCACCTCTCGATCCGGAGGAGCATCGGCTCTACTTTGAGCCTCTCCCTGATGTCTGAGCTCCTGACCCTATCTCTAAGGCTGAGACCAGACACCCTGCGTAAAAAGCTCATTTCAGCCGCTTGTATTCGCAACCTCGTTCTTTCGGTCACTACCCACACCTCGTGACCATAGGTGAGGGTTAGAACGTAGATTGACTGGTAAATTGAGAGCTTTGCCTTCTGGCTCAGCTCTCTCTTCACCACAACAGACCGGAATAGCGTCCGCATCACTGCAGATGCCGCCCCGATCCATCTGTCAATCTCGTGCTCCCTCTTTCCCTCAGAGACCCAGAGATAACTCAAACTCCTCCAACCTGGAGTGGGCATTGGTAAATACTACTTTCACTTGAATTAGACAATAAATTGAAACCAGAACACTTTCCATAATCTAGACCCCCAAGTACCACTCACTGGAAGCTTCACATGAATGAAATGATGTAAACACAAAATGATAGATGCATCTCATATGAAATTTAAAAAAAAAAAATTAAATGCATGTGTCTAAAAAGTATATTTTAACTTTACAAACAAAAGCAAGCATCCAATAGTCTCATTACTGGACTTTTTACTGTGTTGATAGTGAGTGAATTAAACCACACAGTGACTGATCATGTCTTGGACAGGACCAAGACAGACCCTCCAAATGAAGTGACCTCTCTTTTATAGCAGACTGTTGTCTTTATGAGACAACACTTCCAGTGTCCTCAAGAGTTATGACTCTGTTCTGTTGATGCTCGATGGCCTCATCCTCTAAGAAGTGAGTCTGTCTGGTTTGACAAGGACAGAAAAAAGACTGTTTGGTCAGGAAGGACACTTTGGAATCCACTTCCAAAATCCACTTCCACATCCAAACATCATTTGTCTGACTCAAATCAAATACGTTTTAATAGGTGTTGTAAAGTTTTGGTGCAAAACAAAATGCATTGGTGAATCATCACTGCCTCCTTTTGCACATTATATCAGGTTCATATCAACAGCTCCAAAGAAATCCCAGGTTCCTTTGTTGTGCAACATGATTAGAGACTGAAATCCTCCTCTGCACCATCCTTATTCCCTGCACACAGTGCACTGACTTGTTTACAAAGGAACATACAACACTGTTGCACACTTTAAGTGATTGTTGCTCAGTCAGTGCCAAAGATAGAGCAGAACGCCAGCAGACGTGTGTACAAATAGGACCGCCATGCATGAGGAATTAAATCCCATGTACATGAGCTGATTGTGAGGACGACGTCGTGTTCTTACTCTTTCCTGACAGAAATATATTTCAGCTCTGACCTTGTTGAAACGCAATTTGTTTCCCTCTTCTACAGGACTGTTGAGTTGCAGTTCACATGCAGTAAAAGACAGATTCACACACACACGCATGCACACACACACACACGCACACACACACGTACTCTCGCACTTGCTCACCTACTCACCCACACACTCACACACCAAATCAGCTTCCCTGCAGCAGCTGCTTGGTTTGCATCTTATTTCCTGAGGTATTGATTTGTTGCCTGGCATCGCGCCCTGCTCTTCCCTCGTCATTATGCCCACTCTGCCCAGAACAGAGCGGAGGACAGCCAACACTGCCACTGGACTGGAGATTGTTTCTGCTGCACATAAACAGTCACAGATCGATATACTGAACAATGATGAATATTTTGTTGTACTACACAATAGCATTTCTCTTTTCTCTTCCAGTGTTTCTTTATATTGGAAATGATCGACTTATAGAACACACACACACACACACAAGCAGCCTTGTTTCAGGGTTAAGACCAGTTTACTCACCTCTATTTATAGACACGGTTCAGTACCTTTTACATTAAGAGCTAAGTACACTGTGTGGTGTATGCCTTTCCTTGTCAGAGTTTTTGGATGGACTATTGTAGAGTTTTGTTAACTCAGAAGTCTGTTGAGAATATCCATTGATTACATAAACAGAGAACCAGCAACAAAAGAAGGAGTCAAAATATGTAGAAATTTGAGGACTGAATTGAAATTGAGGCCTCTAGCTTGGCTTGTTAGCTGTTCGCCATCGTTTCATTAAAGCCAGAAGCAACACATTTTGAAGAAGAGGGTGGATAGTCATTGGTATGTCTTCATCCTGGGTGAAAAGCTGCCTAAGGCCTGAGATATACTTGTTGTATAACACTGAGTTTGGTCACACAACCGACCTTGTCTTGAAAGTACTTGAATACATACTTGATGATGCACTATGCGTCTTACTGGAGGATACCCCTAGTGAGCTCAGGCTGTATGCATCTACCAGATTTGAAGGATGTAAACAAGAGACATGGCAGAAGCAGGCAGGAACCTCTGGCCGAGAGAAATGAGGCAGATGCGGAAGTGTTATAAACTGCAGTTTCTCGAGTGTCCACTTGAGGCTGGCTCTGGAAGTACCAGAAACCACATACACATCAATTCAAACAAGACGATCTTTAGAGCAGAAATAAACATGTTTACAGCCTGGGTCAAAAAACGAGTGTAGTCTGGATAGCTCATTCCTGGATCAGCACACACCTGTAAGGGGGGTGAATTTTTTCATGACGCGGCAATTTCAAAGATGTTAAGATTACGAGTTTTCCATTATGAGAGACACAGCTGACTTGACTGACAGGCAGGAACACTGTAGCTGTTGGCTAGGAGACTAAAGGCCCGCCTCTTTGCCTCACATTAAGTTTGGTTGAGTTCAGCATTTCCAATATGGCTGCCGCCGTCAATTGGCTTCAAAACAGCGCTTCAAAAACAGACGGGTGACGCCACAGATACTACGTCCATTATTTATTTATTTATGTATTTAACCTTTATTTATCCAGGTGAGTTAATTGAGAACCAATTCTCATTTGCAATAACGGCCTGGGCCAGAAGGCAACACAGGTGGCATGACTATAAATAAAAGACAAAACAAAAAACAGAGAGGACATACATAGAAACCTAGAGACAGAACAATACAATACAAAAATATGACAGCAGTGAACAACTTAAAAGCAATTTAAAAGCAAGTGCAGTGATGTTGAATTATGGGGTTTATTCGTTTTTTGAAAGTGGCGAGTGGAATGAGAGAGGTCAGCTTTAGGGATTGTTGCAGGTTATTCCAGTCATTATTTATACAGACTATGAGCAGAAGTCACAGAAGTTACTTTCATTCTTGGTGTCAGAGGCCCGGAGAGTGATGAATGTGCACCTGCTCAGTCCACTGATGACCGGTCAACTGCAGACTTCTCTTTAAAACTTTTTGCCATTGTTACTGCTACTGCACATCCCCTCTGCCACCACATGACCCTTACTGTGTTGAATATTTGAGGACATTTACAGCTGATGCACAGAACCAATGCTATATATGATTGTATGAATGTATGTATGTAAAATCTGGTAAGTTGCCTGATCATCTTGTTGTTGCATGAACACCACTTCTTCACTTCATCCCACTTTCTTTATCTGGACACATCCGGTCACAGCAGAGGCACCGGATGAGTAATTTGTAGTAAACACCCATCAAAGCAGCATTAAGCAAACTATGAGAGATAAGCATGTGTGGTTTGCATCATTTTATTTACACTGATCACTGGTCTAAGGATGGGCTGTTAGGAGACTTTGCTATAAGACTGATATTCTCCGCTTGTTTCTTGTTTGTGAAATGACCAATTTGCTATCTGCACCGTTTCTTTGAAGTTCCCTTCCCTTTGAAGAGAACTGACAGCCTGCGAATACCTCTGCATAAACATGGCTTCATACACCTCACTTATGTAATTCTCTCCGACTTCCAACTTGTTTAGGGGCAGGTAATAAAAGTTACATGAACAACTGTTTTCCCCCGGGGTTTTTGATGCTTTGTTGCTCAAGGTTGCACCCCAACTCGTCTTCGTTTGTAGGGATGATTAAAGCTTGAATATGATTACCATTTGTTTTTTTTTGGGAAGTGAATTTCTGTTAAGAGGAGCATTGGCCCACAAAAGGCTAATAAGTAGACAAGAGCGAGCAGTGATTTAGTTTTGTTTTCAATTTAACCCAAATAAAGATGAAGTGCGCACTGATACAAGCTCTGAGGCAGTAAGATATTCAGGATATCATTCAGAGCTATGCCAGTAGACTTACTAATGCTGCTAATGCTGAACTGAAGAACATATAAAGAATGCACTGCTCTTCATCAGCTGCACATAAGGAGCATGTTTAAAAGGTGTTATATGAATTAAGTTGATGAACCACTGATGTACAGTTAGATAAGTTAAATAGTGAACAAAGTAATCACAGGTCATTCTGTGCAGACTGTTTCAGTCCGGACCAGATTTCATGACAATACAGAAGTTTTTAAACTTTAAATGAGAAAGAAAAAAAACTCACGGGTGGCTCCAGAGCAGAAACCATTACATACTTTCAGAGAAGTCAACCAAGCAATTTATCCTTTGTTTTCACAAAAGTAATGACTCTCCTAAAAAAGCACTCGGTTTTTAATCTCTGCCAAGAGATGGGGGTTTTTTTTCTACCAGTTTGGCTGTCTTGTTTGGCGCACTGACACACTGGGATCCTATCTCACCCCCCTCCACTCAACCCCCCCATCACTTGTTTTAACTTTCCCTGTCCCATTGAAAGTTACTAACCATAGACCTTTCTGGAGTCCCTGAGCTCCCTTGTCTCGTAGGTTCCTCTGAGCTGCTGTAGACGTCCTCCTGCTGTGGACGTTCCAGACTCCAGCTGATACGGACGTGCTGGACTCCAGCTGCAACAGCTGCTACTACTACTACTACTACTACTAACATGAGTCTGGTCCTGCTGGAGGTTTCTGCCTGTTAAAGGAAGTTTGTCCTTGCCACTTTAACTTGCTTATTGCTGCAAAGTGCTCTGCTCATGGTGGATTAAGATGAGATCAGACTGAGCCGTGTCTGTAAGGGACTGGATCTTACCCTGTCTTGGTGTTGGGTCTCTGTTAATAATTTAACAAAGAGTCTAGACCTATGTTTGTAAAAGCATCTTGAAATAATGTTTGTTGTGATTTGGCAATATACAAATAAAGATTGATGGATGGATGGGTGGGTGGGTGGATGGATGGATGGATGGATGGATGGATTGATATATAATGTTAGTGGTTCGCTTTGGTCTCATGTAGGTTGCCAATACCTCCACTATGTAATGCTTTTTACTATCTTGTCTACGTACACCAGCCGGTGATGTATGACCTCCTGCACTAGCAAGGACCTCACCATCAACAGGATGTAATTTGAAAATGATTTATGGATTTAATTGGAACAGTGATACTGAATTTGATGTTGAACTTCTCGCTGTTACTGGTTGGAGGAAGCTTATTGGGGGATCCACCATAGCTATCGGGCACAATGAACCCTACTTATTGGAGGAAAGACGGAAATGGAAAGAAAATGGGAGGGAGGGCAGGGTGAGGAATCTGAGAACGAAAGGGGAGGAGAGGGAAAGGTTTGAATTCATAAGAGAGCAGGGTTGAGGTGTGGTCCTGCTCCTGAAACTTTATAGAGCACCAATTAAAAAAATGTGCAAACTGCTTTATTAAATAAATAAATGTCTCTGCAGATACAAAAAAGTATCCAAAACAAATATATTCAATCATTTGGTTTAATTCTGATTTCTACATCATCAAACTTACCATGCTTCTTTTCAGAGAACCAATCCTGTCATACAGATACAAGGTACATCTTATATGTCCCTTAGCATACAAGAAACTAAACCAACTCCAACATAAACTTACACATGACATAAATGACCATCAGAGTAACTGCTCACCAGTTCACGTCTTCTTTTTCTTGCAGTTTGGACGACGGATGTGTGGAGGCAGCAGTTTTTTCATTAACTTTGACTGAGAACTGCTAAGCTTGTGTTAAAGGAAGAAAACATTTGCTTTACCTTGTCCCCTGAGTCTGTATGAGAGTGTCGGTGTTGTAGGTTTTAGCCCTTTTCCTCTCTGTGGATTAGCTTGCACTGCAGATTGTAATAAGCCCTGTGGGTCTCATGCAGATGGGAAGGGTATGCACACGTATGACACACCAAGCCCAGTGTCGTCTATTGTAAAGAGAAATGCAAACATTTCACTACCATTCCAGTGGAGGAGGACACATTGGCGCGACTCTTAAACACATAACCATGCACAAACACTGGAATAATGAAATCACTTTATCATGTTGCTCTGAGATCGGGCCGCACAGTGGCAGAGACCTTCATTTCACTTCCCTCTCTCTTCACAGGCTTTTCCACTTTCACCCTGTCCACAGGCTCGAAACCAAATGCTGAGGATTCTTAAATATATTCTCCAGCTGGTCTTAAAGCTCGAGCCTTGGGCAGAATATGATTGAATGCAATAATAGCTCAAACCCCTGCATGCTGGATCAGTGTGCAGCGAAGAAGGATTTGTAAGACAGCTATATTATACCACTGTTCAGTGAATCATTAGATGGATACGCTGGGCAACTTTAAAGCTGTTTGAAAGGCAACACGGGCGATGAGTTTCTCACAGCAGCCCTGCAATGCTTACATGAACAAGAACTGAACTTTATGAACTTTGTTGGATGTCTGCTGCAAATTATGTGAGCAGAGGTCGTTTTGGTGTCACATTCAAATGCTTTTAAACACTTTTGGAATTCGTAGACTGACGAGAGGATTGACACTCTCTCGTGCTGTATGAGAAAAGAGTCTCTCAAAGCGTCTCTGGTGTTACAGTACATCCAATATTCTGTTTGGCACATGATATTGTTAGACAGATGAGTGTTTGTGTCAGCCTGAGATAGAGCACAGATCAAAAGTCCAGCTGCTGATGCTTCAAAAGTATGTGAAAAGTGATGAAGGTGGAGAGAGTACGGAGGAGAGGCAGATGGAGAGAGACGAAGTGCCTTGCTTTAAGGGATACGGGCAACTCAGGAGGCTGATCCCTGTCTGTCTTTAACACGGACCTGTGGTTGTCTTCCATCACGCTCTGAGCCATCAAAGGCCTTCATCACAGATGTAGCAGTGCGATCGCTGTGCATGTCTCGGAGCAGGACCAGAGAGCATGTGCACATCACAGAGCTGCGCTACAAATGAACAAGTCAGAGTTCAAAGCAGGTTTGAACCGCTGCCCTTCTGCCCCCAGCAGCTCACAGTGCCCCTTTGTTAGCACGCTGACTTCAAGGAAACAGAGCAAAAACAAAAGCAGGGGATTGGTAACCTGCAGAGCAACAACATGAGAGCACACCCAACACAGCAGGACCCACAATATAGATTCTATTTATAGATTGTCTTTACCTCCAACCACATTACATGCTATCTGTGGGGCAGTATCTCTGTTTGCTCTATTAGGTAAAAGCAGTCCGTCTGTTATAAAGCATTTCTTTGCTTATATTTGAATTGTTGATCCAATTTTCATTTATCCATATTTCTTTTTACTCTCAAATATTGTTTGTTTTAAAGGCATCCAGAAAACATTCAGAACAGATGGATACATGTGTGACAGCAGCTCTGCAGAAGCTGAATGAAGAGGCTCCTCTTTAGTTTAAAGCTAATCCAAGGCTCAAAACCAGAAGCTGAGTATTTATACACTAATGAAAACAGATTGTTGTTTTTTTTATGGAGGTAAAAAAAGAGCTTATCATGGAGCAGGACTGCCTGACAGCTGGAGTCATGTGACCGAGGTTTACTTGTGGTAATTTCTGAATCAAGTATTCTCCTCCTCTCCTCATCCATGTTGTCTTTCTGGTCCTCTGAAAACCTCTGACCTGTTGACTCCAGGCCTGGCTCCGCTCATCATGATGGTTTGTTGTTGTAGTTAAGTGAAATACGATCTGGTGATAACACAGAGTGTTTGATTCTGAAAATTAACCGGATGTTTTCATTTTGTTTTGGTGCCTGACTTCCTGTCCCGCTCCATCTGCTCTGTTGAGATTGATGCGTCGTCCTCCGGCATCCGGCAAAAATAGAAGTCTTGTGTATCTGATGGGCTCCGACCTCCTGGATCAGAGACGCAGCCGGAGCGCAACAAAGAAGATCCAGTGAAAGTTGGAAACTAGAATATTGACCATCAGCTCGGGTGTCTTGATGGACTGGACACAGATCTGGTGGAATTTGGCTGTTGTAGATTCACATGGATCTGAAGTTCTGCAGCCTGTTGCACCAGCTGTAAGTTCCAACGTAGCCTAGTTTGAACGTAATTTCTCATTTAGGATGGAGTTTACACTCTGCTATCATTTTGGGCGTTGCACCAGCTGAGAAAGTTCCAACGTAAGCCTAATTTACAACTTAATTCTTACACTTGGCTCCTATTGGGTGTAAAGTCCTCCGTAGAGTACCGGTTGCTAGAAGCGTCGGTTTGAAAGTTGGGATGATTTGGAGGATGAGGAGATACAGAGGGTTCTCCCAGCTAGATTACTTCGGCAACACGTTATCCGTGAGAGATTACATCCTTTGGAAAAATATGATGACCAAGATTTGCACTCTAGAATATTAACGTATGTTGTAGTTGATAATTTTACCACTCGATGTCACTGTTATGACACACACTGTAGATTTAGGCTTTAGCTATCACCTCACTGTGACACTTTATCAAGATTAAGATACCTTTTGTTGTTGTTCTGTGACAGTAGCGGCGGTTGGCAGAAGTTCGTTTCAGCTGTTAGTCAGTTCTGAGACAATTGGGCACAAGAGAAAATGTAACAACCCCTGCATCAAAAATGGTGCTTTCCTCTGATTGGCTGCTGGAAGTGTAAACGTCATATCTGTGACAATGTTTTGATTAGTTTGGACGTTACTGTCTACTAGTTAAGATTAGCCTTACGTCTCTGTGGTGAAACCAAACAATGACACAACTTAAGTGACAATCTAACTAGTTTGAACTTATGGTTTAGTGAGGACTTTACACCCTAACTTAGGACACAAGTTACACACAGCTGGTGCAACAGGCTGCTGGTCTCCAGCGTGAAAGTCCTGTTATAATTGTCTGTATACCAGTGGACTACTGCTTCAAGAAAGACCTCCAAATGGTCTTACTATTGCACAGGTTACAAATAATAACTGTTTACTACTTCTCCTCAGTGATCATACAAACTGTGAATGAGTGCAGCCCAGCCAGGTTAGAGGTCACCTGACAGAAGTCTCTAAGTTTCTCTTATTTTAGGTTCAGCTGTATTTCCCAGGCAGTGTTCGGTACGGTCCCTTTAAAGGGAGTCTTCAATTATGTACCTGTAATGGTGATTAACATTCATAGTTAATTTCGAGCCTCTTGAATGAAGAGTTGTCTCTGGGCTATGCAGATGAAGGTGTCCTAAAACAATCCACGGAGCACAGGAAGCGTCTGGTAGCAGTCAGGCAAAAACAAAATATCAGCATGGGGGTAGAGACTTTAAACTCTCTCTCTCTCTCTCTCCTGGTGCAGGTTTTAGCATCTGGTTCATTATTTTCAGTGCACTATGAGTTGAATGAGTCTGTTGTTGTGCTTGCAGGCAGGGCACTCAGAGGTTTTTGGGCAGCCTAAAGAAAGTTACAATGCTCAGAAATTCAACATGAAAGGAGGAACAAAGCAGTGAAACAGGAGCAAAAGTTAAAAATATGTCACAAAGCTTCTGGATGAATCAGATGTATTTACATGTAACCTCATACTTACAGAACTGGCTCTCTTAGTGTCTAATAAAGGTCTTTCATAAGTTGAATTGAAGTCTAGCACATCAGTTACTGTACATCCTCTTAAACATAAGTGTTAGAAATACCTGTCATCTAAAAGAGCTGATTGCTTTTAACTCTCCTTTTCACTGGCTTTGGAGACCTGAGCCTCACATGGAAAAAATGCTTCAATAAGGTATAACATCGAGTGAAAGCTTGTGTCCTCAGCAGCAAGCCTCTCAGTGCACACTGGTTTGTAACAGAGCCATGGTGTCTGAGCCTCAATGTCAGACCTCTCAGGCTCCTCGCACAAAGCCATTGACATGATGAATGTGTGCCTACGCGATTCAAAAACCTGCAGGTCAGGACACAGAATATACTTTTGGATGTTTCCCTTCATGAATCAGAAATACTTTATTTATCCCAGGGGAGGGGGAATTCAGTCTTTACAGTTGCTCAATACACAATAAGTTATACAAATACAATAATAAGCTATGTAGAAAATAAATACATGGTTGAAGTCCCCGGGGATCAGGAAGAGGGCACTCTGGTGGTCTGTCTGGAGTCTGGCTATGGCAGCGTTGAGAACGTTGGACGCCTTAGTTGGGTTGACAGCTACCAGTATGACATGTGAGATCTCCCTGTGCAGACAACATGGTCTGAGGCCCACAGCGCTCTCACTGCTATCCCAGTCTGGAAGTCGTCAATGGAGACGTTGAGGTCAGGAATATCCTGATGCAGCCACATTTCTGTAAAGCACACCATGCTACATTCCTGAAACTCCGTCTGACTCCTGGCTTGTCCTGTTAGCTCGTCCATCTTATTAGCCAGAGATCTCACTTTTCCCATGATGAGAGAGGAGAAACACAGCTTCTATCTCCTCTCCATAAACCTACGTCTTCTTATACCAGCTCTCCTCACTCCTAGCTCTAAGCCTCCTCTGCCTCTTGCTAAATCTCCAGAGTTCTGCAGGAACATTCAGCCGCCCGAACCGACCAGCCGGCCGGCTTCACCTCAACCATCTGAGGATGAGTAAAAACAAAACGAAGCGGGGTTGCTGAGCAACAGTAGTGTCAGTAAAAGTCAAAGTTGATGATTTCATCATGAAAAACAGTCCACAACTCTCACCAACAGAAGGCCAAAAGAGGTCACAACTTCAACAAACTGCCAGAGAAAACTCTGACGAAGTTTGATGAAGAAAGAGAAGAAAAATCAGAAAGAAGAATGAACGAAAAGGATCGACTGTGCCAGGCTGCATGCACGGTTGGTGCATGCTTCACATCCTGTTATCTCTGCACGCCCATTGTAAATTGATAAAAGTGTGCTGTTTGTTTCACATTATTTAAAAATGCTTGACTTGTTCCTCTTTTTGGAAAGAGAAAATGGATGTTATCTCCAGCTTGTGCATTGAGCGAATTCATATTCTGCTGTCTGCTTGTTAATAAATTCATGTCTCTATCTAAATTTGTAATTCGATCCACTTCATCAGTGAGGAAAAATGATTTGTTTTCGTGCTCTGCTGTTAGAGCCAAACTTTAAAAAAAAAAATAGAAGATTTTGAAAATAACAGCTATATTTGTAAAGTCAATCTCAAGACGACACAGTCGAATATGAGCAAGATAAATTCCAATTAAAAACGGAGAGCTGAGAATAATCCAATCACAAAACCAATCTAATGCCTTCTTAAGAAGATCTGTTTTCTGAAGCAGCGTTAGGAGACATTAAACCTGCACAAACTTTCGTATTCTAAGTGCTCTGATGGCAACCAACTATCTTATCAGTCATCAGTTTACAATCTTAAATCGATTTCTTGTAAGATTTTTTATGAGTAACCTCCTCTGATAAGATTTAACATCAGTAATGTGAGCTCACTGAGGTCTTATTACAAAAACAGAGAGGTCTTTTTTCTGAGCTTCTCAAAATTACTCCTATCACAAAACAGCCCATAAACACAGCTCAGAGTCTTCCTGTACCCGTTTTTGAAGCACAACAACAAGGTTACATAAGCTCCACCTTTGCAGCTCAGTAAAAGAAGTCAATACTCCATATTCATGTGAAGAAAACAGAACGAGAGAAAGAGAGGAACTCTGCAAGTGCCTCAATACCCAGAGGAGCACATCTGTGATCTCTGTCTTTGTGTGTTTGGATGTAAGTCACCTGTTTTAATTATACTATAATAATATTCTACAGCCTACAGTTATGTTTAATTAGGGGTGTAGTCTCTTTGAGTGACAGGTGGGACCTGCGTGCTGTCTGCTCTCAGCACAGTTTACCAGTCACTGACTTCTTGGCAGTGTTTGTGTTGTTGATGCCTCTCAGGGCAAAAGATGGACCAATAAAACATATCTCCATGTTGTTTATGGTTCCACCTGGCTGACCAGTCTGGGCTTAAGGTTTTAACTTTGCACTTTACTGAACAGAGAAGCTATTGCAGGAATATTGTGCTCAACATACCTGGCTTGTTAGCTTGTTCGGCGTTAGTCAAACATATTAATTCGTCATCCGGAGTCAGAAGTAGTGTTGGTTTCATTGGGGATACAACAGACAGTACAGATGAAAGGCTGTTTTTTTTTCAAGTAATCAAGCACCAGTCATTAACCCAATGCTCTCTAAACATTGGGGTAACAAGCAGCAGTTCATCCACATTATATAGATAAAAGGTATCAGACTCCAGCTGATACAGATGTGCTGGACTCCAGTGTCAACAGCTACTACTACTACTACTCGTCTCATCACTATCAGAGCACTCTCTCTCTCTCTCTTATTCTCCCTCTATCCTTCTCTCCAATATGGTCTCAGCAGATGTGTGTCTAACATGAGTCTGGTCCTGCTGGAGGTTTCTGCCTGTTAAAGGAAGTTTGTCCTTGCCACTGTAACTTGCTAAATGCTGCAAAGTGCTCTGCTCATGGTGGATTAAGATGAGATCAGACTGAGTCCTGTCTGTAAGATGGGACTGGATCTTATCCTGTCTTGGTGTTGGGTGTCTGTTAATAAATAACAGAGTACGGTCTAGACCTGCTGTTTGTAAAAGCATCTTGAGGTAACATTTGTTGTGATTTGGCACTATACATAAAGATTGATTGATTGGTAAACAATCAACAGATGTTACACACAGACATGAAGAAAATCTCACTCTGTGGGAAAAGGTGAACTCGCTCACTAAACTGCTCATCAGCTGGTCTGTGGATTAAAGCTTTAATAACCAGGCATTCGCCAACCCTTCACTCATCTCCATCACCGACCGGTCATACAGACATGGTCACTTCAGGCCCAGAAAACTGAGTCAGTGAGGCTGAATGCCAAATTCAAGACTTGTTAAATGCCGTGGAGAAACCATTGCGTGATGTAACATTGGCTACGACCAGTCTTTGTATACTTTATGGATCAAACCCAGGCGACCAATAATTAATATTTGAAAGTGCAGGCAGTGCAGAGACACATGATGCATTTGTTATAATGGAACATTTTTGGCTGACACCAAAGACAATAGGAAAAAAGCCCAATATAACAAATTAGTGTTTAACAGGGCTGATAATGATTTATATTTCTAATCACAACTAATCACTGAGTTTCAACAGTTAATCCAGATTCATCACATTTTTCATGGTGTTTAAGATTCAATTGTTTCTCATTTATAGAGTTTTAAGTCCACATTAAGATGTAAAGCATTTCTTACAGTGTCTAGCTTTGAGTATCAAATCAAATTTACTTCATGATCTTGACTTTTAGATTTATTATGCAAATAAATGTTGCAATACTTCAACAGAAACATGACTTGGAGACAGAAGACAGCTTCAAAGTGCTTTTTCTGTGCAATACAGTGTTGAATTATTCATTCATTTTAAGGATGACTCTGTGATGTAAGGCTGGTCACAATATGCCAAACTCAGGATGTCCCTTAACAGTGTTGAATGGTCTGCAGTCAGTTGCCAGCCACTTAGCTTGTTCTGTGACTGATTCCAAACCGGTCCTCAGGACATCATTTGTGTTTAGCACTACGTCAACTCATGTCTCACTCAGCGGTAAGAAAACAACAAAACATTCTCATAGTGAAAGTTAAAAACACAAACAAACATGAAATGTATGCGCAGGAGGCGGGCAGAACGGCAGGACAGGATTTGATTGGTTTCATCATTTGTCTCCTGATGGCAGGGATTGGTTGGTGTTTTCCCAGGTGTAGATAGCAGCTTTTTTTCTCTCTTTTTTAAGAGCACATTATGTAATGATTGCCATCGGGACAGAAAGATAATTTTGATTTGATTTTCTTTTATTTTTAAGTTTTTTTTGTAATCATGCCTTTTATAATTTTACCATTAGGGGAGAACGGGGTTGGTTGTCACACGGGTTGGTTGGCACACTTGTTATATCTCGCCACCAGAGGGCACTGTCTCTATAATTGGGGTATCGACATTTCCAGAATTAGGATCAGAGCTCACCTACATAGTCTTCTCTGGAGTAAGACAGCTGAACTTGAGGTGAGAGGACTTTTTGTGTTTTTCATGTCAGATTGTAAATATTCAGCTCCTCAGTATTTTTCTTCTAGGCTTTTAAACGATGGGTTTATAACAAAATAACTGTTACCCTTACAAAGTGTGAGGGGAAAGCTATAGTTTAGATTTGTATTAGCTAGCTAAATAGTTGTTAGATGCTTGATGCTAGCAAAAAACTCCAGTTGGGGTTGGTCGTCACATTCTCTTTGGGGTTGTTTGTCACATGTAACAACCAACCCCTATGTTGGCAAAATCATGCATGGTGAAGTGAGTTGGAGTGTGCAGACCCTACATTTACCATCACTGTAACTCAGACAGTGACTGCATGTAGCCTAGTTGAGTCGGCCATTATTGTCAGGCCTATTTGTTTTGTTCTTTATGTTGTTATATAGACTGGCCTAAAGATGTGTTTCCTGTTCATGTTCCTTGCTCATGTTATGTTAAAATGCATTAAGTTATGTAGGCCTATCACTTGTCAGTGCAATTAAACTTTCAAATTTAGTTCTGCCTTCTTGCCTTTTTTAAAAGATTTGTCCCATTAAAAGACCATTGTGACAACCAACCCCATAGTGTGTGACAACCAACCCCATAGTGTGTGACAACAAACCCCATAGTGTGTGACAACAAACCCCATAGTGTGTGACAACCATCCCCATCGTGTGTGACAACCAACCCCATAGTGTGTGACAACCAACCCTATAGTGTGTGACAACCATCCCCATAGTGTGTGACAACCATCCCCATAGTGTGTGACAACCAACCCCATAGTGTGTGACAACCAACCCCATAGTGTGTGACAACCATCCCCATAGTGTGTGACAACCAACCCCATAGTGTGTGACAACCAACCCCATAGTGTGTGACAACCAACCCCATAGTGTGTGACAACCATCCCCATAGCGTGTGACAACCAACCCCATAGTGTGTGACAACCATCCCCATAGTGTGTGACAACCAGTGTGTGACAACCAATTTAATGTAGGAATGACTATTGACTATTGACTATTGACTATTGATAGATGTTTTGATGATGAGCAATCATCAAAACAGTAAAAAGTGTGACAACCAACCCTGTTCTCCCCTACTGTTGCTTTCTGACTGTCTGTTATTCTGTGAAGCACTTTGGGCTTCATGATTTTATGTATTAAAGGTGCTATATAAATAAAGTTGAGTTAAATAAAGTTGAGTTAACAAAAATTGTATCTAAATCTGACTACCAACCCCAGCTTTAATCGAGACCATGTCCTTAAAATAATGAACTTGATGACGGTTAAAGAATCAACACGATGGCAGTAGTTCCGACTCTTTATTGAGAAGGGAAGTGAATAAACAGTTGTTGGCAGAAGATTAACAAAGCTTGTGTGAGTACATCTTCCGGCTGTGAGTGACCGTTTGATTAATTAAAGGAAGGCATAAAGGCTATTTTTATTAGATTTAGTGAAATGTGTTATTGGCTCCCATTCTTTCTGACAGTGCCAAGTCTGAAGAATCCAGATAAAGGTTTCCCCTGTCATTTTGATATATTTACCTTTAATGCTAACACAGTAATTAACCCATAAATCAGTCTTTTTTTTTCAACAGAAAACACGTTAATTGCTCTTTTTGTCCTTTTATTTTTTCCTCTGTGAGCAACTCTGAGATGATAAGCAGCCTCCATAATGCTCTGCATATAAAAAGCGCTGATTTATAGTCATTCAGCTGCTGACTTGTTAAGGCATTGTGTTTGTTTGTGCCGACTGTGGATAATTTGTTGGAGACCTGTGGCTTTAACATGCATTAAGGAAATCATTACTCAGGTGGGGATCAGCATTGTAAAGCAGCTAAAACCCAATTGGCCCAGATGCACAAACAGCAGCACATCCACACACTCACACACAGTTGCACACAAATATCATCCCTCTGAATCAGCAGCAGTCATTCCTGCTAAAGTGCTGAGCAAAGTTGAGCATTACATATTGAAAAACTGGGAGTAGTATTTTACTCTACAGTTAAATGCAGCCACCTTTAATTTAAAATCCACCTTATTTCTGTTTCCTGCTGGCTGATAAAGCTTCATGACCCTGGAAGCAAGCTTATATTGACAACAGATTTGAGACACAGTGTGCAGTAAATTACACCACAGGTAGGAAGCTCTGAGATATTAACCTGTGCGTGAACAAACAGGCTTTTCTGGAGATATGAGGTTCCCTTTCTGACAATCTGATGCTTGTATTTCTGCTGCGTTTCAACCCCCCGATAGCAAAGCCTGAGGGTGACACACATTAAGATGACATTGAACCCCTCACCTTCATTAAACACGGTTGTCTTGTTAAACAGAGATCTTTTAGGGGTAAACCCTGCAGGGCACATGCAGAGCTAAGCATAAATGGGTAATCCATTATTAGTAATGGGAATACTCCTGCCTGATATACAAAAACACAGCTTAAGGCACTTTGTGAAATAGGATTTCAGTAGCTTCATCATAACTACAGAAAAGGTTACCTGATCTGCGTGTTTTTTGCTGACTATGCAAGTTTATTTTGCAGCGAAGAAGTGTCTGACCGGGAGTTTGGCATGCGCAAAGTTTCTTTTCGTTGGCTGCTAAGCAACTCTGAGCAGATGGGACTGAATGTTTGTTGTTGTTTATGGGTGTCTCAGTAATAGATGAGGAATGAGAGTTAAACATCAAGGCAAACAGCTACAAAATGTTCACTGCAGCATTATGAGCAGTACAATCTCACATTAGAAACAGCTTTGGAAGCTAATTGAGGGTCCATTTGTAAGAGGCGACGCAGGTGGAGAATACAAACACAGATGTCTCACAGGCCCGACTCGCACAGACATACTGTGGTGCTCTTTCTTTGCCAACACAATCAAGGTAGAGATGTTTTCAGCACTGATGTGAAGGTCTCTTTAATATAGATTTTAAAAGCAGATCTGAGCCTGGTAAAAAATATGATGGACGTTTTCTTTATTCAACTCTTTGAGGCTTGATATTCCTTCTATTCGCTCAAGACTGTCCATCTATGATTGATGCATGTTGTCATTGAATGCATGATGTAATGCATTTTGTGCTGACTGTACGAAGACAGAGATGAATGTTACCATTTGTAAAACTGTTACAGCAGACAAAGGCACAAATTGGCCTCTGCTAACAGGTGCACGAAAAGTGAGGGAGCTGTCAGTACAGCAGTGTGGGGATCAGCCCATGTGCATCAGACAAAGACTCTGGGCCTCCACGGAGAACAAAGCCTTTTCAGCCTGCATGCACAAGCATTTATTTCCTACTCCTGGCAGGGAAACCAAACAGAAGGAGAAATGACTACAGGCCTCAGTATCCCAGCATGCCTACGTGTCGTTCACAACTAAGTGTGAAAACCAAAATCTCTCCGTTCATTGGAGAAGAGCAGGGGGGCGCAGCAGGTGGTCAGTTGGTGCAGACTAGGACGTAAAACCCTTCGTCTCCATCTCGTCGTCTCCTATCCACAGCCAGAGATTGCTTATTAGAGCTACGGAGGCGTTTATCTCTCTCTTAATTTTCAGTGTTGCCTCCAGAGGAGAGAGAAAGTAGAGAGCAAAATGTTGATGTCACATGTGACTGAATGAAGCAGACTGAGCCCGCCTGACTTGAACAGAGAACAATGAACAGAGGAAGTGTATGTAGCAGCAGGCTTGGTTAACTGTACAAGATGGCATGGACAATAATGATAAAAATAGGTATTATTACCGTAATAATAATGGCATTTATAGCATCCCAGCATCTCTTACCAGCATCAGGATTTTGGACCATATAAGGAGGCAGAAACAGGAGATGGAGCCAACCCACACTGTGGTTATTTATTTACAGTGAACTTTAACACCAACAATAAAAACACTATGGTAGCAACATGGACCCCACAGACTAACCCCCCTCAGAGACAAAGAGCTTACTGAAATAACCCTCCATGATTTGGTGCTACCCTATGCAGGGGTGCTATAATTATGAACCCCCTAATATCAACCAAAAACCCTAAAATATACATTAATAGAAACATACTCCTACCAAGGACTTAGTTCTTATATATATATAGATATATATATACCCTCAGAACTCATTTATAGGGAAATATAAGTTACTATTTATCAGGCTGTTATCACCATACATATCAATCTGATATGCTATTTGTTACCCCGGGAACTCTTTTGCGCGTGCACCCTGGGAGTGGAGACTTAGGCTGTTTTCGAACCACCTACTATACTAGCAGTATGTACTGATTTGGCCAAAATTCAGTATGTAGTAAGTGAAAAAGAGCAAAATTTTCAGTATGCAAAAACTCCCCGGATGTCTACTGATTCGGGAAACTTTCTCAGTATGCATCAGACCAGTCTGCCTCACGTACTGTTTCCCACAATGCAGAGGGCTCGTTCTGCTTTTTCTTTTCTCTCCTCTTTTTTGACGGGGGAACTCAGTTTTTAGGTGCTGTGAAAATGATTAAATTCCATATAAACCACTTCTTAACTTTTTAAATCAGAAGTGATGCTAAAGAAGCAGTTTTTCGGTCAGCTTGGCCGTTGTTTACTTCTGCTTTCAGACACCGGAAATTCAGTGACATCTGGCTCAGCGTACTGCAGAACAGATCCAACAGAACAGTCATACTACAGACTAAAGTCAAACGCAGTATGTAGTAGGCAGTACCTACTGCCCACTACATACGTAGGTAGTATGTAGCAGGCCGTTTCAAACACAGCCAGAGAGGTACAGATAAGCGTTTGGCCATCATCTCAGTTAAATTGTGCACAGTTAAATACTTGATTAGAACACAGAGTATCTGCTCCGAGCTCTATCACTCAACCCTATTTGTTCCCTATAGGTGGTGCGACCAAATCAACCACCCGGCAACCAGAACACACACACTGATCGCCTGCAGGAAACACACACACACACATGCGCATGAGTAACAGCAGAGCTAATAATGGACGTAACATACAACTTCTGTCAGTCATGTTATTTCACTATACAACTGTTTCATTCCATTGGCTGTCGGTGCAACATAAAACATGTAACTCAATTCCTGAGTCTAATAGTCTACTAAAGGAGACTGACAAGAAACCAAAGTGCACTTTGTTCAGGCTGGATGTTAAATTCATTTCATGGTACTGGAAACCAGTTGTCTGTCCTCACTGGGCGATGTGTTTCCCCTCGTTTTAATACAGTACATGCAGATTTTAAGACTGAATAGGACACTATTTACCGCACTTCGTAAAATGGTCCAAGTTAAAGATGTTTGATGTGGACATACTGCCATTAACTCTTTATTATCTTGGACAACACAGGAGCTGCTACAAACTATGACTTTAAACATTACTAATGAGACGAGAATAAACCTTTTATTGCATCAAGCTACTAAAAACACCCGGTTTAATGGCTCTCCTGCAGGGCTTCTAAAGAGAGAGTACAGGTGCTCATAATGTTGTCTGCTCTTTAAAGCTCTTGTCCAGACGAGGCAGGAGCAGGACATCTACCTGTGTGCTGATCGGCCTCCTGACATTGTCATTTCAGCTAATCCTTCCCAGACTTATTTGCTCTGCTCCATTTTCTCTCCATCCGCTCCCCCTCCTCTCCTCCATGGCAGATTTTTAATTGACTACAGCCTCAGCTAAACACTCTGCCTCTCTGCCTTTAATCTCAAGGAAAGCTAATAAGGCTCTAGCTACGTCTCTCCCCCCCCCCCCCCCCCCCCCCCCTCTCTCTCTCTCTCTCTCTCTCTCTCTCTCTCTCTCTCTCTCTCACCTATGCCTTTTTTTTTCATACTTAAATTCATATTACAGCCAGAAAAAACAACTACATCAGTGAGAGAGAGTACACAGCCGCTCCCTCTACACTTCCTATCAATTTCAGAGCAATTAAGGCCTGGGAAGGGTTTTAATTTGAGATGGGAAATTGAATTCTGTCAAGATATAATCTGCATTAGGTTTCAGGGCTTTACACTATATGTTCATATGAGTGTGTGAGTGTGATGTGAAAGAGCACAAAGGCCTCTTTATCACAGGATGAAAGTGATGACACTGGAATGCCTTCATTGATAAAGGCTTTCTTAAACTTTGAGGAGGGACATCAGTAAGTTGCTGCTTTTCAGACACAACAGAGAATTGGTCTTATCTCTTATGATGCGTAAATCTGTCCATGCAAAATCATGATAATGTCATTATTTTGGGACTTCCTTGATTCAAATCAGATGGACAAATTCCACCAGATCCGTGTTTGGTCCGCCTCTGATGCGTTTCTATTCTAGCCACAGGTCTGACAGGTCAGAGGTTTTCAGAAGACCAGAAAGACAACATGGATGAGGAAAAGAGGAGGAGAATCCTTGATTCGGTAATTACCGTGGGAACCTTGGTCACATGACTCCAACTGTCCAGCGGTCCTGCTCTGTGCTGTGTTCTGGAAACGCAACCGGCGGGTGTTGACGGACCAGATAGCACGAAGCCGAACCACATCAGATCAGAGACGGACCCTACACGGATCTGGTGGAAGTCCCATGTTAGGGTGGTATGATGCTGTATTTGAACCTGATCCATTGCTGGGAAGCTGTTTAGGTGTTAGTTTGAGCCTATCAGACATAATTAACTTGCAAATACCTGCAGCACTTTACCCGCAGCTACCAGAGCTAATACATTAAATAAAAGCTGTTGTATCCTATTATATATAAGGTAACCTGAACCAGAAAGGAGTATGTCCATCCTGCTTATCAGGATGGCAGAGAAACTAAATGTTAAGCTATTAAAAGTGAACTCTGCATTATCACTAACATTTCTAAAGCTGATTTTCCTCCCTTCTCTTTCATGCAGCCGTGTGTCTCACTCTTAAATTGGACACGAGTAATCACTCTCCAGGTGTGGAGATGGAAACTCTCTAAAAAGTCTTTATTGATTTCATGCTCGGGTCAATTTTAGTTTTTGTGAAAGCGTCCACTCCCTTCAGCTGACTCACACATTTATGAAGGCAGAGCTCAGGAAAGAGAGCCCTGCTGGCTGACCTGAGTGCACTGATGGTCATTAACACACAGCACGTTCCTTCTATTGGACGTCACATGCACTCACATGGTTGAACCCAAGCCTCTTCTATACAAATCTGATTAAGTGGTGATTAATCAAACTAAATGAACCAATTACAGCTGTGTCACTGTAGTCAGCCGGATTGTACAGTGAGCTGGTTACTGAGGGATTCTGTTACCTGAGTCATGGTGTGAGTGCTGCCCAGTGTAGTCAATTTTTGAGTGACCTTTTCACCTTTCAGGGTGATAAAACCTCCATATTCTGTTGTTTCAAAACTTCCTTTTTGCAGGTGGTTTAGTAAATGTTAAAACCTACCAGGGGGACTGGTCCATAAGTGTGTGATGTCACCGTAGACTATAATAAAAGGACGTAGTATCAGTGATGTCACCAATCTGTTTCTTTTTTTTTTTTTTTTCAAACTCTGTTTATTGATTTTCACATAGAAAAACAATCATTTCCATAATTAGAAGTTGGTACATTTTCCATTTTTATGAACATATGACATATAAAACAACAAATAACCCCCCACCCTGACACACACCCCCTCCATATCAACCAGACAGAACTCCAAAAATGGAGAACATAAGACAAGAAGCAAGTATATTAAAAGTAAACAGATGAAAAGTATAATCTAAACATAGTAAGACACACCATGGGGATGCTCAATCTAAAAGGTATAAAGCAAGCTGAGCTGTTGATATAAGATAAAAAAGGATCCCAGATTTTTTTAAAGATATGAGCTTTGCCACCCAGGGTCAGCCAAATCTTTTTAAGTTTGAGAAAATAAAGCACACTGGGAAGGTGGGACAGAGGACTTCCATTTCAACAATATCAACCTTCTACAGAATCGTAAAGGCTAACAAGTCCTTCTTGGCTTGAGAAAGATTAGATAGAGGAGGAGACACACCAAACAAAAGAGTAAAAGCATTAGGGACCAGTCTTTCCTCAGTTACATCAGACAATGTTCCAAACACCTCAGACCAGAACACATCTAGAGAGGGACAGCTCCACAACATGGGAGTGTGATGTTCCGATGCTTGTTGACACCGATCACACAGAGAAGATACAGTTTCAAATATCTTTGCCAGACGAGCTTTAGTGTAGTGAGCTCGGTGTACAATCCTACATTGAGTAAAACTGTATTTGGCTCAAATAGATGACCCATGAATCCTCCGCAACACCACCCATCTGTTTTGAAGCGCTGTTTTGAAGCTGATCTTTTGGCGGGAGCCATATTAGAAATGCTGAACTCAACCAAACTTCTGTCGAGGCTGGCTTTCAGCCTCCTCGCCAACATCTACAGTGTTCCCGCCTGTCAATGAAGTCAGCTGATCCACTAGTTATGCAAAAACTTGTAATCTTAATATCTTCAAAACTGCTGATTTATGAAAACATTCACACGCTATACAGTGTTTGCAGATTGAGAAATTAGCTATCCACACTACACTAGTTTTTTTAACCAGACTGTAAACATGTTTATTTCTCTTTTTTTCTCTTGTCTGCATATATATTTCTGGTTTGTGTCATGTTTGTCACAAACTGTCAAATATTAATGCAATTTATTCTTGCAGCAAAAGAAAAGAAAGAAAACCTTTTTCTTCTGTGCTTGTGACTGTGTGCATGCAACCATCACCATCCCTCTTAGAACTCTGGCCTATCTTTTATTGGCAGCTAATATCATGTTCTGTAAAAGAGGGCGTGAGCACCTCGGTGGGCCAAAAAAAAGTTAAAAAAAATAAGAGAAAGTGAAAGAAAGATTACATGAGGATATACAAAGGGACAGGGAAAGAGAAGGAGAGAGAGACCTAACACACTTAGATGGAGAGGGACCATCTCACCATGATGCCAAAAAAAATCCGTGGGGTGATACTAATGATTAAGCAACCCTTAGTGTCCACAATCATTACTGAAGCTTGGGTCACAGAGGGTTGCCGCCGTGCTGTGTTCTATTTGTGTAACGAGACCACCACTGGTGCAGATGAAACCACTTGGGTCAGATCAGCCGAGCTGTACGGCCCGGCACCCGGGCCGCGAGAGCAGTCAGACCGAAGGACCCAACAGAGATCCCGCAGCCCCCCCAAGGGACACCCCCACAACACCGCCCCCACAGCCCCCCAAGACGGAGCCAAAGGAGCCACCAGGGCCGAGGGGGCCCAGCACCAGGAGCAGACAGCCAGGCAGACGGGCAGGACCAGGACCAGAGCCCGCCAACCGGCGTGCCGGAGCGGGGGGAGGGCGGAGGCGGCAGGGCCAATCCCCCCCGCCCCCCCCAGAAGGCCCGACCACTCCCCCCAGCCACGCCCCCCACCCACGCCCTGCGACTGATGGACCAGGCCGCGGGGGCATGGAGGGACACCCCAATGGCTGCCGTAGTAACACCCCCCCAGCTGCGCGCCACCCCACCCCCCAAAGAGGACCGCGAGGGAACCCCGGGAAACCCGGCCCCGAGGGCAGGCGCGGACCAGGCCCCCACAGGGGAGGGGGCAGCAGGGGGACGGAGGGTGACAGGGACACCAGCCACCCACCCAGCCCCGATGGACCCCCAACGAGTAGGGCCGAGTTAAACACTAAGGAACTGCAGTTTTTAAAACGTCTGCATTAGCCTCAATTCTCGTGCAGGATGTTGCCGCTTGGATGTCACATCAAAGTAATGAATAGCTACTATGAAGGTCTTTAAGAATCAGTAATACCGCAGCTTCAATTATACAAGCTTGTTCTTTGGTTGTCTTCCTGCTGTCAGTGATACTGATTTCTTCTTATTGATTCTCATCTCCCTATCATTCCCATCCTTTCAAACCTCTCACACTATGTATTCACAATGTGACATCTGGAGCCATGACATTTGATTCAATCCCCCATAAACACCTCTGTGTAGTTGTGCATGTGTGTCTGATCATTCACAGTCTTCATCTGAATTCTGGTAGTCCACGCTGTTGTCCCCAGTTGCCCTCTGTCTCTCCCAAAAACCAGACAAATGGTAAATATAACCTTTAGTTGCCGAGACATGCTCCCACATGCTCAAACTCACACACACTCACACACACACTCGCAGACATTTTCTGACATGTAAAAAGAGTCAAAACTGTCTTCTAAATGAGTGTTCAAACTTTCTTCCAGTACCTCTGTTACATTAATTTCCAGACCTGCTGGCCATGTTTAATGCATCAGCCGTCAGATTAGCCTGGTGGTTAGGGAAGCAGTCCCATAATTAGACAGTAGCAGGTTTGATCCCTCATGGTCAGAGTTATAATAATGGCTGAAGTTTTGACAAATGTGGGCTCAAACTTTGAAACATTGCTCATCATCCGTTAAAGTTATGCATCATATTTCTAGGTTGATATTAATTAAGACGGACTGGATATTTACCTAACATAACGCCTTTCTATTTTTAACCAGTGAATGAATCTGTATGTGGAAGAGATGCCAACTACAGGTATCGACTTAAGAGTGCTGTGAAGGGATACATCTGGAGACTAGAGTTTGCACTGTTGTTTGTTATGCAGTGTACAATGTGAGAACAACCTCCACTCAGACACATCAACTATGTCAAAGTCTCTGCACTGAATGACATCTCCACAGCTAACCTGTTGATCTTTGAGGACAGATAGAACTTGTTTATTATAGAAGTAAACAAAGCTATAATCCAAACCTAATATAACAACATCCACAGGTCCGTATGTGTGATCAGGTCAAAGGAGCAGGACTTCCATTTTTTTCTATTTTAACTCACGGTTCCTCTGGATCTCTGCTATAGATGGCCTGCTGCTGTGGACGTGCCAGACTCCATCTGCTACAACTACTACTATCTGTCTCACCACTATCATCTCTCTCTCTCTTCATCTCCCTCTATCCCTCTCTCCAATGCGGTCTTAGCAGATGTGTGTCTAACATGAGTCTGGTCCTGCTGGAGGTTTCTGCCTGTTAAAGGAAGTTTGTCCTTGTCACTGTAACTTGCTAAATGCTGCAAAGTGCTCTGCTCATGGTGGATTAAGATGAGATCAGACTGAGTCCTGTCTGTAAAATGGGACTGGATCTTATCCTGTCTTGATGTTGGGTCTTTGTTAATAATAGAACATAGAGTACGGTCTAGACCTGCTCTGTTTGGAAAGAGCCTGAGATAACATTTGTTGATGATAGTGGTGAGACGGATAGTAGTAGTTGTAGCAGCTGGAGTCTGGCACATCCACAGCAGCAGGCAGTCTACTGCAGAGATCCAGGGGAACCTACGAGACAAGGGAGCTCAGGGACTCCAGAAAGGTCTATGGTTAGTAACTTTAATGGGACAGGAAGAGTTACAGTAACTGATAGGCAGAGAGAGGAGAGAGAGGGAAAGACAGGATCTCAGTGTCAGTTCCCCTGACAGTCTAGGCCTATAGCAGCATAACTAAGAGCTGGGCCAAGCCTGAGCCAGCTCTAACTATAAGCTTTATCCAAAAGGAAAGTTTGAAGCTTACTCTTAAAAGTAGAGAGAGTAAATAAATAGAAGATAATACAAAAAAAAACAAAAAATATTTTTTAAATCAGTTAAAAAAATCTACCTTTATTTGCACAGCCTGTCATCATCTTTACTGATAAATCACTGAATAGGTAACAACTGTTGCTCGTTATCCAGGATCCCACTCTCATTGTGTTACCTTATCTTCTAATCATTTTTGTTTTGATTAAAAGACACAATCAACAGTGCAGCATTGTTCAGTCTGAAGTAAATATTTCTGATGTGTTCAAATTATAATACTTTTAAACTTTTATACAAAGAACGTTCAGACTGCCGGAGCAGGTCCGCTAATCAAGGGAAAGCAGACTTAGATGTTTGTAAATGTACTGGTCCAGAAGAAACATGGATCTTTTCAAAATATAAGCTACTATCAGCTACTCATGTATATTACATGTTCACATGTGCTGCTCAGATGAGGCTGATTCAGTTTATGTTGTTTGCCTCACTGATTTCAGTCTGTGAGACGATTGGAAATCTGAACTCTTTTGTACACGAGCATCGATATCGTCTCTGTTCCAGTGGCATCCTCTTCAGACACCTGCCCTTCTTTCTGAGTGAGTGCTTTTAAAATAAGATTAACCTTTCTCTCCAAACAGCAGATCTCTATTCTCCTGCTAAACAGCTGTGATCCATCAGAGTCTGAACCTCCCACTGAGTGTCAGCGACCTCTAGCAGAGGGGACAGCAGAAGAGTCACATCATCCTCTGCAGTTTCGGAAAGCTCTCCCCTCTGATTGGCCGGAGCAGGGGTTGAAAGCCTTATACTGTTTTTCCTTACAGGCTGTGTCATTTTAGGACACACTCTTCATGTCTCATTACTTGTGAAGTGCTCTCTGCTGCCACCTGTTGGATGGTGACTCATGCATGTGGGGTGCAGGAAAATGTGCCCCACATGCTCGTGTCTCACATACCCCTTTTCCACTGAGGCAGTTTCAGGGCCAGTTCGGAGCCAGTGCTCAATTGAGAACCAATTTTTTATGTTTAGACTGCAAGAGATCCGGCTCCCGGCCAGTAAAACAGGTTCAACAGCAGCACCAACTCTTTGCTGGTCTAGAACAGTGAACCGCTTACGTCAGAGGCGAGGGGCTGGGTGCAAGGGTAAATCATCTTAAGCACAACAAGTATCAGAGAAGTGTTAATAAAGTTGGATAAGTGATTACGAAAAGCCAGGAGCAACACCAGCAAGCATGCTACGTTGTCCGCCATGGTTGTTTTTGTGAGGGAAAGTTCACGCTAGCGCTGCTGGGAAAAGCGGTCTCATAGAAGTGACATCATGACGTGGCTCTTCCATGGGGTCGAGCAGGTGGAAAAACAGACTGGTGCCGAGTTGGTTTGCATGTTGAACCAGCTCTGAACCAGCTCTGAACCAGCGTGAGCACCAGCCCGGAACTACAACCAGGTTTGCGTTGGTTGAAAAGAGGTAAAATGCATGTTTTAAATTGAAAAGGAGCAAATGCACATGGACAACCTATAACCAGAGGACATGGAGGGAGCAAACATGTTCAGCTCCAAGCCCGAAACAGGTGACCAATCAGTAACTCTGGACCCAAAAATAACATTTACATTCTTCAGTTTTCATTGCAGAATTTAAATATGCTAATTTTATAATATGTACCTTTCTCTTTATAAATGCATATAAAACTGATCTTGGTGAGTGAGGGTCTGTCAATCTCCTAATTTCCCCATTAGCACTTCCTGTTTACAATCCCTCTATGGAAGTAGAAACAGCCACAGAGTAAACTTGTTAAAAAAGAGAATTATGATTTATTATCTTTATGATTTTTGAGTTGTTGCTGCTTTAAGGGCAACATTTCCTGATGGTGGTGAGCTGCATGAATTACCTCTAACAATGCATTTTTCATTGCTCATGATCCACAGCTTCTTGTCTAATGGGCTGTCCATGGGTATCAGACTAATGACAGGTTGTCTTGACTGGAGGTCATTTCCCATTTCCTTGATTCTTTATATAGAACGGAAATTGGGCTGATGAGAGAGACAGCCACACTCTCACTCTCTTCACTCTCTCTGTCTCGGTTGACCTCATGTTATATTGTCAAAGGTTATTTCCTGATGCTCTATAAATATCCTTGAGGTCAAGAATTATAACATGAGCACAGTCCTATACACCTTTTCTTATTATTAATGGAAGTATATTCCATCGTATTTTTTAGGATGAATTAAAAATGTGTTGAAGTATGCAGGATATGTTCATTTTCATGTTGTTTTTGACCCAGCTTCAGATTAAACTGTCTTTACTGTTTGATTATTTAAAAAAACTGCATAGTTGTAGATAAAGCACTTAAAACATGACCGTTTGCAGGTTTATTTACTTACATTTGTAAGATTTTGTCTCATTTTTTGTGTTACAAAATGTTATCTATAAATGCAGCTTTTGTGCAATTAATTTGCATAATTTAAAGATGCTTAAAAAACACTTTTGGACACATTTGAAGAAATGGCCGTCAAACTTTGAATGTTTTAGTTAACATTTCTTATAAAACTAGCTAACCTAAAAAAGAGCAAGAGTTATATGGAGGTGTGATGTTAAATTTCATTGTAAAGTTGAAGTTAAAGTTGTTGGTATATATAAAGGAAAGCTGACTGGATCCTTATTTATTAATCAGTGACAGGATTTGTTGTCCTGCTGTTTCCTTCAACATGTTGTCATAACAAACACAAAGACAGAAGAATTCTCCTCTAAGACCTCCTGTGTTGCCAATCAAGCCGCCCACTCCGTATACACCAAAATGAGTTTATTGAGTTGTAAGAGTGTCTGACACAAACAACCTCCTGCTGTGAGGCTGATATGTGATCGGTAAGGTCCTTAAAATATCTGGGCCTTCATGTCTGTAGTACATTTGTGAAAGAGGTTTAAGTTACTCAATGCTGGAGCAAAAGTATATCTATCTCCAATATACAGACACTCTGAAGATATTTAGAAATAGTTTATTCATTCTAAGGAAGGAAATCTCAGTGCTCTACCGTTTATACTAAAGGACGAGACTTGGATTATTTGTGTTCAAGACTGATTGTCATTGTCAACAAGACTCTGGGAAACTGCTGGTTTCAAAGCTTGTGTTTCAAATATAAGTACTGTAACCTTGTCAAATCCTAAAAAGCACTTGAAATAAAAAAGACTTAGTGATACAAGAGATGTGTTTTTCAAAACAAAAGACACTTTGAGGCAGAATTTACTTGAGTTATTTTTCAAAGGAAGCATCTGTTTCCCTATAAAATGTATTTTTTTGTCATTTTCTACTCTTGCTTTTAAGGGAACGTGGTTTTAATTCCCAATGAGCCCAATTAAATCTAATCTCAGACTTCAGCGAAGCTTCCTCACATTGCTTTGTTTCCAACTTGTTGCCAAAAACATGTATCAGTGGCTCTGAGAAGTTCCTTTTATAACCATGCTACACGCGTGGCTCTATAAATGGAAATACTCTCAAACCACTTTGTTACAGGCTGAATTGTCGAACTAACTACTGGAGAGATGAGACTGTCATTTTGCACTCAACGCCAAGAAGGATTGGCCTGACTTCAATGACCCACTGAGTGTCTGATAATAATGATGTACAGGCTCTTACATGCCCTCAGAATTAACTGTGATATAATTTATAAGCCATAACATTGGAATGTTCAAAAACCAGCAAAACTGTACCATTGGTTTGGCCCAGTGTTTAAGATGCACGTCCTGAATAAACAGTGTGTCACCCACTCTCTCCTCAGACTGTTTTCTATCTCTATTCAGCTTTCAAATGAATCCTAACCTTCCCCAAAATGAATGCTGGTTTCATCAAATGGTCTAGTCGGCTGATTGGTGAGCCACAGGCATACGCAGCATCCCTGTACACTAGACAGTTACAGCGGGTAGCGATCTCTATTTTAAACAATGCCTCTCACCCTTAGCACAGTGATTTTCAGATAGGTCCCTATGGTGAGGAACAAAGCAGTTCAAAAACAGCTTTGTTCCTGCTGCTACCACTGAACTGAACAAGCCATAGTGTTTTCTTTGTACATACAGACTCAAAGTTATAATTTAAGACACAAGTTCAGATCTTGATTTGATTTGATTTGATTTGATGACTTTATTTCGAACATGTAAAAGTAAAAAAAATACAATTAAAAAAAAAGCAGAAAAGAAGAAAGAGTTATACAAACATAAAATAAAAAGAAACAGTTTTACAAAAGAAACAAAATCAATATTAGCAAGCAGTGAAACAATTTACTCTACATGTACGAAAAGGAGTAGGAAGAAGTTTAAAACTTATCTAATCCTACCCCCTCTATTCACTATTTTCTGCCATTATATGAGTGCAGTCCCACATGTCAAATCTTCATATATTATCTTCATATTTATGCTAACAAACAAAAGTAAACCCCTCGTGATTATATACACTTGTCTTCCTCCTTGTACCTTATTAAAATCATTTCTTTGTACTTCTTCTTGAATTGAATTATGTTCAGACATTGCTTTAGTTCCATACTGACACTGTTCCATAGTTTAACACCACAGACTGAAATACAAAAGCTTTTCCTTGTGGTCCGAACACTCATCATCTTTAATCTCAACTTCCCTCTGAAGTTATAACCCCCCTCTCTTTCAAAGAATAATCTTTGAATATTTCCTGGAAGGAGATTTTTTCTAGCCTTGTACACAATTTGTGCAGTTTTACAATCTATGAGGTCAAATAATTTCAGTGATTTTGATTTGAGGAACAATGAATTTGTGTGTTCGCGGAAATCAACATTGTGAACTATTCTTATAGCTCTTTTCTGTAGGACTGACAGTGGTTGCAGGGAGCTTTTATAGGTGTTTCCCCACACCTCAGCCCAGTAACTGAGATATGGTAAGATCAGTGAACAGTAGAGAATAAGAAGTGATCTATGATCCAGAGTGTGCTTGGCTTTGGCGAGAACTGAAATGCTTCTTGACAGCTTGGATTGAACGTGTTTGATGTGAGGTTTCCAGCAAACTTTTTCATCTATTATTACACCAAGGAATTTATGTTCATGCACTCTTTCTATGTTGACCCCCCTAATCTGTACTTGTATGTTATTGTTAGATTTATTGTTTCCAAATACCATGATTTTTGTTTTGTTTATTCAAGTAATTTTAATCGTTTTTATTGGTTGATTGTTTTCTGATATGCCTTATAAATGGAACCTTGAGCACTTTTATCATTTTGTCATGTTTATTGATTTTATAATTTTTATTGTTACATTAGTTTTAGGATGTTTTAGTTTGTTTGGTACTTAAAAGTAGTTTGCTTTAGATTAGATTAGGTAACTTTATTAATCCCCTGTGGGGGAAACTCATGTGCCACAAGGGTCCGTTCACATACTCAACAAATAATTAGAACCATTCAGTCACAAAACACAACGAATAAATAAATAACAGAGTCACACCATTTGAGGCATAACTTACAGCCATGAGTCAGATCCATAACTACAAATGTTCATTAAAAAATGTGACTACTGCAGGAGCAAAGGACGGTCCAAGACGTTCTGTAGAGCAGGGGTTCCCAAACTTTTCAGCCTGCGACCCCCAAAATATTGGTGCCAAAGATTTGCGACCCCCACTGTCCCTCGAAACGATTCAATGTGGCTTCATTTAGCTGGTCTGCAGAAAATTGAGCATGTGGCTGTTTCCTGTGCTGCTATGAATTAACCTACTGCTTCTGATGCTTTTGATAATTAACTGTTCACTTACTCTATATTTTGGAGTCATCTGGCAACAAAGAAAGGCAGAAAACTCATTACGTTTTCTATTTTTAAGGTTTTATTTCAAATGTAGCTACTATTTTTGTGGATATTTTTTACTTTAATGGGTAAAATGTACTATTTTTAGAACATTCTGGAAGACATCTCACGACCCCCCATTTGTATCTCACGACCACCAAAGGGGTACCAACCCACACTTTGGGAACCCCTGCTGTAAAGCACTGAGGCATCACCAGTCGCTCACCGAAGGAGCATCTGAGTCCATTAAAAACACTGTGCAGAGGATTGCCTTCTACAATCAGAACTGTCTTTAGTTTAGTCCTTTAGCCAATTAAAGAACCAGCCTTTCTGATCAGCTTATTGATTTTGTTTTGTCATCAAGAACGATCTCAGTTTCCTCAGGAAGAAGAGTCTTGCCTGAGCCTTTTGAAATACAACCTCATGGCCTTATACGGGTCTCCCAATCTCCCAATAACCGCAGGTGTACTTTGATTCAACCTCAGTTAGGAGGCTAACATACTAACATAACCAAACTCTGATTTGAAAACACCTGCTTTGCACAGCGTGTCAGGAGCGCTCAAGGCTTTGTGTTGAGCTTCAAAGAGGTGCTAACATGACTCTGGACTCAGGTCTGGTTTCCTGAGTTCCTTACAGACTTTCACTTGGTGTGAAACCTCCGTTTCTGAGGAGCATTGTAAGTGAATCAGGATGCTCTTTGATAGATAATGACACCAGCTTTATAACAGATATCAGGTTTTTGGGTGAAGGATACACTCCCACTTCAAAGTAGCAGACGTCTGCTGCTTTGGTCTAAAATATGGGAGTAGACTGAGCTCACTGTACGCTCCACATCCCAGACAATCACTCCTTTGCAGCCTCACATGGAGACTCGCAGGAAACCTTACAAAAGAGCAAAGGAAGAAGGATGATTGCCCTTTTCTGTTCCCTCTCTCCCTCTTTTAAGCAATTCTAAACCCTAAAAATAAGATTTCTTGCCTCTGTCTATTTTTCGTTCCCTTCACTCCATCCCCAAACCAGCACTCACCAGCCTGATCCCCCCCTCTTTTCTTTCCTCAGTTCCCCTCATCTGCTCACCGCACGGTTCCTTGCTCTCAGCTCAAAGGCCAAAATATTTGCAGAGAAGAGGCAGAGGCACAGCAATGTGCTGCACAATCCCCACAGCATACTTAATGACATCAGCTGGAAGTAAAAAGATGGAGTGACGAAGGGGAAGAGGAGGAGAGAGAGAGGACACATGAGACTGAAAGAGAGTGAAAAAGGTAGGGAATGAGAGGCGACATCATTGGACAGCCCCCGGAGGATGCACAAACTTTATCTTCCACCTCAACACAAGTGAATAAGGGAAATTCATCATCACAGATCCGTCTAGGAGCGAGCAGCGTCCCCTTTGATTTAAAGCAGGTTAGAAAAGGAGGAACAAGGTGGCAGGTCTCGCTGTGAGTGTTCAGCTTGGAACACGGCGGTGTGCTGGAGGGTGGGGACATGTACTCCAGCCTTTTCTCTAAAGCTAGAAACAACAATAACACAAAGTTTTTGATTAGTCCGAGAGGCAGACTGAGGAAGACACGAAGGAAACAACGGCTTTAAATCTCCTGAAGCTTTCACAGTGAAACAAAACCGACTCACCGAGCCTTTTATTCCAGGCTGCAGCCTCTTTGGAAACTCACATTAAACTCTGTGGATCAAAGTGAACTTGTTCCAAGAATTGGGGCGAATTGTTATATTAGTCTTTTTTAAGATGGACATTCATTGATATTTATACGTGTAATTATAACATGAAGTCAAATTGATGGACAGCACTTCAGCAAAAACCCATCCAGTCTATCTTTCAGTTGTGTGTTGCAGGCTTGAATATGAGGATTGGTAGGAATCAAAGCTGACTTTAGTTTGGTTATAAAGATAAGAGGGAACACGGCTGGAGAAAGGGCACACCTGCAGAGAGAAATCAGGGACATGCAGGACAAAATATCAAGAGACAGATCAAGAAATACTATTCATAAACCAGATCTCCAGCTTGTCTCACAAACACTCGCTCTGACCCTGACATCTGTCATGTTGGTGATAATTGCCTTTGTAACTGCACGTAAATATAGTTTTAAGCTTCACTTTCTAACTGTGACCAAAATGCCTGTTACATTTTCTCTAAACGACTCCTGTATGCACTCAAAGAAATAATTTGTTGGGTGAATGTAATAACATTATAGAAAGAATTTCCAGCTAATTGAAATTCTTTCATTTAGTGAGACACAATTTGGTTGCACCAACTAATTGTAAATATGTTGAGTGAACACAAAGTATTGATGTTACCATTACTTATTTGCAATGTTTGGGTCCAACTTAATTTGTAAAGGTTGTTTCAACATATTTACTAAGGTAGGATCTGACTTCATTGTCTTGGGTCACAATAACTTGTTTAATATGATTATGGATAGCTTTTTAAAAATATATATATATTTCAAGTTGTATATTTGGGCTTTTTTGCCTTTATTGACAGGACAGCTGAAGAGAGACAGGAAACGTGGGGAGTAGAGAGTGGGGGAAGACATGCAGCAAATGGTCAACCGGCCTCAATATGTGGGGCGCTTAGACCGCTAGGCCACCAGGGCCCCAATTGCAGTCAGTCACAGGCGATCTCTCCCAACTCCCCATAATGGCTCTTCTTTGCCAGATGGGATTCCTACCTAAACCCATTAGGTTGTGTTGACATAAAGCAATCTTGTAGTTTTAAGGATTTTAAACCACTAAACATGAATTAATATAATTGAGCCTACATGTTATACTTATGTCGAGAAAACAGACACCCATGTTGCTTTTTTTGAGTGTGCATCGAATCAAGTTCTCCAGAGATTCATCACATGACATAAAGAAGTTGAACTCTTTTAATGTCAGTAAGAGGATTTTAAGTAACTTTTATTGTTCTTTTATTGAAAGCCTTTTAACCTTTTCTTTTATCTGCTGGTTCGAGGGCTTACCTATCAAAGAGAAGAACAGCCTGCAGAGCATTGTAAAAGTTTGCTCCAAGATCACAGGAGTTAAACAGAGAGACTTGTGCTCCCTCTGGGAGAACCAGGTGCTGAAAAAAGTGAAAACCTTTTTCGGCCAGCCCTTACATGTCCTTCGTACCGAGTTTGTACTGATGCCTTCAGCTTGCCGTTTTTATGCACCCGTGAGGAGAACTAACCGGTATTCAAAGTCTTTTATCCCGTCTGCTATCAGGCTTTTAAACTTAGACGGCAGTCTTTCTAGTCATTTTAAATAACTTTGGTATGACAAGAGATTATAATGTCTTTTAATCGTTGTCGTATTTTACTGTTATTTATTTATTACATTACCTTATGCTGTCCTCCACAGACCCTCTAGTCCCGTGTACAGACCCGGACTTGTAGCATGTATATATAATGGATGTGTTGTTGATGTTAAATGTTGTATGGTTGTTGAATGGTAAGCTATGAATCAATTGCCCTTCTTGGGATCAATAAAGTTGTCTGAATCTGAATCTGAATCCCAAAAGTTTTGTGGCCCTGAAGGGCAAAACACAATGACATTTCATAAAAACAGAAAGGATAGGAAAGACACTTCTTGTTTCTGATTGGACAGAACCCAACAGCTGGACATCATTCACTGTTTCTAAGAGATTTAAATAATAAAGGAATATTTCGACAAAGGATATACATGTAATGTGATACTCCTACAATGTAGCCTACATTTAAGACATCTTCAGGTCTCACAGTCAGGTGTCAGACCTCAGATGAAAAAGCATCAGGTCACCGGACAAACTCCGTCATGTGTCAGACTCCTGATGAAACGGCCTGAGATAAATGCGCCTGCTGCGCTCAACCTTGTTAAATTGTACTTTTCAATCAGATTCAGCATTTGATTATGATCATCCATCCTAAATTACAGCAAAGCCTTGAATTTGCAGCCGTGTCCCTTATTATGATTGGGACAAGGCCATTATGAGGGAATAAAGACCAGCTTCCAAATAGGGGAACCTTCGTATTTATATCACAGAGAACAACTTACCTGTAAGTTCACGATCTATGAAAATATAACCACATCAGATTACATCACATCTCAGTGAAGTTTGCTCCAGAGCTGAGTTTATACCTATTCAACATGCTGCATGTTGGCCAAAAGGAGTCCTCTACAACCTCAGTCTGATCCTTTCATCATTTTAAAAATGTATAAAAATGAACAAACATGAAAATGTACATGAAACAAATCCTAAAACAAGATACTTAACAGCTGTTGTCAGGTTGACTCAGCCATACAGCTAACCTCTGCTGCTTTTTAACAATGTTACCATCCATGTTAAATGGACCAATCTAATTATTATTATTCTCCTCTTCTATTCTTTCAAACTCATTTAAAAAAAAAGTGCATGAACTCAGCTCAGTAGGAGTCTCACAAGGTTCTTTTCTCAACACTTACTTTAAGTGTAAAAAACAGACATAATTGAAAAATTAGCTGAAGGTGGAATTTATTAATTTGCCAGCGGTTCAAAGTGCAGTGCAAAATGTTTCAATCTATCAATCATTAAATTTGGATCTGTAAAGCAACAAAACAACAAACGTTATCTCATGACTCTTTTTCCAAACAGAGCAGGTCTAGACCGTACTCTATGTTCTAGTATTAACAAAGACCCAACATCAAGACAGGATAAGATCCAGTCCCATCTTACAGACAGGACTCAGTCTGATCTCATCTTAATCCACCATGAGCAGAGCACTTTGCAGCATTTAGCAAGTTACAGTGGCAAGGACAAACTTCCTTTAACAGGCAGAAACCTCCAGCAGGACCAGACTCATGTTAGACACACATCTGCTGAGGCCAGGTTGGGGTTGGAAAGAGAGAAAGAGGAGAATAATAAAGAGGAGAGCGCTGATAGTGAAGAGACGGATAGTAGTAGTGTTTGACGCTGGAGTCTTGAACGTTCACAGCAGCAGGTCGTCTACAGCAGAGACTCAGAGGAACACATGAGCCAATGGAGCTCAGAGACTCAAGAAAGGTCTATGGTCAGTAACTTTAATGGATAGGGAGAGTTAAAGTAGGCATTTACAAAAAAGTACATTTTCGTAACATTTAAGGCATTTCAAACTTTTTCAACCTTAGCACATTTAACAAAGAGATTTCTGAAATTTTTAGCTGGTATTTCATTCCAACCCAAACCACATTATTAGGAAATAAAAGACAGCAACACAAAAAGATTACCATGTGACCACATTTGCCTGCCATAGCCGCCTATTTAATGTGTGGAAATGATGCACTCTGTTTCATCGTTCCAAAACACAAGGGGGCTATGGTGTGTATGCAATGCTCCCTACTAGGTAAGTGTACCCTAGATTGTGTAAATGTGTGTGTAAGATAGCAGTAGAGCTTCCAAGTGTGCAGCCATGTTTACTCTACAGACCGGAGAGGGACGGCTGAATACTGGAGTTGTTTACAAGGTGAATGGAGACACTGATGGGAAGGGAAAGTTTGGTGTATGTGTGTGTCCCTGTGTGCACTCCCCGCAGTCAGTGATGGTACCATTCCATCAAAAGTACGTCACAGAAACAGGAAATGACGTCAAGCTGTCAGCTTCTGTCCAATCAGAAACAAGAAGTGTGATCCCTACCCTTTATGTTTTGGTAAATGTTGTGTTTTGTCCTTCAGGGCCAACATACAAAAGTCTGTAAAAGACCAGAAGAAATATAAAAAAATCAGATTTTCTATGAAAGGATCCTTCATTTTCTCCGACTGACGTCAGCTAATGTTCAATCAATTAGTCTCAGAAACAAAGGTCCTTGAGGAACCACCTGTTATGACCTGTCTAGACAGTCCCTCCAGGAAGTTGCAATTTCGCGATCGCAACTATCAACGCAAACGTCCCTAGTTTGACGTCTTTTGAAATGATGAAATTATTGTGGTAGCTTCATTTCTTGGTGTAAACAGACTCTAACAAAAGCAGCAGCCAACACGTGCCTCTCCTGTATTAGCAGCTCCATACCTCAGGGGATTTCTGTGGGGGTGTAGCTCCTATGTAGGAGACTTTGATGGTCCCTGAAGGGGTCTGAATTCTCAGTGTTGAAACCTTTCCTCTCCCTCATCTTCTCCTGCTAATAGAGTTCAGTTTGAAAGCCAGCAGCCTGCAGAGTGTTGAACACGGGTCTTACATATAATCTAACAAGCCTAATGTGATGATTTGCTCTCACCACAGGGCACTCGAAGGGTTGCTGTCTCTAGCTGTAACCTCTGTGGGTCTCCTGACATCCTAAATGTTAGATGTGCGGGGAGGATGATCAGAATTCACATGGATTTGGACTGCAAACACTGCTGACTTATTTAGATGTCTGCAGGGACACAGCAGAAATATCTGTTCAGAGGAATGAGGAGTGCGAGGGGTGGTTGGTAGGACTAGCTGAGGCACACACTGACATGACATTTGCTGTCCTTGAGCCTTTGAATATGCTGCAGAGATGAGCACACGCGAGTGCTTGTTGTCTTGTTATACGGAATAAGTCAAAAGGTGAGAAAGTACAAGAAGATGCCAGAGAAGGAAAGGTGAAGATCTGTGAGAAAAAAGAAATAGCAGATGTCGAGGGATGAAAAAAATCTACCTGAGAAGGGAAGAAGAGGATGGAGTGAGACAGCTCTCTCAGAACAGATAAATATCTATCCAACTTTTTTTGCTATAAATGTTTCTGAGGGACAAAAAAACAATGGAAACATAAAAACCTCAAGCCTAGCCTCGCCGGACCCTGTGACTCATCATCGAGGTCATCTCTGATTGGTCGCTGTTTTTAGAGTGTGAAATGCATCCAAGGTGTTAACCTGATTTTAAAGAGGAGTATATTCTGATTTGAACAAAGTGCAGCCACTGATTTGTTGACATTTAAAGAAACACACGTCATAGTGACATGATCGTCCTGCTTGACTCTGTCTCTACGTCAGCTCTTCTATCCTTCAGCTGTTGTTTCTCTGTCCAGCGATGATTCACTGACGGAGAATTAAGGCCATTTGTTCATGCAGTAAGAGTGCTGTGTATACGAGTGTGTTTGATGCATTATCCATTACAACAGCGGTTTTTTTCAATCAATAAGACTATTGATTGGACTTGAAGAGTAATAGATACATCCCAGTGAGCACTAGGAAGCATCTTAATGTTAACGTATGGTTGAAAGCAGAGTGAAAACACGTCTGAATGTCTAAGACCAGTTTTCAGATGGTATATGATATCATTGCTCCATCAGAGCTAGGATAACACAGACTCTAAATTCAACATGTGCAGGAGGAGCCAAACATCCCATAAGAGCTTGTGGAGTGTCTGTTTTATGGTGTATTTGATGTTAACGAGAAGGTTGAGGGATGTCGTAAAGAAAGCAGATTTAAACATTCCCACAGGAAGAGAAGAAGAGATGACATGCACATGTGCTGAAGGGTGCACAGCTCTGACTGCAAAAGCTGGGACACCCGGAGATGCTGATGCGATGGATTTATACCTGATGGACAGTCCCCACTAGTTAAAGCGTGGGGTGCTGTGCTCTGAATGACTAGCTGAGTTACTGCATTAAGTAAGGAGTAATGTATGGTTAGCAGGTGGTTATGGAAAATAGAATCACGACAGGGTGAGACAAGACCCTGACGTGAAGTGGAGGGGTCTTGTCCCCCCTGAAGGGATTCTATTTCCCATAACCACCTGCTAACCATACATGACCTTGCTTATTACCCGGCTACTAACTTAAAATACAAACACATTGGCAAAAAAATATATATATATTTTATTGATTTAAAATGATTTATGTAAACAGTTTTTAAAAATAGTTCCAGTGATTCTTCTGCAGTTAGCGTTCCATGTTGATGGATTCTTATTTGCCTGTTTTATTTTTATTTGTATTTAACCTTTATTCAACCAGATGAGTCCATAAGACATCAAGACCTCATTTACAAGGGCGACCTGGCCAAGAGGACAGCAGCACACGTCAAAATAAATAGCACAACTCAACAACATGGAGCATATATACAGATAGTGTGTAGAAGCAAACAACAATTTAAAAGTGCAACTTATTTTCAAGTAAAGTGCAAGTTGTGATTACACAGGCACTATTTGGGGGTCTGTCTTTCATTTAAGATGGACCTAAAGGTGTCCAGTTGCGGTGGATTGAACATGAAACTGTCCTCATTCAGCTCTCCTTCTTCTCTGAGCTCTGTGGTTCACACACCTTTAAAAAGAAACTAATGTCACAACTTTGAACCCTGCTGCTATCATCACCACCGCTCATGGTTTAAGTTTCTTTGTAGAGATCACTAACCTAAAGTTTCTCTCACCTGCTCTACTCGTTGCTAATATAGCTGGAAAATATCCAATATGTAAATGTCTGTAGTCAGCACATTTAGCATGCTAGCAAAAAGTAAAATTTTAGCCACGTTGTTTTGTTGCTAACGTAAGCTAACGGTTTTAACTCACCTTACGGTCTATGGTGTCAACAAGCAGAAGCTAAATGTGTCTGAACTCTTTTTTTTTGTGGATTGATTTGACATGACGTGTTATGAGTTTGCCTCTGGTGTTCCTCATACTAGTGAAAGTTAATCACTGTCGTTTCAGGGGTTTTGACCAATCAGCATCAAGCATCTTACACAACAGGAAGATCAGTAAGAAAGCTGGGTAGTAAAAAGGTGTGGTTACTTGGTAAAGTAACTTTAGTGTTACTTCTATGTGCTTGAATCCTCTCATTAATGTCCCCTTCGTCGCCCCTCACAGTTATTTAGCTCATCAGTTCCCTGAGAGCAGCAGACTCAACAGCTGATATGTGAGGCATGTTTTCAACAACATACCTCGTTGTGGAGCTGGTGATGATTTCAAATCAAGTCTTGGTCGTTTGGGTGGAGCAGCTAATGTGAGCTGTACCTGGGTCACCTGTGTTTGCAGCGCTGGGCTCTCTAGTAGCTAGCTTAGTAGAAACGTGTTGGTTGGTTGGGGCTTTGCAACATTAGAATTACTTGTTTTACTTCCTGCGAATAAACTCAGCACTCCATTCTTGTCCTTTAGCAATGCTGGAATTTTCGAGTCACGAAGCTCAGGCCTGAATGATCATCAGCCATTATGCAGGGCTCTCAAGTTTTAAACTCAGTTCAGAGTGAGATTTTGGCAGCTGATTGTATCCTCTCATTATAGTCATTATCCAGATTTAAAGGCTGTATTTTGTTCCTTTACCTCGACAATTTTGACAGCCCTCTCTCTTATTCCCTCCCTAGCTCTCTATATTTTTATGAAAAAGTAGTAATGTCATTCAGTAAATAGCCTACAGAATCAATTGATGAGATGACTTCCTGTCCACATTTGATATGCGTCTTCCAATCTGCGTCGGTCAGTCTGCAATTGCGCATGTGCATCCTTTTCTTGGGAACATCACGTTGTTGTGTTTTTTTACCCGGATACAATGATGCTATTTTTTTGATAAGCTATATTTCTTTCTCTTTTTTTTCATTAGCTGGTGCATGGCAAGCTCCTTCTGAACTCTACAGGAAACCCACTTGATTGCTACCTGTTCCACAGTTTAAAGAAAAGCAGCGCAACTTGGTGGGCGTCGTCCTAGTAATTATTCTGCATGAGAAATAAAAGTGGCGAGCATGTGAACAGGTTGAAATGCACGTGTCTCACGCCCAGCGGGTGATGCTTGAGTGCCCTGTAATTATGTGTGTTGACTGCGTACAATATTCCTCCTTTACCAGGATGCTACTGCACAATCTAAAGATAAGGACTTTAAATATGGTCATGGGTCTATTTTAGAACTCATTGGTATGACCTTTTTTATCTTTAAAGATATTTTCATGTAGAGTTGATTTTGACTTCATTATGATGAATCGTCTGAATTATAAAAGCAGGATTTTTCAATTAGATTGTCCCAAGCTGGTCTTTTCATCACATCTTATCTCTTATAATTACCATCTCTAACTTTCTGTCCTTCTTTCTTTTTTTTTTTCTTCTTTCTTCTGTCCTTCTTTCTCTCTTTTTCATTTACTCTGCATTCTCCTTCTCTCTATCCGGTATATATATATCTCTGTCTTTCTTCCTCTACTTTTCCTCCAGAACACATTTCTCTCTCTCTATCTCTCTGCACCAGCTCTCCTGCCCTACAGCCCTTCTTCTCTCATTTTCCCCTCTGTCTTTCATTCTTTCTCTGGTTTTACTTCATCCTCACTTCACCCGGAGTATTTCTCGCCCCAGTCTTTTTTTTTTTTTTTTTTACTTCACTCAGTCTTTGTTTCCATCCATCTCCTTTTGTGTCTTTTCAAAAATCTACCCTATCCCTTCATTTCCTACACACACACACACACACACACACACACACACACACACACACACACACACACACACACACACACACACACACACACACACACACATTCTCTTTCTGCCCTTTCACAGCTTGGCCTATATGACACCCCCCACACAAACCCTGCGTGTGTGTGTGTGTGTGTGTGTGTGTGTGTGTGTGTGTGTGTGTGTGTATGTTGGATCAAAAACAGTCCCTCTTTTCCTCCCTGGCTGCTCACTTATATAAATTAAAAACATTAATCAGATTAAGGCAGGAGTGTCAGGTGTGGCGTCTGGCCAGCAACTCCATTTTCTTCCCCAGCAGAGGAGAGGGAGTGAGGGAGAGAGGGAGCAAGAGAGGGAGCGAGTGAGGATGGAGAGAAAAACCCATTTCAAAGGGCAAGAGGAGAACAACAAGAGAAAGGAGTGAGAGCCCCCGCCTTGCACCTCTTCCAGGTGTTTACACACAGACTCGTGAGAAAAGGCCACGACAAAGAGGAATGTTACTGCTCAGCCTCAGAGAACACACGTGTGTCTCTCTGATGCCGCGGAGCGAGACGATCGTAACAATTGATTCTCAGTCGATTGTGAGAAGCTTAGAAAGTTCATACTTCCTAAATCTATAATGTGAAATGTGTATCATCACTGTTTCTCTGTCTGCAAACAAACTGCGTTTAACACATCACAGTTTCTGTATTGGCTTCTTGTCAGCACATGGGCGGCACTCTTTGCATGCTGCCTATCGACATAGCATGAACCTGTGAGGCGTGAGTGTGAGTGGATAGCTGTCAGTCATTAGTTGTTTCTCTTGGTACCACCTCAAAGCTCAAATGGCTTACACTAGAATGGCAGAAGTGTCACATTTTTACCCAGAGTGGGAGGAGGATTATTTTTTTTTTTTTTTTTTCAAAGTCCATCTGTCTGATCTGCAATGCTGGTGCTGCCCTGCTGAAGATGGGCAATCTGGAACAGCATTTTAAGACAGTGCACAAACGTTATGAAAAACTGTTAGCCTAATTTCCACCAACCAAAAGCTCGAGATTTTTATCTACAAATAATAGTCAGCGCTGATCTCAGAGGGTGATTGTTCACTGGAAAGTAATCCCCATAACTCTTTTTCGATGGTGCAGCATGACTGAAATAAAGACATAACAAACATGAAAAATATTAAATTCATTCTTTGAGTAAAATTAAAAGTAAAAACATTTAAATTGGCATGTTTAGTGCAAAATTTAAATTTAAGGTAATTTACTAAAGAGGGAGCTGAGCCGGAAGGCAAAGCTTTCAATTTACCTGTCAGTATATGTTCCAACCCTCACCTATGGTCATGAGCTGTGGGTCATGACCAAAAGAGGGCTCGGCCTTAGAGAGAGGGTAAGGAGCTCAGACATCTGGAGTGAGCTCAGAGCAGAGCCGCTGCTCTTTCATGTCAAAAGGAGTCAGCTGAGGTGGTTTGGGCATCTGAAAAGGACGCCTCCTTAGAGGTGTTCCAGGCCCATCCAACTGGGAGAAGGCCCTGGGGATGGCCCAGAACTCGGTGGAGGGATTATATATCCCACCTGGTCTGGGGTCTGGGATCGCCACAGGATTCCCCAGGAGGAGCTGGAAAGTGTTGCTGTGGAGAGGGATGTCTGGGTCAATCTGCTTGGACTGTTGCCTTTGCGATTCAACCGCGGATAAGCAGAGGATAATGGATGGATGGATGGATGGATGGATGAAAGGATGGATGGATGGTAATTTACTGAAATTGCACAATTTTTTCAGAAGTTTTATTTGTCATGTCGACACGCAAATTGACCACAGTGGTGTCAGAAGATAAACGGCTAATACATGTCTTTAATTGAAGAATTGGTCCCAGTAGATGTGTCATGTGTAACACCAAATTTAAGCTTCATAACATTGCAACTTGCATTGTGACTTCAGCTGCAGTAAAATCAATCTCAGGCTGATAAAACCTCAGAAAAGATCAGTGAAACCCTGGAGGGACTGATGTCACACAGTCTGTGTCCTAGCCTCAGGGACAATATCTGGAATGTTGGATTAACTGAGACATCATTGGAAATGTAAGAAAGTATTCCACACAGTTTAAAGGTGCACTACTGGACATTTCTGTGTTAAGACAATAGTTTCTTGTATAATACTTTGTTGTTCTTTATCAGTGTCCTTTGTGAGATGTGTTTGATCTGTTAAAGGGATATTTCAGTGTTTTTGAAGTGAAGTAGTATGAGTTTTAAATCACAAGTAGGCCTAATTGTACTAGCCACAACAGATGCTGCTAAGCTTGTCTCTTGTAATGAGAAACTGCAGGGAGAAATGGAATGCAATCTAGGCTACCGTTTCTGCAGACGGGGTCAGTCCTGCCATGTAATTTAGCTAATTTTGAAGAATTCCGACCCGAGCACTCATCTTGGATTAGGCGGAAGAGCACGTCTGTTTTGCAGCCGCAAATAGTGCAAAAACTAACAGGTTTTCTGGCTGCTAATTAAAGTGCTGACAAAAATCCCTGTAGAGTTTAGACTATTTCAAAATTAGCTAAATTACTTAGCAGAAATGACACCGTCTGCAGAAACGGTGGCCTAGCTTGCGTTCCATTTCTCCCTGCAGTATCTCATAACAGAGGAGAGCTGAGCAGCATCCGTTGTGGCTAGTACAATTACTAATGATATAAAACACATACAACCCCACTTCAAAAACACTGAAATATCCTTTTAAAGGTGACACATCATGCAAAATTGACTTTTTTAATGGTTCTCTACCTGAAATATGTGTCCCTGGCATGTCTACAAACCCCCCGAGAATGAAAAAAATCCATTCTGCCCCTGTTTTGATTTCTACACCTTTCTGTAAATGTGAAACGAGCCGTTTCAGACTTCCGTGTTTTTGTTACGTAACAACAATATCCGGTCTGTCACGGAGTCAGAGCTCAGAGCTTGTTCAGCCCATAGACTGTATAAAATAATACTGAATCCCCCCTCCGTTTTTCATTACCTGCACAAATGTGTGGTAACAAGGAGCTTAGGAGGGAGGCATGCTAGTTGCAGGCTGTCTTAATAAACACAAAGGTCGGTTTTACTCCCCACGTCTGCAGATTTGAAGATCTAGTGGATGATTTTTATTTATCATGGATAAGTGCTAGTGCTAGTTAGCATAGCTACATAGCTACATGTCGTAGCTGTAGCTGTGTACCAAGACACACGTCTACATACTGACAAATAAAACAACAAGAAACACAGAATCTGTGACCAATCCTTCAGAAAAGGTCCCGCTGCCTCTCTGGCAGAGGTCGGTTTTACTCCCTACGTCTGCAGATTTGAAGATCTAGTGGATGTTTTTTATTTGTCATGGATAAGTGCTAGCGCTAATTAGCATAGCCACATAGCTACATGTTCATAGCTGTAGCTGTAGCTGTGTACCAAGACACACGTCGACATACTGACAAATAAAACAACAAGAAACACTAAATCTGTGACCAATCCTTCAGAAAGGTCCCGCTGCCTTTCTGGTAGAGGTCAGTTTTACTCCCCACGTCTGCAGATTTGAAGATCTAGTGGATGATTTTTATTTATCATGGATAAGTGCTAGCGCTAGTTAGCATAGCCACATAGCTACATGTTCATAGCTGTGTACCAAGACACATGTCTACATACTGATAAATAAAACAACAAGAAACACTAAATCTATGACCAATCCTTCAGAAAGGTCCTGCTACAGGCGCCTCTCCGTCAGGATCAGATTCTGGATCAGATTCAGAGGGTTGAAGTAACGTGATCTCTGAGCAGCCGTGTATATTCAGCCAACATGTAAACATTAGATCAACGTGCTGGAGAGCCGAGGCACATCCACTTCCTGAGGGGGCGTGGTCAGAGAGAAAACAGAGTGTTCTGAGGAGGACTGAAGAAGAGGATTTTCAGGCATGCCAAAACCTGATTTCAAAGTGTTTTTTTGAGCATAAACTTTAAAGACATGTTTTGGGGACCTCTTAGACCAACATATATTGATGAAAAAAGCGTGATATGTCACCTTTAGGAGATACTTTTTACCAGGCTGGGAACATCTGGATATCACTGGTTTTACATCCACCATGTGTGTCAGCCTTTTGTTTTGTTTTACAAACCAGAGAAGAAGAGATTTTCCTCTTATTACAGATTCAGTGCGCTCAGTTTGTTTGGTCGTATTTGAATCCGAACCTTGTTTTAGAAAGCAGTAGTAAAGAGAGTGAGAAGAAATGCACAGTGGAGGTGGTCAGAATAACATATCTGGTAGAAATCTGTTGTAATATTTCTCAAAGTTCCAGCTCAGCTAAATAAGCGTCAGACCGCAGCTTAGACCTGAAGACGTTGGAGGTTATAAACTCAGCAATGTGTTCCTGCTGAATGAAACATAAGTGCACTTCATTATTCATGATTTCTGCTTCCTGGCATACTGTGACTCCTGACACCCCTCCCTTCTGGGTCACTCGCTCCCTTCATCATCTCACTCAGTCGACTCATTTCAGAATATGTGCTCTTCCTCTTCTTTTTGTCAGGCTCGTAATTCCTCAATCATCGGATCAGAACAAAGACGCTGAGTGTTTTTTTTTTTCACACAATGAGTGCCTCTGCTGCTCTCTGGAGTATGTCTGGATGTCAGTCTCTCTTTCATTCTGTTGTGTCTTTGTTACGTTCCCCCTCTCCCTCTCGCTGCTCATTTCTGTTTCACAAATATTTAAACGTCTTCTCAACATCAAGAGATATGTGGATAAGGGGGGTTGCAGTTCAAAATCTGAATTCAAAGACACACATTGAGGCCGCTGCGTGAGGTTACACACCTCACAGTGCTCTCTCACACACTCACACACACACACACTGTGAGGGGGTTTTATCAGCGGTTCCACAGAGACAATAAAAAAGCGAGATAAAAGCAGTGATGGGTGGTAATGGAGCAACCTGACTCTTTCACACACACACACACACACTCTTTCTCACACACATGCAGAGCGAGAGAGAATTTAAATGCCGTCTGAATAAAAAGCTTCTATTAATCACCATCAATCCAGTTTGTTTACATGAAACAGCTCGAGTGCCACTTCATCAGGGTGGGAAGTATCTCTCCTCCAGTTTAGTCGATTATTCACGTGATGTACTGATGCAGGCCAAAGAGAGAGAGAGAGAGAGGCTGCCAGAGAGGAGGGGAGAGAGGACAGATACAAGGTGAAAGTGAGGACAGACAGTGAGGTAGAAAACACCTGGTGGAGGCTGTGGTGGGCGTGCAAGGATCCTAAGAGGGGTTACACGATGCCAAGCTGTCTGAGACGGACCAATGGAACCAGAGAGATCATAAGAAACAAAAAGAAAGAGATCTTTTCTTCTACTTTGTGCCTTTTGATCCATCTCAGCTTCATGTTGTAACAGCTTAGTGAGAAGGGAAGACGATCACATTACAAACATTACTGCCTATTTCACTGAAAGCTTAAGAAAATCAACCAGAGCAACATAATGTGATGTTCATGGAAGTCATTTAATCCTGAGTTTGTGCCCAGGTTTAAAGTACCAGAGTTACCTGTTAAGAGTCCTTATTGAAGTGGCTGAATCCTGCAGGTAATCTTGAGGTGCCTTAAAGACTTGACTGTTTACAGCTAATGTCAACATGCACACACATTTTGACATCACCTGGTTGATCATTGTCAATTCATCCAGATGAGTTAGCTTTAAACACTTAACTTAAACTGTCCCCAGCATCTAAATGTCTGGTTGTAACTCCTCTCAAATACATCCTAGTTTTATATCATAATACCAAAATGTACTAATCAGATATGTCTTTAATGGGAAACTAAAGGTATTTGTGAAGGAGCTGAAACTTACCAGTTAACAGGGTCACTCTTCAGACCGAAACACAGGGAGCGTCTGCACCTGCAAGCTATTTAACCATACATATATAAACTATATACATGTATATATTTTTCAGTTACAATTGCATATTAATGAACATGTCTGTAAATATGCTAGAGTTAGCCAAAAGGCTAGTTTCCATCCCCAGTCCCTTGCCAGATGTTAAAACATGCATCCAGAAAAACCACAAGATTAACCCTGTAAGACCCAGATACAGAAATACTTACTAATACTACATTAATGTGTGGATGGCCGATTAGGCTCTCTACTTATCATACTAAAAGGGAACATTCTCACCTCTGCCTGAACAATACAACAAGCAACCCCCAAAACATCCAGAACCTGTTTCTGCCTACTCTAATGCAACAAGAAGCTATTTGGGCTAAAAAACAAAGCCCAGGATCAGTTAAATAATGTCTTTTTTAAAATCTGTTAATTATTTTTAACTGATGAGACACAGATGCAGTTTCAAATACTGCTACATATAGAATTTCATATATGGCAATCAAAAATAATTTAATCAATTATTGTCTAAACTCTAAAAATTTTAACAGAAATCACATTAAGAGTTTTGGTAACACTTTATATTCACTACACACTTTTCAGCATTATTAAGCATTAATTATTTCTTAACTCATCATCTGTAAAGCATTGTTCATACATTAATACTCATTTATATATCATGTACAAACACATTTATAAATGTTTTATTATTCATGAATATGACTCTATAATGTGTTAACTAACTCTTTGTTCATACTTTATAAATGATGGATTCACCAAATACAAATGAGCTATTATGGTCATTATAAAGCAGTTATAAACACATTTACAGGTTATGATTCTAACATTTAGTAAGGGTTAGTGAACACCTTATTACATAGCAAATTATGATTAATTAAGGTAGTCACAAAGGACTTATAAGCTGCTTGTTCATGGTTTTGTGAGCTGATCTAAAGTGAGGACTTTTTATGCTTTACAAAGAATTCATTAATGAGATTTAAGACCAGCAGCACCTTAAAACACAGAATCCAAGTTATTGTTCAGTTTTGCAGCTGCATTTTAACTTGTGTTTACAAATGGTTTTATACAGCCAGAGTTTAAATGTTACTGTGTCTTTTTATATATTTGATATGTCATATTTTATTTGAGTTTTTCCACTGTGAGCACTTTAAGTTTGAGAGATTTTTATTTTCAGTTGCAGAGTATTTTAAGTTCATATGAAGAGTTATTTTGATAAACACGGTTTTATACCGAGGTTGTTTCCTTTTAATAAACACAAGTTTAAGTTTGTTTCCTTATTCTGTTGAAGCAATATCTGTGACTTCTGTGTTTTAAGGTGCTGCTGGTCTTCAATCTCATTAATGAATTCTTTGTAAAGCATAAAAAGTCCTCACTTTAGATCAGCTCACAAAACCATGAACAAGCAGCTTATAAATCCTCTGTGACAACCTTGATTAATCATAATTTGCTATGTAATACGGTGTTCACTAACCCTTAATAAATGTTAGAATCATAACATGTAAATATGTTTATAACTGGTTTATTATGACCATAATAACTCATTTGTAATTGGTGAATCCATCATATATAAAGTATAAACAAAGAGTTAGTTAACACATTATAGAGAGTCATATTCATGAATAATAAAACATTCATAACTGTGTTTGTACATGATATATAAATGAGTATTAATGTATGAACAATGCTTTACAGATGATGAGTTAAGTATTAATTAATGCTTAACTAATGCTTAAAGGTGTGTAGTTAATATAAAGTGTTACCAGAGTTTTTATTAATAGTAATCATCATACAAATTACATTTTTAAAGCATATCTGTTCATATGTGACCATGTGAGAAGTGAAATGTCCCCATGGAATGTGTCAGGTGCAAATTTTGACTACCATGTTGACCCAGGGTTGTAGAATAACAACATAGACATAACATGCTCAAAATCACATTTGATGAATGAATTCCACAATAACTTAATATAATCATATTATAGACATTGTAATCATCATCAAAAAATAATATTTGAGACATTTTACTCACTTGAATCATGGAAAATCCAGTCCAGTAAAATAAAGAGATGAGTCTGAAGAAAAGTCTGCAGGTTGTGTGAGTTAATGGCTCGCTTGCCGGACCTATGAACACAGTGACCACCCAATTGCAATGCAGGGTTAAACAATAGGACCCATTGACCATGTAAATGTGGTCTTTAAAAAAAAACTTTGTTGATTTTTGTTTTAAGAATATTTTAAACTGATGTTGTAATTTTGCAACCGTGGGTCTTACAGGGTTAAATAGAAAGGTGGGAAAATAAAACACAATAATACAAATAACAGAGAACAAATAACACTTTGTGATTAAAAACGACTAAAAACTGCATAAAGTGAGAACATGACAGTCTTAGAGAAACTGGCTAACTGCTCAAAGACATACAATACATGCAGTGTGAAAGAGGAGCAGGAGGCAGCAATAATAAATGTTAAGAAATGCATGAAGCATGAGGGACAAAAAAACAAAAACAAAGCATTTGAAGCAAACAAGAAGCAGCGTGAGGATAACATTAATAAAGGCATCTATGCAGGATTATACAGAAGCATGTGACTTAAGAAGTGAAGCATGCATCAGCACATAAAGCAGTGTTAAAGTGTTACACGAGGTCCTGATGAGATGCTGCTCGTAGCGGGCACTGTCACAACCTTTATACAGGTGTTTCTTTGACGCAGCAGCGTTGGGTGTATGTTTACATTTTACATTCATGTTTAGGCTCTGCAATACTCGCTAATGTTTTCTTCTTCTTTTGTTAATAAATGCAGTTAGCATTCTTCTTGTCCAGTTACTTAAACAGCTTTAAGACACTATATCCACTGTCTGGAGTGAATACTGGATAACAACCAGGCACCAATGAAAACAATGAAACATTCTACTTTTAAAATGAGATATATTTACATTAACTCTTTGATTTTTTTTAATTGTAAGTGAAAAAGTATTTGAGCATTTGAAATTCCCATCCCATCCCTAGTTATGTGTAGCATTGAGTTTTACTTTGGGACACTTTGAGAAGTCAGCTGTTGATGTTTTTCCCTGCTGACATTTTGTTTACAGAACGTTTTTCATATCCTCCTCCTGTTCCACACTTTTCTACCCATATAAGGGAGTGTACGGAGAGCAGCAGGTAGACCATTCATTCTAAAAGAAGCTCCTTTGTGCCCACCGCCATCAGACTGTTGAACAGTAATGGAGGCCACAGACTGCACCATGCTGACCACTGACACCGCCCCCACATCCCTGCTCTGTCTGTCACACTCCATCATCCCATCCTGAACTCTCTCTTGACTGCTGCTGGCATTATAATGTATAATATACTGTATTATATAATTATCTTGCTATATTATATTTTGTTAAATTACATTACTATTCTAAGTACAACCCATGGTCATATTACATACAAATATTCTTTCTATTTATTGCTTAATTTGTCATTACCAACCATAATCACACCATGTCAACCTGTCACTACTGAAACATTTTTTTTAATACTGCCTGTAATTACTGCTATTTAATTTAAATTCCATTTGTAACATTGTATATATCTAAATTGTACTCTAGCTTTATTTATCTATTTTATTTTACTTATTTTTTATTTTATTTTTTATTTTATTTTATGTTATTTTGTTTTATTTGTGTTTTATTTTTATTTTGTACTTATTTTGTACTTATTGAAACTTTTTTCTTGATTGTACTTATGTCTGGGTTGCTGTAACAACTGAATTTCCCCCCCGGGGGATCAATAAAGTAATATCTTATATTATCTTATCTTATCTTCTCATCTGTCTGGTGGTGAGCTCACCTCTGTCTTCACAAATGTGCTCTGGGCATTAATCACAGGTTAATTAAATGTGATATCAGTGCCAGAGGTTTGTGTCTCCTTCCTTATCGTCAGAGGAAAAGCAAAATGCAACAACAATTCACAAACTGTTATATGTCTTCCTCTGTAACTCTTCACAGACTTCATGTGTTTGTCCGGTGTTTTGCATGTGCAGGTAAAAGATGAGATTTTATTATTGATGTGCTTTAGTTAGGTCAACAGCCATGAACCAGGCAACACTCAGGTAAATCCAAAATGAGTTTACATTTGGTGTCACTCAAAATACTGAGCTTTAACTTAAAGTTTACCTACCTCCAGTTTTCAGCGTGCTTCTATCTCAGCCTCTCTGCCTGCTGCTGACACCTGATAATGGGTTTGATACCCTCAAATAAGAAAGCACAGTATGTGTCCACATGGCAAAATAGAAATGCTTAAATACCTCGCTCTTTAAAGCCAAGTCTTTGTATTTTACACTTGTAATGAACAGTACCTGTTATGGTTTACTACCAGGATCAGGGGAAAGGTGATTTATTTGAAAGGCGGAGTGGTGTGGCTGGAAGCTGAGGTAGAAGCTGGGGGATGAGGTAGAAGCACTGGGGTTTGGAGATAGAAGGCACTGGACGGAAGAAAAGACACGCAATAAGATATAAGTCACCTAAAAAACAGCACTGGAAAAAGTTCAGACAATGAGAACATGCGAGTAGCCAACAATACCACATGGAGAGATGCAGCAAGGGAATGGAACACAGGAGTTTTGAGCTGCCACCGACGAGGGTAGATGACGCGCAGGTGAGTGAAATCTGGAGCTCCAGAGGCTACGCCCTCTGAAAACACAGAAACCACACCAGCAACACAGGCAAAAACCAAGTTCAAACAAAACAAAATATATGTCCAAATCACCACAGTACCCTCAGATACCAATATACAGTAAATAGTAATAAAAGTGACTGACCCTGTGGTTTTATTATTCATGTGGACATAGTTAGTCTAAAGTCTAAACAACTAAACACTGAAGGAGAGACTCGTGGTTTACTTGTCTCAGATTTTGGGGTGTTTTTCTGACTCTAAGATCTTCTTTGAATTGTTTTTGCTAAGTTTTAGAGAACAAGAAATGAGACACAACATTTTGTGAGCCAGTCAGGAGGGAATTTCTGGCATTGCTGACATTTAGAGATTGCTGTAAATCAGGTGATATCTAAAACACTTTAACTAAAGGATGCGTTGATGTGCCACTTGCTCTCGCACTACAAGGCTAGTGTCGTCCGGTTTCTCAAAATGACCTGGCTAGAAGATAAAAATAAAGTAAAGTAACATTATTTATTTTTACTGGTTACAGTGAAATTGTTAACATTCAATAAAACCATATTGCTCATTCAAAGTCACTGGACACATAGAGACACAACATTGCCCACTTTAGGACTGAAGCCTCTCTGTATAGGGCACATGACTCAACCACTGGGCCTAACCAGCACCCCACAGGCCTGAGCTTTCTGTTTAAGTAATGCCGACATCATTTTTCTCCTCCAGGTAAAGTTCAAGAGGAAGGCTCTAATAAGAGGACTGAAGCAAAAAGAAGTAACACTGAAGTTACTTTACAAAGAAACTATTTTTATAATGCAGTAACTCAGCTAGCTATTCAGTATGTTTTTGATAGTAGCAACTAGTATGTATTCAACAATACTCTAAATGATGAAACTGAAATAATCGTTTCCTTCTGCTGGTCATTAAGAGGCATCAGAATCAGTTCCAGTCTGTTAACAGATAAAAACTCACAGGAGCTTTAAGAACATGGTCTCTGTTCAACACAGGAAGACTTATTGATGGCTGAAGGGAAGTTCAGAGAGGTGAGGACCCGTCTCTACATCTACTGGAGCTGGCTGATTATATAACAATCTCAATATGTTTTCATTGGAACATGATTTTAGGAGTGACAGTTTGTTGTAAGTGGAACATATTGGCATGTTAAATGCGCTAGAACATAACTCCAGATGACAGCATCGAGTCACTTTGATGGTTTGTGTGACTGAAGCTGATTTCAAGCTGCCATGCTGGTCCAGCATAAGTGGTGCTGTGATCAGGCATGAACTTGTACTTCATATCAAAGCTCTGTGCTAAAAGTTTCATCACAACCCAGAGAAATGTAGCTGGAGAACTGCCTTCCTCTGTGTCTGTTCAGCTGTCCTCCCCCTCCCCCCCCCCCCCCCCCCCCCCCTCTTTGTCTGCTCTTTAGATGGTACAGACTGCCAGTGTAAAAGAAGTGGTGCCCTCCCACCGCAGTCCATCCATCACAGCCAGGCAGGCTGGCACTAAGCAGCTCCTCGTTTGACATTTGCCTCCCTTCCACTTCTCATTTTCCCTTCCCACTCTCTGATCTTTTCCCCCTTTTTTTCTCCATGAGTCATCCTTTGTATCTTTAACCCAGCCTCTGTTCTTTATGCATTCACTGTATATGATCCTCTTTTAATGCAGATGCACTGTATTCATGTTTACAGAGATATTACCATCTGGCAAACATCAGAGGGATGGAGGATGCAAAGGATAAGATGTGTATTCATCCCTGTAGGTCAGCCGGGGCCATGCAGATGGAGATGTTAGTTCCACACGCTCCTCATTCCTGTGAAAGATGCAAATTTATATATTTGCGAGGCTGAATTTTACAAAGCTTGTACTAGACATCAAAGCAGTCCCCTACAATACCAAGCACAGAGTCCATGAAGAACAAACAGGAGAGGACTGGACTTCCGATCCTGGCCTGTTAGTCTGATGCAAAGTCCTCATTACTGACTGAGCTTTGTCGACTTCATCAGAACAGCTTTTCCAGCTCTGGGAGAAGAGTGTGGTCAGACTGTGCTTCTGAGGGGGTTTGCATGCTGATACATGCTGCTGTTCTGGGGCTGGAAATGGTTCAACATTTGGAGGAATGCACAAATTTGAGTTTTTTAGCTGAAAAGATCGTCACCACTGTCCATCAGGCGAGGAGCCATGAGCCTGTTAGCAAAGAATGGCACAAACCAGAGAGAGTGGGAAGCAGCCAGCCGGCCTCTGTCCAAAGATTAGAGAGTGTAAAAACAAGAAGTCATGTTTTTAGTTTTTAAAGTGACACTGTGTGGGAGCCCCACAGCCAGCAAACAAAACAGAAACAATAGTAATACAAAATACTATTTCAGCTCCCATAAAACAGCTGCTCAAGTTCAATTTGATGCGTTATATTTTCCTGAAAAAGAAAAATGCCAGAGAGGGACTCGGTTATTGATTAAAGTTAGCAGGAGCAAAAATGCGAGAACAATCAAACACAAACAGATTGATGACACAAACTGCCAGCTCACACGCTGCTTCTGTGAGTCACAGTCACAGGAGCTGGAGATGACTATAAAGGAAAGTTTCATTAGACGCTTTAACTGCAAACATCCTTGAACTCCAGGATGAGTCACCAACATGCTTTCAAACTGGCAAACATGTGACAGTCAGAGAAAGACATGTGATACAATAAATAAAGAAACAAACACCCTCAAACATCTGTTTCAATTGCATCTAAACTTGAAATATATAAATATATATTTGAAGTGTAGATGAAATTCAAACAGATGTTTGAGATGTTAAGATGTAGAGATGTTTTTTTTTAGTAGGGGTGTAAATGTATTCATGCATCGTATTCAAAGATGATTTGTAGGTTCAACTATCCTACTGGACACCAGGTCATCATCAGGCCACCAGGTTCAAATGAAACAGCAAATTACATATCTGTAACATATCTGTGCCATCATGATCTATGCAAGTCAAAAAAGACAAAAAAAGTTTACTGAAGAATCTTCAGTCGTAGAAAATACAACACAGACACACAAGGGCTGTATCAGACAGAATCTTGTGTTAATGAGACAGTTTTAAAAAGTGCAGATATTCAGTAGGGGTATGAGATACCACAATTTTTGGTTTTGATCCGATACCAAGTAATACAGGGACAGAATTGCCGATATCGATACTGATACTTTCTATTATAAAGTATCTTATGTACTTTGATGTATTACATGCGTTTTAAAACACAAGACAGTTTTTAAAGGCAAACAACAAATACTTTGCCTGAAGCATTTCCCCCTCCTCCCTTCCTTTCTCTTGAAACACAGAGTTCTCCGTGATGTGGATTTTTCTATGTTTAACCATAGACTGTTTAAAATATGGACATAGTATGCGTGACGTCACCCATCTGTTCCTGAGAGCTGCTTTGAAGCCAATCGACGGCAGCAGCCATATTGGAAATGCGTAACTCAACCAGGCAGAGTGTGACGTAGTGTGAGCCTCCTAGCCAATAGCTATGTGTTCCTGACTGGGAGTCACGCCAGTCATGTCCTTATTTGGGCAAAAACTGGTAATCTTAATATCTTCTGAACCGTCACGTTAGAAAAAACAGTGTGTGCCATTAGAGAGATTATCTTCGTAGGGCCAACCCGTTTTTTGAACCAGGCTGTAAACATGTTTATTAATGCTGCAAAGATCGTCTTTTTCCCATTCATGTCAATGTGGTTTCCGGTGTTTCTGCAGCCAGCCTCAAGCGGATTCTCGATGTATTGCAGTTTATAACACTTCCGCATGGGCTTCATAGTTTGAGACCGGAGGTTGCCGCTTGGTTTTAACAAATTGGTGGTGTTAGCACAGTAGCGAAGAGCCTTCCTACACACGTCGCAGTTCGCAACATTTTCAGTGACAGCTGTAAAATAGCTCCAAAAGATGCTCCTCTTACTCTCAGCCATCGAGGCATGAATGCATGTCTGATTGGCACCGTCAGTCAGGGTGCGCGCTGCTGTTTGTTGTTTGAGCACACAGGACAGCAGCAGTGGAGAAGCAGTGTGCTTGCACTAAGTGTGTTCAAGAGAACGGAACGTTGTTTGCACAGACAGCCCTACTCTTTGATGAAATGGATAAAACCTAGAAGAGAGAAACTGAAACTGGTATCCATCCTATTGACCCTAGAATCCATCTTCAAAAACAAGGTGTAGTATCTGTAGTATCAATATTTTGGTTGCTGACCAAACGAGAGCAGACGTGGGGTATTATTTTTGATGAGGTGATTAGTCAACTTCAAGGGGTGAGCCCTAAGACCTAAACATGTTGAAATTTTAAGATGCACGCTTTTAGTCAACTCAACCATTAAAACGCGTCACCTTCACTAGTCAATCACAAGTTGATTAAACAAGTTATTATTTTTCTTTTATTGCTGTATGCCTGAAATGCTGGTCAGCCGCCGTCACTAGCCAGAGCTGCAGCTGTAGTGACTGCCATGATGCTTTAATGCCCCACTACCCAGATGAAAACAGGCACAGATGACAGATAGCATCTTGTGGTGTGATGTGGTTTGGCATTAAATGGAGATAAAGTTGTATGCAGGTTGTGTCCGGTTAACTTGACTGGAGCAATGAGTCACCAGCACAGGTGTGTAACGAGCAGACGTTAACCTGCAGGGGGACTGATGGCTGTGGTGCTAGCTCTGCCAATGGTAGCCACCCTCAGCAAACCATCCATCCATTATCTTGACTGCTTATCATGTTTGGGGTCACGGGGGGCTGGAGCCTATCCCAGCTTACATTGGGAAGGCAGGGTACACCCTAGACAGGTCGTCAACCTATCACAGGGTAAACATGGAGAGACAGACAACCATTCACACTCACACCTACGGGCAATGTAGAGTGACCAATTAACCTGGTGAGCATGTTTTTGGACTGTGTGAGGAAGCTGGAGAGCTAACCAATTCGAAATAATTTACTCACAGACTGTGTGATCCCATGTTCAGCTGTGTTAAATAATTTGAGCCCAAGTTTAATTGCTGTCTGAGTTTTTTTGTGCAAGATTACCTACTTCATTTGTTGGAACACAAATTTCCATAAACTTGAAACAACTAAGAAATGAGTAGCTTCAAAACATCCGTAATTTAAAGTACACTTGTTTTTAAAAAAAAACAGCAATGTAGCAATGCATTTTATGTTTTTGGAACACTTTACCCTGGATCAAATCAGAAAGGAAAATGAATAAATTCTGATTTACAAAAAAGTAATACAGACATGAGGTCTGTTTATTTTCTCCAATACTGGAAATGGCTAAGTAACAAGCTATAAAACCATGTTGGTCTGGATTGGTTAATGCAGACAGAAAACTTATTAAATGTGTTTAAAGACAGATTTCATTCCAGTGTTTTATTAAATATGAATGAAAATCTCTGTCCTGTTTTCATTCTTTTATTTCAATGGTGCTTCAAATACGTAAACGATGGTGTTGTTCATTTCATGGAACAAAATGTGACCTTACCTCAGACCTGCTGCATTTGCATCCTGTCTGCATGAATCATACACACCTATGCTTTCTGCCAGCTGCTTACATCCATCACATACAGACAGAACATCCCACACGGTCTCACAGGCCAGCTGGGGCAATGCATACTCTAATAGATGGAAACGAGTTAAATATATCTGCAACCCGATGCAGAGATATCATTTCTGACCTTTGTCTTTAAAGCTCTTTAAACCATTGACTGTGATTATGTGTAGGCCCTGAAGCTGTGAAGACCTGAGGAGAGTCCTGAGGAAATGTGAATCTGGACTGGTGCCATGTGGCGGACTAGCTTTCTGTAATTAGGCTTCATGGAGAAACTGGGTTGAGAGTCTTGATTAATTCTCACATTTTCTATTATTCCTTTAATCTCTCTGGCGTTCAACATCACAGGTCTTTCTGTGCTGGATATGCTTCTTTATCTTCCATGCGAAGGCCCTGTGCCAAGTATTCTTGCGCTCCTGCTGGGGGCATACAGAGTGTGAAGCAGAGTCACATATGTTTATTACCTTTAAGCCTGAAATAAGACATTTCAAGTTGTGATAAAAACACTTGAAGCACACTGGGAACGCTCTCTTTCATGTATAATCCAATGTGTAACAAGTATCTTCCCCCTAATTTTCAAAAGCACAGCTAATGCGATTGCTGTGTTTGACTTTGCGAGCTTCATATTGTGCCGCTCTCTGTTACTGCTCCTGGAGTAAAACAGTGCTCTCCAACGCTGGGCCCGGAGCCAGCTCCTGTACTGTAAAGCTGCAGGCGTGCAACATATAGGACAGATGGCACCATATCTTCATCACCCTTCTTGGCACATGGCCCTCACACTACTACAGAGGGGGGGAGGGATTTGTGAAGGGGTGTAATAGACCTCCACATGCCTCCACAATCAGCTCATCCACTCAAAGAGGAATGACAATTAGCACTTCCTTTTGGCGGCACATCAGAGATGCATTATTAATGAAAATAATGAATCATTGTTAACCTTCCTGCGTGTCTGCATGTCACTGTGAGTCGTGTATTGATAAACATGTTCACTGCAACAAGGTTTCCTACATATAAATCCTTGGGAGGATAATTGACCCCAGCCTTTTAATTGGCTCTAAATTAGTAGCAATAATAAAGTGTGAGTGTTCAATTAACTTAAAAGGTCATTGGAAACACGGCTAACGCTGCTAATGAAGCTCCCATGTATTTCACCTGCAGCGATGTTTACAGGGCAGACGGTTCCTCCTGGTGATTGTGACTTACCTCATGACTCTCACAGAAGTAGACCTTCAGAACGAACCTGTTTACTTTCCAGGTTAAGAAGTCTCATCACTAAAGAAGCCAAAGAGGCATTTTTAAAACACAACATCACATTATTTTATGTTGTTATTGACACACTGACGTTGAAGAAGACTTGTGGGGGCCTGGTTCTTCTTTCAAGGCACCAAATAAAAAGATTCCCAACCTGATCCTGACCAGGTAAAACAAAACATAGACTGTATAAAGAATGAACGTAGTATCCGTGACATCAACTATTTGCTCCTGAAGCGCTGTTTTGAAGCCAATTGTCGGCGGGAGTCATATTAGAAATGCAGAACTTATCCAAAAGAGTGTGACGTAAAGAGGTGGGGTTTGAGCCTCCTAGCCAACAGCTATGTGTTCCAGGTTGTCAGTCAAGTCAGTCATGCCCTTATTTGGGCTAAAACTTGTAATCTTAATATCTTCTGATCCAAGCCGTTTTTTGAACCAGGCTGTAAACGTGTATTTCTGCTGTAAAGGTCGTCTTTTTTAATTGCTGTCTATGTGGTTTCAGGTGTTTCTGCAGCCAGCCTCAAGTGGATTCTCGATGAATTGCAGTTTATAACACTTCCACATGAGCTTCATCGTTTGAGACTGGAGGTTTGCCTTGTAAAAAACCCTCCCTGGTCAGTGATGCTCTCATTGCTTCCGTATTATTCAATTGCAGCTGTTTCTTAATTTATGTCTCTCATTATGGACAGTTTTTGGTGTTCTTTTTATACAAAAGCATCTTTTAACAAGTCTAAATATACTTTAGTCTCCTTTGAATCAGGAATCTTTCTTTTAATGTTTGTATTTCAGAGGTCAGTGAGTTTTCCATCTGTGTTTTCTATTGAGTCAGGGACATGAAGGCCAACATCTCTTGCCAGTGATGTTCGTCCTCTTATTTCTATAACTGCCGATAACTAACCTCTACCATCTTTGTGCCTTTGTGGTTCTTGCATTGAACTTGGCAGCAGGGGGAAGGTGTCCCAGTGTGTGGCTGGATTGCTGCAGTGCAGAAGCATGAGAGGCATGGGCTGTAAACTAACACCAGGAGCCTCACACACACACACGCACACACACACACACACACACACACACACACACACACACACACACACACACACACACACACACACACACACACACACACACACACACACACACACAGTGTAACAGAGACACAACAGTCCTGTCTTGAACATGCAATGTAAAAGAGAGCAGCTTTAGATGTTATGACATTTTAAGCTTAATATTGTCATAGATATCCATATGAAAGAGCTTGTGCATTATTCAACAGTTCTTGTTCTAAAATTTTAGGATCTAAAGTGAGACTCTCCTGTTTTAAGAAAAACAAAGCCATTAAAATGAGTTATTATATCTTGTCAGCTCTCTCCTAACTCTTCCTCCCTCATCTCCTTGTCTGCTTCTGGGTAAAACTGAAGAGTATTGGAAAACAGTAGTAATTTTGGCTGTCGTCAAATTTGTTTTTTTTTTTGGCACAGAAGTGAGCATGTTTGGATAAAGGGTTCCATTGGGCATTGATTCATCATGATCCTGGCTGTGAGGCCGCCCTGTCACCAACTTGTCAAACGCAGGTAGCCATGGCTCAGAGCATTGCCTGTGTTATATTCATTTTTAACCTCTATTGTAATTTATAAATGAGCATGCCTTGTTTATTACGATTTGAAACTAGACAAATAACTGAATGAGTATCTAAACCACCACATCACTTTATTTTAGCACTTAAAGCACTTCTTTATTTGGGTATTTAGTAAGTAGTAGTTCATTGTTTTTAACAAATTTGGGTTCTGATCACAACATTTGAGTATAAAGTATTTAAATTCCTCATGTTGTCTTTAATATGTGCATCCAGAGACTGCCCTCTAAAGGTTAACATGCAGCTACAGCAATTTAATCAAATCTTTTTCCATTGGCTCATTTGGTGCATAGGGTCTGTTAGCAGTTTCTTGCAGTCGTTTGGTTGCTCAATTCCCCCAATTGAATAGCTAGCTTGTAATGTAATGTATCAAGCATGGGTTGGCAGTGTTACTTCCAGTGTTGCCAACTTATTTATTATATTTAGGGAGTTTTCAGACCTCTCTAGGGACTCTTTTTCAAAAAAGCGACTAGCGACAAATCTAGGGACTTATTCTTATAACTGGAGACCTCTGGAGACTGACATGAAAGCATGTATTGTTCCTACTCTACTCAACGAGCAGTGGATGCTGCTGTGAGTCCCTCCTAGGCTGCATTCAGAGCAGGAGGCGTTCATCCCTCAGCATCCAGACTGCAAATGTATCACGCATGTACGAAGACACCGCTGGCTATAAACATATTTAGGGTGTTTTTCAACCTCTTTTTGTCTCTCCCTCAATGCTACTCGCCTCTCCTGCAGCGTCCATTACAATTTAAATTATGCAAATCAAGTGATGACATCATTTAGCAACTTCTATCGACTTTTAGGACAGCGAATAGCTACTTTCCTCACTAGAGGAGTTGGCAACACTGGTTACTTCTCCGGCTGCTTTAGCACTTTCTCTCTGTGAAAGACACGGGGTGCAGCTCCTTCTCAGGACCATTGAAAAATTATCTGAGTGGCTCTGAAAAAAAGCTTAATGGACATGTGTAGCAGGTGAGCTAACCGGGGCTAACACAATTGAGCTACCACTAGTAAACAATCACTTCACTTACTCTCTGCTACAACCACATTCACTAACCCTTACCACTGAAGTTGCTGATTCACTCTCTGTTGATGAAGCTGATGAGTTTTTAGTCTTGAATAAGTCAATTGTAATTTTGTTAGTTTACAAGCTAATTAGCTAGCTCATTGTGGTAATAAGATGATATGAACATCATCTCACACAACGCAGTTTGCAGTTCAGACAGAACAAATCAAATCAAATTAAATCAAATCAAGCTTTATTTTCATTTTGTTCATACCACTGTAACCACTTTTTAAAAAATGTTCTCCATTGACTTGTCTGTGGAGTCAGAGACTGAGGGGATTGAGACAGAGTTTAATCAAAAGTGAAAATGATTTATTAATATGTGTGTGTGTGTGTGTGTGTGTGTGTTTGTGGCAGATAGACTGTATGACATTGCAGCTGATCGTAACAGCATTAGGGAGTGAGTGGGTGTCTTCATCCTCAGGGTTGATGCAATTAATAGGACACTCTGAAGATCTACTGACACTGCTTGGCTGCAAGTTTCAAACATATTCTTTGACATGCACAAAGTGTAGTGTTTTAAGAGCCATTTGTCTGTAAGAAACTTTGTGGAAAGAAGAAATAAAAATTGTATGGTTCACAAAAGAGATATGAGGACTAAAAATGTGTCTAATTACCATTAAGCAGGTCGTTTGGTTTCACTTGGCTGAAAAGTCATAAGACGCTCCCCTAATAATTATAATCCACATCCAGTCTGTGATAATTCCTTTGAGTGGTAAAAGTTCAGACGAGGTTCACATTCTTCACGGAAGAAGTAGTAAGTGGTGAAACAACACAAGACTAGAACAACTTTTGCCTGTTTCGATGTGCAGTGATGTGGATGTTTCATCCTACGAGGTCTTGCGGTGCACTAAACCCTTTTCCCTGACTTGTTACATAAGTTAGAAAGATGTGCAACCCGCAAAAGCATTGGGTTTTGTTCTTCCTTAACAAGGGTTCCTTTCAGTATACATAATCTGACTCTGACTATCCTTCTGTCTTTTCCCTCTTCTCTCTCGAGGGGCTTGTAAAGCTTTGAGTCCAATTTCATACACTCTGTTTCCTCCTTTTTATTACTCTACCTCTCTCACTCTGGCTTCCCCTCATCCTCCCTCTCCACCACGCTCCCTTCTCTCCTTCATCACACGACTTGGCCTGGTGGTAATAACCCAGAATGTCGACAACAAATCATCTTTTGTGTTCCAAAGGTTCACTGCCCGATGCACGCTGACCTTAATGCTCAGGAGCAAATAGTAGAAAATGAGAAACCTAGTGGCTTGAAATTGCTGTGTCTTGTAACCTGGGTAACATTATGGTGCATTGATGCAGTAAGAGTACAGGTGTTGAAATCCCATGCCTAAAATAGAAATAGCTTGGCTCCAAAGTGTGTTCTCAACACTCACCACTGTTGTTTTTACTTGAATAGAAACACTGAATCATTCCTAACCCGTTAAACAAGCGTAGGCTTGAAAGTTGGTTAACCAAGACGATAAGAAACTGTTTGACATTCAACAGTGCCTGTCTGTGTTTTAAATACATGTGATACTCTCACATCTGTTTTGTGCCTCAACTGCCTGGTCTCCTGAGAGTGCCTCAACATGGACGAAAAACAAATTCCACTGACCCGTTTCAGTAAATACAAGATTTTAAGTTTTAGTCTTTTTATTGATTTTCATTCAGTAAAGTTTGGGTCCAAATGTTTTGATCCACTTGCTCCTCAGCCTTTTTGAAAACACATCAAGAGCTGCTGCAGATCCACCAGAGCAGTGTCAAGGGGGGATTTTAAAGTTCCACAGTTGGACAGCTTCTACTGTGAAAGAAGTAAATCCTGGAGCTCTGTACCAGATCATTTGAAACTTTGTGAAAACTTCACCAAATTTAAGAGTGCACACCAAATCCTGGTTCATTCAGCAACAAACCTGTACTCATGTCTGACTCTCTATAGCTTTGTCTCTGCTAAATGTAATATGTGTACCTTTTTTTTTTTTATAAATCACTGATTCAATCTTTTATTGTCACAAAAGCTCTGCTAGTGATGGGATAACATCTAATGCTTGCACTGGATGGCAGTCTTCAGTTTGTCAAAGTTTAGAATGTAATGTAACATAAACTAATGTAACATAAAATAACATCGTAATGTAACATAACGTAATGAAACATAACATAACGTTACATAACTTAATATAACATAACATAGCATAACATAGCGTAACATAATATTGCGTAACATAATAGAGCGTAACATAGCAGTGTAACGTAACATAGCGTAACAGAACATAGCATCACCTAACGTATCATCACATATCATAACATAACGTAACGTAACATATGGTAACATAACATCGCATAACGTAACATAATGTGATGTATTGAAACAGAAAAGAACAGAACATAATAAAATAGAACTTGATTTCATAAACAGCTTGAAGTAAAAAGTACCTGAACACAGGGTCATTGGCATCTCCACAGCAATTTAGTTCATAGATTAAGACAATCTCATACTAGCCCTGGACAGATGGGGGGATTTAAGAATGTAAAAATGTAATTATAAAATGATACTATACGATTAATATGAATAAATAATGACTAAGAAGTTCATTTTTGTCCGTGAGAGGTAATACGTAAATGTATGCTGAACTGAAGTCAGATTCTGTGGCTGTACTCATTATCTGGATATATAACCTCATGCTGAACATCTCTTATTAATCATGGATTTAAAATTCTGCTGGCAATGTTAAACTGGAGTATATTTAAATTGTAAAAAGATACCCATAAATGGCTCCTAGACTTTAAAATAAACTAAAAATGATAATTGGTTCTATAACTTTTATTGTTTTTCAGAGTGAAATTGTGTTATATAGCTTTTACTGTCTGTCATAGTTAAACATACTTTCACAAAGTCAAACCACATGTTTGATTTTGGTTGATTATGGTAAAGCTTGAGGTTTTTCCGCTGGATTTAAATTGCCTTTACATGCATGAGGGAGCTATAGGAAACAATGTTAGATGTAATCTAGCTTCACTGTTTGAAAATAGATCTCACTGATATCAGCTCTGATTACTGTTCTCTTCCTTTACATTGTATCCGTCTGGTTTAACAATACTGCTTGTGTAAATCAATCATTTTCTACTTTCCACTTTCAAGCCACTCAACTGAAATCAGGACTCTTGATATAAAGGAAAGCTTCCTTCAGTATTATGGATATTAATGTAATTACTTCAGGCAGCAACAGTTTAGCAATTTTAATGAGAGGATTTTGATTTAAACTATTTAAGTCACTGAATGTATTTCTTGCATGAGGTGTTGGATGAAGATCTGTAGATGACAGAGTGCATTTACTTTTACCTATTCCTCTATCATACAATGTGTATGTTTTTGTATTGGCTGCAGTTAGAACCTCACTGCTGCACTTTACACTGATGAATAAGTGTTTCCTTCAGTTTCAAGACACACTTGGTGGTACATAAAACCACTGCTGTCACCAAACTGACCAAGAATAAAATCTGAAGGACTTTAACTATTAAAATTGTGTTTTAATAGTTGTTCAGAGAATGCATTCGTATGTGTTTTAACCATAGACAGTATAAATAATGGACGTAGTGTCTGTGACGTCACCCATCCATGCCTGAAGCACTGTTTTGAAGCCAATATTGGTAATGCTTTGGTACTGATTTGGCCAAAATTCTGTATGTAGTATGTGAAAAAGCAAAATCTGCAGTATGCCAAAATTCCCCAGATGTCTCACTGTTCTGGGAAAATGTCACAGTATGCAGCAGACCAGTCTCCCTCACGTATTGTTTCCCACAATGCACAACACTACTGTTCCGCTTTTTCTTTTTTCTTCTTTTTTTGACGGGGAGCTCAGTTTTTAGATGCCATGAAAATCATAAAATTCCATATAAACCACTTCTTAACTTTTTAAATCATAAGTGATGCTAAAGAAGCAGTTTATCTATCAGCTTATTCGTTGTTTACTTCCGCTTTCTGAAACCAGAAATCCAGTGACGTCTGGCACAGCATACTGCAACACATCGAACAGAACAGTCATACTACATACTAAATTCAAACGCAGTATGTAGGTAATATGTAGCAGGCCGTTTCAAAAACAGCCTTATTGTGAGGTAACAAGGCGGGCTTTGAGCCTCCTAGCCAACAGCTACAGTGCTCCCGCCTATCAATCAAGTCAGTCATGTCCTTAAATGGGCAAAACTCAGAATATTAATATCTTCTGAACTGTTGCATTAGAAAATAATTCAACTCCCATACTATATGTGCCAATACAGAAATTAGCTACTTAGACCAAAGCCGTTTTTTGGACCAGGCTGTAAACATGTTTATTTCTGCTGCAAATGTCGCCTTTTTTGAATTGATGTGTATGTGGTTTCTAGTGTTCCTGCAGCCAGCCTCAAGCGGATGAATTGCAGTTTATAACACTTCATGGGCTTCATATTTTGAGACTGGAGGTTGTTAACCCAGCAAAGGAATTTAAACACAGCCATTTGCTATTTTTTCAAGATTTTAACAAAAAAACGACTCAAAAACTGAATAGAAGCGATGTAACAGAACCAAGAATCACTAAACCTGCACCAAGTTCTATTATGTACTGCAATGAAAGGAAAATAACAGTGATGACTGAATGAACAGCACACAGAAAATGACCCAAGTTTCTTAAGGTATTTTTGTATTTTCTTTATGTTTGTTGGTTTTGTGTTTTCTTTTTGTAATAAGAACATGTTTAAGAGTCATCATATAGAGAACCACTAACAAACACTAAAACAAAACCCCCTGAACTGAAAAAAATGACTAAATAAAAGTGGGTGACTGAGTGAGCCAGTCAGGCTCAGAGGGAGGACCAGTTGAAGTGAATGACTGTAGGTCAGCGTCCTCCCTGATCTGGCAGGTGTGGAGGCGACAGCTGCAGATCATCAGCAGTCAGGTTGAAACAGTTGTAGCTGCAGCCAGCTCTGTCTGCCTTTGGAAGGAAAGCTTGTTTCAAAGATGTTTGGCAGGCTCTGACTCCGAGAGATGTACGGTAAAGAGCTGGCCAGTGTAATGCTGACAGAGACATGATTTCAGGATTGTCCCTCGTAGTGTTTGCCAGCTAATTTGATGGTTCTTTTGGACTGTCATTGGGCTGTGATCTGTGCCTCATTCCTTGGCTTGCTAATGAACTGGATGCTCCGAGGAGCAGACAGAGGTGGAGGGAGATGACAACAGAACTGGCTCATGGACCTGTGGATTTGCCAACTGCCCCAGGACCACTTTGTCTTCCACAAGTGTCCTTTGAGTTACTCAGAAGCCCATTTATCTTTTGCAGCTAGCTCAGAACATCAAGAGTGTCTGTGTGTTTTGCACAACAATTATTTATCCCCAGTGGCTTTCACTTAAACTTTCCGGTAAAACCTTTTTATTTATTCATTTATTTATTTATTTATTTATTTATCTATCTATCCCAGAATTATGGAACCAGATCTGACCTTCTGAATGCACATCTCAAACCTCTGCCACCACTGAAAAGATAGTCTCACTCTGCTCTTACTATTACAATAAATACATAGATAGATACAGTTGTATGAAAAAGTTTGGGCACCCCTCTGAGGCTGCATAATAATTTACTCTGTCTTCACAGAAAATGGTCAAAGTGGGATGTCATTCATTGTCTAATCAAAGCTGAGTACTGGGGTGTTTTCCAGACAAAAAGTTTAAGTGCAGCAATATTAAATTGTATGAAATTAAATCAGATGTCAAAAATAGGCTGTGCAAAAATCTGGGCACCCTTGTCATTTTATTGATTTGAATACCTGTAACTACTTAACACTGATTTATTGGAACACAAAATTGGTTTGATGAGCTCATTTAGCATTGAACTTCATAGACAGGTGCAACCAATCATGATAAAAGGTATTTAAGGTGGCCAATTTCAAATTGTTCTTCTCTTTGACTCTCCTCTGAAGAGTGGCAACATGGGGAACTCAAAACAACTCTCAAATGACCTGAAAACAAAGACTGATGAGCATTATGGTTTAGGGGAAGGCTACAAAAATGCTATCTCAGAGATTTAAGCTGTCTGTTTCCACTGTGAGGAACATAGTGAGGAAATGGAAGGCTACAGGCACAGTTCTTGTTAAGGCCAGAAGTGGCAGGCCAAGAGAAATATTGGAGAGGCAAAGGCGAAGAATGGTGAAAATGGTCGAAAACAACCCACAGACCACCTCCAAAGACCCACAGGATCATCTTGCAGCAGATGGTGTTAATGTCCATCGTTCAACAATTCAGCGCACTTTGCACAAGGAAAAGCTGTATGGGAGAGTGATGTGTAAGAAGCCTTTTCTGAGCACACGGACAGAAACGGAGTCACTTGAGGTATGCAAAAGCACATTTGGACAAGCCAGCTTCATTTTGGAATAAGGTGCTGTGGACAGATGCAACAAAGATTGAGTTATTTGGGCATAACAAGTGCCGTTATGGATGGCGGTGAAAGAACACAGCATTCTAAGAAAAACACTTTCTACCCACAGTAAAATTTGGTGGAGGTTCCACCATGCTGTGGGGCTGTGTGGCTATTGCTAGTACTGGGAATCTTGTTGAAGTTGAGGGTCGCATGGATTCCACTCAATATCAACAAATTCTTAAGAATAATGTTCAAGAATCTGTCCCAAAGTCGAAGTTACGCCAGGGCAGGATATTTTAGCAAGACAACGACCCAAAACACTGCTCAAAATGTTCTCAGGCATTCATGCAGAGGAACAAGTACAATGTTCTGGAATGGCCATCCCAGTCCCCAGACTTGAATATCATTGAAAATATGTGGGGGGATTTGAAGCAGGCTGTCCATGCTCAGAAACCATCAAGCCTAACTAAACTGGAGATGTTTTGTAAGGAAGAATGGTCCAAAATAACTTCAACCAGAATCCTGACACTCATTACAGGCTATAGAAAGCATCTAGTGGCTGTTATTTTTGCAAAAAGAGGCTCTACTAAATATTGATGTGATTTTTCTGTTGAAGTGCCCAAATTTATGCACTTGTCTAATTTTGCTTTGATGCATATTGCACATTTACCATTAATCCAAAAAACAAAATTTCACCACTGAAATATTACTGTGTCCATCAGTTATTTGATATATCAAAATGAAGCTGCTGATACAAACACCCAATGATTTATAAATGAAAATAATGGAAATTGTCAGGGGTGCCCAAACTTTTTCATACAACTGTATGTAGATGAATAGATCTTCAAGCACAGCGATGCAAGCTTGTTCTAACTGTTGCTTTGGATAGCATGGTCCTTATTCAGTTTGACAAAGTGGATGCCAAGCATTATTTTAGGTACATGTCACATACAAATCAGTGCTTCATGTATGGGATAATGTATGGTAAGCAGGTGGTTATAGGGTCTCTCCCTGTCGGGATTCTATTTCGCATAAACACCTGCTAACCATACATAATCTCACTTATTACCCGGCTACTAACTTTAGATACAAACACATTGGCAAAAAACCTTGATCACATGATTATTGAATTGATTTAAAATGATTCATGTTTACAGTTTTTAAAAATAGTCCCAGTGATTCCTCGTCAGTTATCCTTGCATGGTGATGGATTCTTCTCTGCCTGTTGTGGTGGATTGAACATGAAACTGTCCTCATTCAGCTCTCCTTCTTCTCTGAGCTCTGTGGTTCACACACCTTTAAAAAGAAACTAATGTCACAACTTTGAACCCTGCTGCTATCATCACCACTGCTCATGGTCTAACTTTCTTTGTAGAGATCACTAACCTAAAGTTTCTCTCACCCGCTCCACTCGTTGCTAGCATTGCTGGAAAAGATGTAACACGTAAATGTTGCTTGGCTTTCCGCATTAGCATGCTAACCGAAACTCAAGTTTTAACCACATTGTTTTGATACTAATGGACACTAACAGTTTAACCTCACCTTACGGTCTATGGTGTCAATAAGTAGAACAAAAATGCACCAGGACTCTTTTCTGCAGATTGATTTGCCATGACTTGTAATCAGTTTGTCTCTGGAGTTGCTCATATTAGTGGAAGTTAATAACCGTCGTCTGATAGTAAGATACGTATAAAGCATTCATCCATCCATGACTAAATGCCTCAAAGTCAGAATCCCCCCCGAGATACCAAGTAAAGATACCATAGCACCTCAGATCTTTGGTTTGCCCTGTACAGCCAGACTCAGCTGGTGGGTAGCAACGTTTGTGACCGCCGCACTATATGTTTGTGGAGATCTTGGCAACTTGGCACACCTACGATAATACAATCAGACATTACTGACAGATGCATGCTTATTCACTTTTGGTCTTTTCTTGACATCAATTATAAACACAATGTTTTAACAGAGGTACTAAATGACACCTCTTAAGAGTCCCATCAAAAAGAGAACTCTAGAGAAACATCAACCTGTCAAGATTTCCATTTCATAACAACTTCACATCCTCAGAGTTTACTTTTGAGCATCTTTAAACTACAATGGCTGAATCAAGACTTTGAATAACAGAGAGAAAAGCTTTCCCATGGTTCTGAGAGGCAGTGACTGCTGATGGACGGATGATAGACTCTAATGCAAAACCTCCCTGGGCCGGAAATAAAAATGACATAAACTAGTATGCAAAAATACCCAGATATGCAGATTTACTCATAATGTAAACATTTGCTTCTCCCAAACAATGAGGTGGACCTACAAACAAAATTAATACATTGACATTTGCAAATAGAATGCCACAGACACACTAGAAGTGGAGAGGATGTTGGGCAGAGCTGGATTAACCCTCCAGTAAATCCATGCTAAATAAGGAGTTTAGGCACTCCTCTCTAGGACATCAGGATTGCATAATAATGAAACAGTTTAACTTTTTAATTTTGCAAATATGCACCTTTGCTCTTTTGCACTTCGGGCATTATTCATAAAATTATGGTGTGGCTTTTGTGGCTCCAAACTATGTGCAAATGAGACACAAAAAAAACCTAGTTGGATTCGTAAAGTAGACTCAAATGATCCCCAAACTGCAGAACAAATAGCTCTCTGTGCTGGCGTTGACTACGGATCATTGTTTTTAAGAGATATCATGCTCTTATTGTCCAGGGATAAAGACATTTCCACCTATTGATAAGGTAAAAATGATATATCTGTTCTTGCTGGCCTGCTCTAGGGAAAAAGTATTTCTTAATAACAATTACATTTTTGTCACATGTTCATAAATCACCTTCACAAAACAATGGTAAGAAGTGTCCCCTCCCCACATCCAGCTCATCAACTGTCTTTGTACAGAGTTCAGTTATGTCAGGATGAGATCACACAGTGGAGATGCTAACAGCTTATCTCCCCATTTAGATGGAAAATCAATCAATCAATCAATCAATCATTCTTTATTTGTATAGCGCCAAATCACAACAAACGTTATCTCAAGACGCTTTTACAAACATAGGAGGTCTAGACCACTATATGTCTATATGTCTAATCTATCAGAATAAAAAGAAATATTCATCAGAGACGACAGCTTGGCCATAATCCTCCTGTCCGCCACCACCTCCACAGGGTCCAGGACTGAGCTGGCCTTCTTCACCAGTTAGTTCAGTCTTGCTCTCCTGTATCCTGTCCGCCCACAGCAGGTGAAATCCTTCCAATGTGGCGTTCGTGTCCAGTGTTAGCTCTCTGTTAGCATGATGCTACTCTGCCAGTATTCCCTCTGGTGCTGGGTTAGCTCGTCCACCTTATCATAGATAAATCTTACATTCCCCATAACGGTGGGTGGAAGGACAGCTCCATGTCGTCTTTTTTAGCTTGCACCTCAATCCAAGCACGTCATCCTTGCCTCCTTCTCCTCAGCTCGCAGGGAACATCGGGCCTAGCATCGTTTAGCATCAACATGCTACGGGATGCTAACAGCTGATCTCGTATGCAAACAATGTTACCATGGATACACGCAGGATCTCCAGACACAGACAGGAACAAAAATGGTAAAAGCACCACTGCAAACGTAGCCAGTTTGGTGTCCATGGCCAACAAATGAGTCATTGAAAGTCATGACAGGCTCCAAATACAAAGAGAACTAAACAGATATGAAAAAAAAAGTTGAAAAAAAGAACAACGAGGAGAGAGCTGCTGCAACAAGCAGCCACTCGAGTGGCGCTAAGCAACCATCCAAACAAGAGCAAATTGCACAGATCTGGAAACAAAAAAGATTAGGGGGGAAAATGATCTAAATTGTTGGTTTTATTTGCAGCCACAATCCATTCTTACGGCCAAATTCCACCAGGTCATGTCTGGTCCATCTCTGATCAGTCACACAAAGGATCTGATAGGTTTATATTCTAGTCAATGTGTTAACTTCCACTGGATCCACTCTGTTGTGTTCTGGCTCCATCTCTGATCCGGCAGGCCAGAGCCCATCAGATCAGATAGACAAGACTTCTATTTTTGCTGGATGGCGGAGCACGACGCATCAATCTCAATAGAGCAGATGGAGCGTGACAGGAAGTCAGGCACCAAAATAAAATTAAAACATCCTGTTAATTTTCAGAATAAAACACTCTGTGTTATCACCAGATCGTATTTCACTTAACTACAACAACAAACCGTCATGATGAGCGGAGCCAGGCCTGAAGTCAACAGGTCAGAGGTTATCAGAGGACCAGAAAGACAACAGACCAGACACTGATGTTAGTGAATTCCCCCCTGAGTTAAATAGTGAGCTCTTTACCAGTCATCGGAAAGCTTTGGATGAAGATACAGGAAGTTTTACTGGGGACCAACAACCTTGTCGTGACAACCCGGTCCTAGAGAACGACTGGAGCACTTCTGCCAACCAACCCTCGATTGTGTTTGGGAAGTGTTGTCATGGATGTCATCACCTTTTCAATTTTTATGACAAACTTGTCTGCAAACAAAACTGGCAGATACAGAGCCACATTAATATTCATCTATGCTTGTTACTGGCTTCTATTGATTAAAGATGTGTCCATGATATTTCACTTTTATCATAGTGACAAACAAATCTGCAATCATTCGAGTGAAACACACACTCTAACAAACTGAACCTGGAGCTTTTGTCCCCCTATATCTGGGGCCTTGGGCTGTTACCCCCTCTGACGTGGACAATCCAGCCTTATTGTTTGGATATTTACATAAAATGTTGTTACTTCTTTCTAGACTGTAACAGCACAACAATACATCAAGCTCAGTGTATGTGCAGGATGTTTGGAGCACAGCTTATGTTATCTTGTGTGCTTACTGTAATCTTGGATGTTGCACAGAGGCCCGCTTCTCACACAGATTGCAGAAATTCAAACAGTTGTGCACAGCAGCCAATCAGAAGCCTCAAACCTCTCTTGAATGCACCTATTGAAGCACACCTTCCAACAACACATCCTCTGAATGGACACAACATTATTCTGACTCTGCATCCTCTGTGCTTGGCACTGGGCACATCTTATCAGCATCCTTTACAGCTTCGTCCCATTCACACTCATGAAGTAGGTCCTGGGTTGTGCTGCGGCGAGGGTTGATGCTGATTAGCTCTGATTTGGAAAAGGTTCACCCTGCTGCTGTAATTGCAGGACAGATGTTTATTTCCATGGACGGCTACAGAAAATGGTGAGAATTCTCGGGGGAAATTATTCTGCAGTGGATTTCCAGATTCATCCTGTCACACTGCCATCATTCAACATTACCAAACTCCACAGTTTTAGGAGCATAGTCATTAGTCAAATGTTACATTTTTCTTACAAAGTTTAGGTTCATTAAAGGCCTGCACATCAAGAAAACACACTCTGAGGAAAATCCAAGCTTTAACTGTCATCACACTTTTCCCACAACTTTGAGTTCAAACTGTTCAGGTACAGTATATGTGGAGTGTTGTTGGAGTAAAGAATGTTTACTTAAGATCTAATTAAAAAGATAATCAACAGTCGAGTTTAGACGTACGCCAAGTTTTTACGACAAGAGTGATGTTTCTCTAAAAAAGCAACTTTTTCATGTGACTGCAGACTCACCTTAACACCATCCCAGTATTTCATTTTAAAGAACAACATCACAATATGTTTGTTGCAGCAGAATGTTGTGTTGTTTAATAAACAAACATTAAGTACTGCAATAAAGACACAGCACAACAAATATATGTCAACCAGGAGAGACAAGATTTGAAGAATGAAATGCTATTCATTACAACTTCATGAATAATGTAACTTGACAGGAGATCTTTGGCGTAAGGACTATGGGGATATTTTTATGAACACAGGATGTCTCATCTTGGCAGCACAATAAATCCCCCGTGGAGTCCGTACACTAGTGGTGGTGGCTGATGATTTTCTAGGACCGGATGGAAACCGAAGACTTTGCAGAGACCAGGTGGAGTTTGGGCACACAAATCAACAATGAGTAGGAACTAGCTAGAAAGAGAAAGTCATATTTAAAAAGAGAGCAGATAAGTAATAGGCTGACAATAATATAGTGTCCTATTACTTCTCTAGAGCACTATGCTCCCAACAAGCCTGCATTCTCATCGTACTTAAAGTCTCTAAAAGTAGTATGGGAGGTCGAGCCTTCAGTTATCAGGCACCTCCCCCAAGAAATCATCTACCAGTCAGGGTCCAAGAGGCAGACACTAGTGATGGACAAATGAAGCTTCATGAACCACTAGTTGTATTTTTTGACTCCTCTAGATGGCGCTCTTGGTTTAAAAATAAAGGCTCAATGAATGGCAATTCAGTGTTCTTTCAACCCTTTGTTGAACAGAGAGCGCCATCTAGAGGAGTCAAAAAATACAACTACTGGTTCATGAAGCTTCATTTGCCCATCTCTACTTTTAAGAGTAGGCTTCAATCTTTCCTTTTTGATAAAGCTTATAGTTAGAGCTGGCTCAGGCTTGGACCAGCTCTTAGTTATGCTGCTATAGGCTTAGACTGCCAGGGGAAATGACACACTGGGATCCTATCTCACTCTCCCCTCCAATTCACTTTAACTCTGCCAATCCCATTAAAGTTACTAACCATAGAGACTTTGAGGCATACGGTGCAACGGTCACAACCTAGAGTCCCTGAGCTCCCTTGTCTCGTAGGTTCCTCTAGATCTCTGCGGTAGACGTCCTGCTGCTGTGGATGTGCCAGACTCCAGCTGCTAAAACTACTACTATCCGTCTCACCACTATCATCTCTCTCTCTTCATCTCCCTCTATCCTTCTTTCCAACCCCAACTCAGACTTAACAGATGTGTGTCTAAAATGAGTCTGGTTCTGCTCGAGGTTTCTGCCTGTTAAAGGAATGTCAGTGTGCAAACAGTGTTTGGGTGTTTCACGCATTGATTCTGTTCAACTTAACACTGACATTATGAAGAGATACAGATGAAGAATAGATTTTGTATTTTGAAGCTGAAAAAGTAAGGTTTTTCCTTCTATGCATCATCCAGGATCTGTCATTTTTCTTCATGAGTCATTTTCAGCTCATTTGTCATTTCCCCAAAAATGCCCCTCTCTCCTCTCCCTGAGTCGACTCACGTAGCACTGACCTCCCAAAAAGATAAAGACAGAGACAGAGAAGAGGCAGCAAGCAAGACGGAGACAAAGAGGTTGCAGGTCAAGGCTGGGACAGAGAGGAGACGAAATTAAGAATCTCTTTGCGGCAGAATAACGTAACAAAGAGGGAAACATGGCAGACAAAGAATTAACTGTGTCAGAGATCTATGGAAAATGTCCAGAAATCGTATTAGCATAATGATCTTGCAAGATAATAATGCAAAGTAATCAAGAAATGGATGTTTTTCAGACTAATGCAGAGAGTTTTCTTTTCTTCTCATCACTTCCAGGACATCGGGTCAAAACAGGAGGGGCTTTGCGACACTGGAGTGAGATAACGTCTGAATAACCTGCAGAGTAGTTTGGTGAATCATGCAGCGTGATCAGAAGAGTCTCTTTAAGTGCTGAAAAAGCTTCATTTGTCTCCAATGATCTCTGTTAGTTCAAATGAATACTCCCGGCTGCTTTAAAGGTGGAGGAGGAAGTCAAATCTTTGATTGGAAAATGTCCTGTCAATGACTTTTTATAATGCCAGCCTGATGCTTAGTTCAGTTGATCTGTCTTTATGATTTTTAGAATTTTTTTTACTTGATTTTTTTCTTTTACTTTGGCACTTCCAAACACAATGGAGTATTAGGGCCTCACTAAAGACAAAGTTTTAATGTTACTGGAATCAAGTCATAATGTTACCAGAATAAAGTTGTAATTAAGTCGTACTTTAAAGGTTCATTAAGGGTTGATCTATTTTGAAGGTATAGCCGAGCAGCCAGCTGCCTGTTCCCCAATGAGGAACACAGAGCATCTTGTTAACTAACACTTTAATATCAGCTTTGCAAATAACGAAATACTGAATATTTTGCACATCAGCACCACATTGTTAAATAGGGACTCGCACAAGATTATGAAAAAAAGCACATAACATCAAGACTTTATGCTTGTAATTTTAATTTTACAGCTTTCCTTAATGTGGCCCTAATATTCGGTCATAGCTAAAAACCTAAACAGTTACAGCAGAACTTTAAAATGCTTTATGAAATATTCAATACCTTCAGTTTATGGATTTTGACGAGGAAGAACATTTTGTTTAACAAGAATAACAAAGCAAAACAGTTTTTGCAAAGAGAAAACTTTTTTTTTATGTCTTTTTTATTTCCCATGAAACTATGAATACACTCTGAACACAACACTGCTGTGATTTCTTCATTTTGTGTGGAATGTGTAGTTTTGTATTTATTTGTGTAACTCTGTAAGGCTGCTACCTAGGCTAGGTCTCTCCTGAAAAAAAAAAATCTCAATGTGACTTCCTGGTTAAATAAAGGTTACTAAAAGCATCTGTAGTGTTTCTCTGGTTGTTGAGTTTCTCCTTCTAACATGGGACTTCCACCTGATCCACGTCCAGTCCGTCTCTGATCCACAGCGGTCCGGCTCTGTGCTCTCTTGTCCGTCAACACCCATCGGTTCTGTTTTTGGAACGCAGCATGGAGCTGAACAACTCATGTGACAGAGGTTTTCCAGCTGTAATCACTGAGTCAAGGATTCCCCTCCTCCTCTCCTCATCCATGTTGTCTTTCTGGTCCTCTGAAAACCTCTGACCTGTTTACTCCAGGCCTGGCTCCGCTCATCATGATGGTTTGTTGTTGTTGTTGTTGTAGTTAAGTGAAATACGATCTGGTGATAACACAGAGTGTTTCATTCTGAAATTAACCGGATGTTTTCATTTTGTTTTGGTGCCTGACTTCCTGTCCTGCTCCATCTGCTTTGTGCTAATTGATGTGTATCGTGCTCCGGCCTGCTTGATCAGAGACGCAGCCGGACCACAATGGAGCAGATCCAGCGGAAGTTAACACAGTGACTAGAATAGAATCCTCTCAGTTCCGGTGCTGTGATGGATTAGAGACGGACCTGGTGGAATTTGTCCGTTAGACAATACTTCCACAGAAGATTAACGTCTTTCTGCTAATCCTGCTCCAGTATCAGTCATGAGGACACAACGTTACGTCAAACTCCTCCTGCTTACTAACTTATCCCTCACTGCCAAACTCAACAGAGCTCTAAATATAGATATCAACTCTGACCTGAAAAGAGACACACTAATTCAGTATAATGGCATACATACTGTGGCTGATATTCTCATTTTACTTTAAAGGTCATGAAGAAGCTTCAGTATGAAAGACACTATTTTAAAATCAGTGAAAAGCTCCTCACAGCTTCTTTATGAGGTTAGATAACTCCTGAAGGACATCTCTTTGTTTCTCCACTTAGAACTTTATCTGTAACTATAGTTAATGTTTTAATTCAGTAAGCTCTGACAGAAACACTCAGCCACTGTCTCTATGTGGTTTGTTCATGTCAAAATCCCAACACTATCATCAATAATAACCATTCATCAACTTACTAAACCAGTGAACTCTACAGAAAGCATTTCCTCCTTGAGATATGCGAGTGTGCTGACTCATTTCTATTTCTGAGTGTTAAAGTGTTAATCATCTTACTGTGACTTTAAACACAACCACAAGGTAAGTGATCTTCTTCACTTGAGCAGCACCTCCTCCCAACATTAAAACAGCGCTCTATTGATTCAGCTCCACACTCCACCTCCCTCTCTTCTTCATCTCTGAACCAAGAGGATGTTTCTTTTTTAGAAAGGTATAAAAATTGCTGCAGTGGGACCTGAGATATGTTCTTCCTTTCCTGAATAGGCGTCTGACGTGTCATACCGGGTGCTTCTATTTTCTAAAACACATCTTGACCACTGACTATTCATTCAGAGATTCAGATGTGTTATGCTTGCAGCAGATGATGTTGCCTCACGGCTCTAGCCTGAAGCGTAGCTGAAGAGGAGGCTGACTGTGTCTGGTAAACTCACTTTTCCTCCTCACCCTCAGAATTTGTGCATTTTCCAGGCTCGTATTGTAAAGCTACAATCAACTCTGACCCAAGTGACATCACTTGAGGACATTTAACAGATCTGAACAGCTCTCCAGAGAGCGACAAAGACTTTATACAAAAATATGCAGGAGTATTCCCCGAGACCTGGAGACACACTTTGATGTGCAAAACCACCGCAGTCCTTCAAGGGTTTCCCCAGGTACTCTGTAATCATATTCAATGTGTTAACTCTCCATCCAACTGCTTCCCCTTACAGTACATCAGCACAGCATGTGGTGGAGGTCACACTTTGAAGAGCCCTGTAGAATTACATCAGCTGAAAGAAGCAGGGATAAAATACTGAGGGGTCCACTAAACAGTTAGCACCTCTTGGCCACGCTTAACAATATACCTGTGGAAAACCGTAACCATAGCAGAGAGAAGGGCTATCACATGATGAGGCCACGTTTATTCCATAATTAATATGCCATACATCATTCTTTAAAACGTCACATGTTACCTTTTCTCCATCGTGTTGGTTTCTACTAAAAGCTGCAGTATGAAGTTGTAAAGCAGCAGCAGGCAAACAGGCAACATACGACATAACAGGAAGCATAATCTCTTCCTCTGTCAGTGCACGTTGTGTGTTATTGGTTATTATAAGACCTTATACTGGCGATGCAGCAGAAACTGACATCTGATGTCAAATTCATGCTGCTCTCTATGTGATGTGTTTAAAATACAGCTGTTACAGTGTCAGCAGACTCTTTCCAACCGTGGTTTTGTTATTTAAAGCAGTGCTTTTCAACCTTTTCTGAGCCAAGGCACATTTCTTACATTAAGAAATTAAATGCACAAGATTTTCTATTTTTGCCGGATGCAGGGGCACGACGCATCAATCTCAACAGAGCAGATGGAGCTGGACATGAAGTCAGGCACCAGAACAAAGTGAAAACATCCGGTTAATTTTCAGAATAAAACACTCTGTGTTATCACCAGAAAGTATTTCACTTTACCAGATTTCACAGGACCAGAAAGACAACATGGATGAGGAGAGGAGGAGGAGGAGAATCCTTGATTCAGTGATTACAGCTGGAAAACCTCGGTCACATCACTCCAGTTGTCCAGCGGTCCTGCTCCGTGCTGCGTTCCGAAAAAGCAACTGGTGGGTGTTGAAGGATGAGAGAGCACTGAGCCGGACCACAGTGGATCGGAGACGGACCGGACATGGATCTAGTGGAAGTCCTGTGTGAAACAGCAGCAGTCAGAAAGGCAGGGAGCACTGGATGGTGGGTGATGCAGAGTGCAGTGGTAAGTGAGCTGCTGGTATCCTCTATATTAGAAAGGTTCTGTTGTTAAACCTTTGGTTCATGGACATTGGCTCACAGCTCACACTCCTGCATCACCAGGTAACCTGGGATATCTCCTGTTCTCCTATAGCAGAGAAGTTTCTCTCCTCTCTCCTTCAGATCTCTCAGCTTCACTGCTGTCTGGCTTCCTACTGTTTTAGTCCAAAATTGTATAGATTTATTCTATGGCAAATTACCTTCATCCACGTTCCCCTTGTTCATTTAATTAGCTCCACCAAGTGGAGTGATGAAAATGTGATGGTTGAGTCAAACTGTCAGGGAGCTCTATTTAGAGTTCCTTATTCTTCCAATTAAATGTTTATATTAAGCACAGACGTATCGATACTTACACAGATCAGGATAATGATACATTTAGTCTTATCAACATTTGTCCCGACAATACTTCAAACAATTATTCTCATGTATTATATCTCATATATCTCATATAATATATGTCAAATATCACATTAACAGCCTGGAATATATGGGCTAACAGCAGTGCATTCGTTTTGACCTTTCTGGATTTGCTAACAAGGCGGCCGGGCTGCAGTACAGAAGCCTAATCACCAGCAGTAACTTTAGAGAGAGAGAAAAACAGAGAACCTGCAAAATATAATGAACCTGACGGATAACACAGGCACTGTAGAGGTTTAGAGAGACTCTTCAAATGGATGAGTGGGGTTCAAACCTTTGTTCCGGCACACACCTGCCCAGCTGAAGAGTTCTCGAGCAAGATACTGAGTCAAAGGTGATCCAACTGGGCTTTTTTTTTATTTTTTACCTCTGTTTCCCCTAAATAGGAGCAGGGACTGCATATCTATTTCTAAACATATCCATCAGTGTGTGTGTGGATGATAACTTTAAAGCAAGTGACTTAGAAAGTGCACATGTAGAAGGAGAGAAAGGGCAAGTGAAACAGAGCTAGAGCTAGAGTGAGGCATATGAGAGAGAACCAGCCAGCATTAGCATTGACCTTTCCCAATGGCTGGTCAGAGCAGGGCGGGGCTAACACAGGGACTGGTGGTACTCAGCTAAATGCTAGCATGTCACAACCTATCTCATCAAATCTTTAATTCAACCTTTCCTCTGCCCCGATGGGCTCTGGATGTAATAAGCAATATCTTTATAGCGCAAAAAGGCCAACATACCAACAAGGTTATGTGTGAGAGGACGCCTTGTGCACGCGCCTGTGTGAATCTGTGTGTGACTGTGGGTGAGTGTGAGTACACGTTTGTGTCTACTGCACTGCAGACACTGTTAGACTCTCACATAGAGAAAGTGAAGGAATATGAAATAATGTGACCAAAGGAGCGTGGCATTTGAAAAAACAAGCACCTCTCCTGCTTGCAATTTACTTCTCTATAAGTCGGTTTTATTTCAGCAGCAGGAATATAACCTTAAAGTGAAAAAACAGCCCGGAGCGGATTTCATATGAGCTCAGAGAACACACTGCCAGCTTTAGCTTATGGGCCTTCACGCTTAACTCATCCACAACAGCAAGGACAGAAAAGAAAAACTGATTAGCCTTTTGCTCCTGTCGCCCACAATTGCACGTTATCCAATGGGCTTTGGTACAATCCGTATTATTGAGCATGAAAAAGTCCCAGAACTACAAACTCAACAAAGCAAAGAGGTTCCAGTGTGTTACTTTGCAGTTCTGCGCCGTTGACTCTAAATTGCAGTCTGGCTTTAACACACGTGTGGTGCCTGCAGGTTTATTCTTACAGCAGACATTTTAACCGGTCAGACCAGGAAGAGGGTGAAACTGACTGCATACATTATAAATATGGTGTCAAGACATTGTTGATTGTTATTGGTGTTTTTTGGAACATCGTTATATTCTAACAAATATCAAAAAAACATATCAAAGCTTTAACACACATCCAGCAAACATTAGCATTATCTCTGCCTACAAGGCAAATTGATTCAAAGTCCATCTTTTAGCTTAGCACTTAATGACCCTTTCTAAATCTAGAGCTAACTCAGTTTGCCTACTTTTAAGCAGCTTGCTGTGGCCCAAGTTAAATGGATGGGACAGCTCAAAGCAAATCAATGAGAAAAGCAATGGAAGAAGACTCCCTGGGCTCTTAATAAATTGTGTTATATTTTCCAGCTGGTTTGTCAATTGAAGGTGAACCCATCTCACAATAAACATACTGACCTTATTCATTATCAATATGAATATGAAGCAGAGTCAAAGCCCCTGTCAGGAAGTTTTAGCTAGTTATTCAACAGACTGAAATTAAGGTGATGCCTTTTTATGACCTAAGAAGCAAAACAAAGCAGAAAAGACGCGCTCTTACCAATAAAGCTGGGGTTGGTAGTCAGATTTAGATACACTTTTTGTTATACTGGTTAAAATGATCTTTCAGTCCCGATGGCAATTAATATATAATGTGTTCTTAAAAAAGAGTCGAAAAAAAGCTGCTATCTACAGCTGGAGTAAACCTGGGAAAACACCAACCAATCCCTGCCATCAGGAGCCAAAATATGAAACCAATCAAATCCTGTCCTGCCGTTCTGCCCGCCTCCTGCAAAGCGTACATTTCATGTTTGTTTGTGTTTTTAACTTTCACTATGAGAATGTTTTAGTGTTTTCTTACCGCTGAGTGAGACATGAGTTGATGTAGTTCAAAACACAAATGGTGTGCTGAGGACCGGTTTTGAATCAGTCACCATATGAGGGCGGGGGGGGGGGGGTCGTTTTGGAGGAGCTCTGGGCGGGGGGGGGGTATTTTTTTGTGACTACCAACCCTAGCTTTAAGGATGGGCAATGATTTCCAAATGTTTGAATATTCATTCACTTATTAATAATTGAAGAGTTAATGTGAATATTTTTTCATTTAAAAGTAGTTTTTCATTACTTTCATCAGTGCCTGGTTGTATTACAGTATTCCCACCAGACGGTGGATATAGAGTGTCTTAAATCTGTTTGTTAACCACATTAAATAACAGGAGAAGAAGAACCCTAACTGCATTGAATAGCAGAAGAAGAAGAAGAAGAGAAAGAAGAAAACATTATGGGACAGTAGCAGCGATTTTCTCCATGTCTGAATCTCACACCAGTACACTCATCTTTCCAGGGACCGAGCGTGTCTGTAAAATGTAAACACACATGCCACGCTGCTGCCCCACAGAAACACTGTCTTAAAAATCGAGACGCACGCTGTCAGTGCCCGCTATTAACAGCACCTCGTCCTGCTGCTGGTTTTACGCCACTGCCACACAAACGGACCGCTCACGGGGCAGGTGTGTGTCTGTGTTTTTGTGAGTGTGTGAGCGGGGGAATTATTCGAATAACCGTCAAAGAGGATTGCCAATAGATGCCAGTCATTATCGAATAGTATTTTGGCTTGAAATGCCCATCCCTACTTACTATATGATTTTTGAGGCCTGAAACCATGTATTGTTTAACAAACTGTTAGACCAGTCGGAAGGCGAAGCTTTCTATTAACCGGTCGATCTACGTTCCATCCCTAACCCTTGGTTGCGATATATGGAAAGAGATTGAAAGAAAGAGGTCATGGATAGAAGCAGCCAAAATGACTATCCCCTGCATGATGGAGGGCTTGTCCTTAGAGATAGGGACAAGAGCTTGGACATCTGGAGTAGAGCAATTGGTCTATTCGTTGCACCATTGCATTGAAGTCAGAAGAGTTGGTTTAGGCAATTGATAAGGAGGCCACCTGCACGCCTCCCTTTAGAGGTCTTCCGTGTGCGTGTATCACTGGGAATTGCCTCAGGGTAGACTCACTTGAGTGATTATATATCCCACCAGGTCTGGGAACACATCAGGGTCCGACTGAGGAGCTAGAAAATGTTGCTGGGGAGAATGATGTCTGGGTCAACTTGCTTAGACCGCTGACCTGATCGCAGATAAGAGGATAAAAATGGATTGATGAATGGAAGTGTTGAAGGAGGCTTTGTTGTCATGCCAGAATCATGTGAGTAAATGAAAGGGAATACAAGTCGTAACTTGGGTCCCAGTTAAAAGACAGCAGTAATGTTGAAAAAAAAAAAAACACAGCACAAAATTAAAACAAATACTTTACAAATTCAAAATGAAACAAATCTGTAGTTTTATTTTCAAATCTCTTTTTAAAAAATCATATGCACTGGTTTTAAAGGATATGTTTTTGGCCCCAATTTAACACCAAAAGTGTCAGGGTGGGGAGAAACAAAGGAGGAGGACCCGAGATGCAGACTTAAAATAAAAAGGTTTGAATAATAAAAAGGTTCAAACTTACTAAAATGTCCAATAAACTAAAACCAAAATGAAACACTGGGACATAGAACACGGGACAGACGGACACAGGGAAGACGTACAATGATCCAACAAGGGACAGGGGAAACTTAGGAACTAAATACACAGAGTACTTAACACAGGTGTGGAACACAGGACACAGGTGAAACTAATGAGGGTAATCACAAAAGGAGGGAAACACACAAGGGCAGAAAGAAACTAAACTGGAAACACAGATCAGAACTACAAAACAGGGAACACAAGAAGGTGAAAAAGGAGACATGGATCACTAAAAAAACAAGGAACACACAAGGAAAACTAATACAGAATAAACACAGGAGAAACCAAGGCATGAAACACATGGAAAAGTTGAACTAAACATAGACCCATGACAAAAAGTCCAAATAAAAAGGAGGCCAATCAGTGCAAAATCTACTATGAGCCAATAAAAGGATAGTAGGTTTTATAGAGCAGATATAGACATATTCAGCAGAGTGTGCACCAGAATCACTTCCCTTATAGTGGAAGCAATCACCGAAAACACAATCTAGAAAATGCATACAATATATATAATATATGTATACAAATTGATGGATACCACCAGGGTTTAGCATTAAAAGCCTAATGCAGAGTTTAAATCCGGACAAATGGAAATATAAGATGAACTGTAGCAGTAATGGCTGATTTGGCATGCACCCCAAAAAGAAAAAAAAAAGTCAGCTCACAGAAAACCGGCTGATAGAATTATAACTCACATACTGGTGGTCTTAAATTGGACATATTGGTGCGGTGCTTTGTGTCAAAGGAACGCTGCACATTGATTTGTTTGCATAGAGAATATAACAGCATTTATGTCATCACTACATATTATTCCGCCTGGATGGAGCTTTTTATAAAATCATTTTCCATTGCAATTGCTTTTCTAATTGCATGAGGGCTCACACAATAGGGTAATATCTGGTCACTTTGTTGTA